>NC_088926.1:34155000-34480000 GCF_038396675.1 Hydra vulgaris
TATTAGATTTTATTTAGAGATTAGCACAGTGGAGTGTACATACATCGACTGGATATCTTAAATGAATATACAGAGAGTGTATGTACACAACAACTATCTAGGGAGAACTGAAGCCTTACATAGAGGATTTAACAGAGTATTTACTGAAGCCCACTTAGTTCCTTATTCAGTAAGATATCAAATTGCTTAGCTAAGTGCTCAATACAATTTTATAAGTATATATGAAATAGTTTTAAATGTATTTTAATAGAGTGCTCAATATTCTTAAAAGTACAGTTCAATCATAAATTAGTAGAAATCACTTATCAATTTTTAAGTAGTATATATATATATATATATATATATATATATATATATATATATATATATATATATATATATATATATATATATATATATATATATGTATATATATATATATATATATATATATATATATATATATATATTAATATATATATAAATTATATAACTTTTTATATATATATATATATTTATATTAATTTTTTATTTTGACTAGTTTATATAATAGTGATTATTTTGATTAGTATTAATGTTATTTAATGATTGGTTTTGAAAAGTTATGCATTTATATTTAATTATAAGTGGTATAAAGTGATAAATTTTATCATTTTAACTAATTTGAATTAAATATTTCTTATAAAAAATTGTTAACAATTTTTTTTTAATTTTTAATTTTTTTGTTTTGAGATCCTGCTGAGTGGTTTTCAACATTGCAAACAGTAGGTAAAAAAATTTTTCATCTTGTTGAGTATTAATGTAATTGAAAGTTTTACCTGAGGTTTTTGAAATTAATGTTAAAATAAAAATTTATATTGAATAATTTATATATGAAGTAAAATTACATAAATCATAAAAAAATAGTTTTTTTTATGATTTGTACAATTTTTAAAGAAAATGAATAATTAAGAATAATTGCATAATTATCAAATAACTTTTTTTTATATTTTTTATTTTTAGTACAGTTTCTAGAAGCAATCTTCCACATGACCTATTATTGCAAATAAACTAAATTTTTTGCTTTTTATAGATTTTTTTTTTAGTTGAAATGTGAAAATTCATTTAAAATGAAGTTGCAGATCATTATGTTCTTTTTCTGTCATTTTCACTTTGTTCATCAAAAAGATGTCACTGATAGCAAAAATAGTGACACTGAAAAATCATTAGGTGAGTTTCTAGTATATTCTAAACATTTTGATTTGTGTTATACACTTTTATGCATACTACATGTTTTAAAAGTTTTGTATTATCTGGTAGTTGTGTTATATTAATATTAGTTTATGTTATGTTAGTATTAATTTATGTTATGTTGGTATTAATTTATCTTATGTTAGTATTAATTTATCTTTTATCTATTTTATCTATTTTTTATTTAAAATTTAATTTAGAGCAAATTGATGACATAGCAAAATCTAAAACAGGAATCAGAAAATTAAATTTTGGTTCAGTAAATATTGAACGCATTGAATGCAGCATTAATATAACTTCTGTAACTCAGCCATGCTCAGCTTTGAGTGTTTTGGAAGATTTATTTCCGAGTTTAGATTTTGAAAAACTCTCTGGAGGTTTTATGAGCTTTTATTCTATGCTAATAAACATAAAAATTGATTTTGCTAAGACTGGACAAATATGTAATTCAAGTGAGGGATCTATTGAAGTAAACATAAATTCAACAGGGCGTCATGTACATATAGTAGATAAAAAATATCTACCTTTAAAAATTGTATTTCTACAAGTCATATGGGATTTGAGTGTAAAACAGTTAAAAACAGTGGATATTGAATTAAATGGTGTTTTTTTAAGCAATACTCTTGGTATAAATTCCAATAATCCTAATTATGAAGGTGTTATCATAGAAATTCAAAAACCAAAAGGCTTGACTATATTTGAATTTAAAACTGTAAATTTACCTACCACTGAACTCAACTACCTTCTTAAGGATTTTTACATTGACATAAGTTCAATAACAGTTGGTCTAGCACTGAAAACAAAGTCAGAACTTTCTTTACAAACTTTAAAATTTTATAACTCTACTCTGATTGGCTACATTGAACCTAATATTATGTTTGAATTTCAACTTAGCGGTGTGCATATGGGTTCAAATGCATACATATCTGCAAATCCAGTTTATGTAACCATCCAAAAATATCATGGTGCTCTTGAGCCTACAGTTGCAATTTTTGGAAAGTTTTATAGTGGAGTCATAAATACTTTAACTAAAGTTTCAGTTGTTGAATTACCTGTGTATCCTTTTCTAAAAACTGTAAAAGAACACGCTTTAGTGTTGTCTTCTGAGAAGATATCTGTTATTAATATAAAAGAAGCGAGAGAAGCAAGTGACAAGTTTTATTGTAAAAAGTGTAGAGTAAAGTTTCTCCCTGGTCTACATGTAATTTTTCATGTTGAAGACATAAAATCAAGTAACAATGCAACATATGTTTCTAATCAACCTGATATTTCTGATAATAAGGAAGAGTACTTTGCTCATTTGCAACTTTTAAAAAGAAATCATATTCCAAATAAACTTTTGAAAAAGATTAATGCAAAGTATTCAAATATTAGCAATCAAAACTTTTTAATAAGACATGATAATAACTTTAAAATTGAGCGAACCAAGAGAGAAAGCATGTTCTATGAAGAGAATAAAAACTTCAGAAATCAAGAAAAGCTAAAAAGAACTTATTTTAGCAAGAGCAGGAACATTTTGAATAGTGATATCAAGGGTTATGGTAAAGTTAGATATACTAAAAATCTTGATTACAATTACTTTAAAAGAGACAGTCTAAAGGATTTGTTGCGAAATGCAAATTCTATTGTCATGACAAATACTAATGATGAAGATGATACTTTAGACTCTACAATCTTCCCGGCTGATAATATGAATAAAAAATTTTTTTCTTCAGAGAAAGATTTTAATTTTACAATAATAAAGAAAGTTCAATCTCTTATAAAAAATGATTCTATGACTTTAAAAACCAACTTATCAGTACCACTAAATGATGTTTTTACCAAAATTGGTCATACTTCCGAAACTACAGTAAATATTACTTCAAATCTTGTTAATAATTTGACTAGGCAAGACAAAGATAATAAAACTGAGCATTTATTCAACAAAACATCTGGTTTGTCTAATAATAATAATATTTTAATTTTGCTAAATGAAAGTACATTACCTGTTAGTTTTATTGAAAAATCTGCTGAAAATAAATCCACTGTAAAAAAAGAAAATACGATAAGTGATTTAACATTAAAAATATTGCAAAACTCTATGCAGAGTTTGATACAATATAAGGAAAAAAACAACAGAAAAATAAAGAGTGAAGACAAAATTTCTCTAACAGAAGTTGAGCCTTTCATGCTTAACAAAAGTGATACAATTATGTTTGTAAATGTGAATCAAGAAAGTTTAGTGTTTGAAGTTTCTCATAATTCAGAATATGATGTTTTGTCAATTATCAATTTTGTTGACCCTGCTATACTGGTAAAAATTAAAGTTTTTAATTCCATTTTTTTCCTTTTTTTATTTGGGGCCATCCATAAATGATGTCAGTGATTTTACTCTCCCCCTTAAAAATGATAATAAAAATGCCATTTTTTTATGGTATTATTTTTATTTGTTTTTATAGATTTTTTAAAAATCTTTTTATAGATGGTGTAAATATAAACTTAAAAAAAAAAATTTTCAAAATTGACATCATTTTGGCCTCAACAACCCCCTCCCCATTTTTAGTTGTCAAACTTTTCAGTATCCCCTCTTTCCTCTATTTACTAATATTATTTATGGATGGCCTCTTTTTTAGTTAAATTATTTTACAACATGCTTTGGTTTTAATAATTAATTATTTTTGATTGCAATTAATTTGGTATAGTTTTAGGAATTAGAGACATTTTTAGGAATTAAAGACAAGGGACTTATTTAAGGCAGGTTGCACAAAATACAATGCTATGTTGACGACCATTGAAATATTGTGTTTTTTTGACAACCACTGCAGGCATTTTACCAGTTTGACATCATATATTGTCTGACAAAATCTCAGATAGTCTGATCAAACTCATGGAACATTTTAACTTTTAATCATCAAAACCAATGAAAAAAATTGGTAATCAAAATGTCTGATTAAGTTAAATGTCAAAAAGGCGAAAGACCATTATTAATCTGAACTGTTTCCAGGTTGAAAGTAAATTTATATTTATTATTCTGGGACACTTATTTGTGTTTGCTTTTAACTTTATATTTCTGTGCGCAACTTACTCATAAATATATTGAAATTGAATAATACAAAAAAATGACTACTAAGTTATTTTAAAAAATTTATAGATTATGTAATTGTTCTGGACTCCATGCTCAGTCCTTTGCTTTTTATTATTGTTTTGGAAGCTCTCTCAAAGGAGTTTAATGTTATTTTACTATAGGAGATTATCTATGCTTGATTGTAGAGACTGAGGAAAAATTATTACTTAGATTTCTGTGTTGTAAAAATGAAAAGAATTCAAAAGGGTTTCAGATTAACATGAATGGCATAAGTTATGCATTGTAAAATCAAGAATAAGCAAGTATAAATACTGGAAAGTGGCAGTGTAAAGTTTATTAGGAAAGAAGTTGGAGCAAACTATTATTTGTACAGTTTGTAATCTATGGGTTCAAAAGAGATGTAGTGGTATACAGTGGTATGTAAAATTATTGAACAACTACTCCAGATATGGTACAGATAATGACTACCATAAACTTTCAAATGCAATGACTTTTGACAGTGTTATTGTTCATATTGTAGTAATGGAGTAAAATTTTCTGCAAAAACTCTTTCCACAAAAACTCATTGAAACATATTTAATGAAATAAAATATTATTATTAACTTTAATTTGATTATAGTTTTAAAAATTTGTGATAATTACCAATAATTATGAACAATTGATTTGGGCATATTAGGGTATAATTCCTGCTTACATCTATGTGGATTTATAAAAATAGGAGTTGACAAAACATAATTAAAAATTAGTTTTTAAGTTTAAATCACTGTCGTCTAGTTGCAACCACTAGTACACCATTTGTAATGCATAAAAATATATTACTTGTCATGTGCAATTCAATTTTCAATTAACAGCCAAAAGTAAAGCAAAGGTTTTCTATATTTATTCTCCTTAAATATTTTTTCAATACTATATACAGTGAAACAAAAATCTTTCACAGTATTCTATTTTAAAAAATTTCTTTTTTTATAAAGAATTTTTATAATTCTAATTTTCATGTCTTTAACTATGGTTGGAATAAACGCTAGAACTAGACTAGAAGGAAAGAGAAAAAATTATTGGTTTTTTGAGGTAGCTTGAAGTTCAAGTTAGCTCAAAAAACCAATCGTTTTTCCAATAATTTGGATTCAAATTTTAGGCTAAAAAGTTTGAAAGTTTAATTGTTGTCATCAACTTTAAATTCAAAAGGGCAAACATAAAGGTGTTGACCTTTTAAATTTAAACAGAGATTATCTTTTTCCGGATATTTCTTTTATTTGGATATCTGGAAAAATTTTTATTTTTCCAGATATCCAAATGGGTTTCTGGAAATAGTTTAAATATTTTTTTGTCATTTCATAAGTAAGGCAGTGGAAAGTGGTATAAGTCACCTTTTCAAAAAAATCAAGTTATTGATAACAATGATTACAATGTCACAGTATAACTTCATTTGTGAAATAATTTAAATCAATTTTGTTGAAAATTATTGAGACATTTTGGAAAGAAGTTTTGCTAGCTAACGGTATAACAAACATATTAAAACACAATCCTTTAAAGACATCTGTTTAAAAATAAAGTGACTTATGTCACTTTCAAAATAAACAGACCAATCAATCTATTCTATATTTAGTTAGGTTATGCATTATTTGTACGCGTGTAAAATTTAGCTTAATAATTTTTTTATATTTATTTATAAATTCGGATTAAATAAGTATTGAAATACTTTTACTTTTATTTAAAAGAATTCCTGCCAAACCTAAACCCTCAGTTGGTGTATGTACACTCCACTGCACCTATCCCTAAATAAGTCAGTTGATTTATGTATGTATTGGTGCACATATTCTATGAGACTTTAAAAAAAAAAAAAAAAAGTAGTTATAAAGTAAATATAAAGCTACTTCAAAATAAAACTTTAAAAGTAAATATAAAGCTTTAAAAGTAAATATAAAGCTACTTCAAAATAAAACTTTAAAAAAAAAATAATTAAAAAAAACAACTTCTTTATAGAGGATTTAAAAAAGTTAAAAAAAACAACTTCTATGGAGGACTTATGTCTTCACCACTGTAAACACTACGCTGCTATTTTACTGATTTAAAAAATTAAAATATTTAAACATTTTTTACTTGCAAGTAATGTTAATATTGTGTGCATAATGTTAATATTATGTTTTTATATTGAATAATTAATTGATAGTAACATTAAATAATATAACAATTTGTATTATATATTTTAAAAACAAAAGTAGGAGATGTTAAGCTCTTTTATGCATCAATTTTCATTAAACTTAATGGGCTATTTTGATTTTTTATTTAAGTTAAGACTCTGCGAGGGAAAACTTTTGATCCTTTTTGTTTTGTTTATTGTGAAAGTTTATGTTACATGTTTTATGGACGATCCCTTAGTTACACAAAAAGCATTTTTTGTTTCTGGATTTTTCCGGATATTTCTTAAAAATGTTTTCCAGATATTTTTTGAAAAAATTTTTCCGGATTTCTTAATAAATATGACCAGGATAATCCCTGTTTAAAGGTGCCCTTTTGTAGAGCACAGAGAAGACAAAAAAAAGATTTAAATATTAATGGAAAATTTGAGTGTTTTTTTTGTGGAAAAAGTATGAGTTTTGTTATTTCTAAGGTACAATTGGATCAGCTTGTAGATTAAAGGAGGTTCAGAAAATTATATTCTTTTAACAGCATAAGATGGGTCATTAAAGAATAAGCAAACGTTATACAACACAAGGGCAGTGAAGGTTAATGATGTTCACCATCTTGAAAGGATAAGATAATAATCACATGGATGTGTGATGTGACTGAAAAATAAAAAAATAGCAATGATCAGACAGCTTAAAAAGAGATTCCGAATAGTGAGTGCATCTGACAAGGTGCATCAAGTAAGATTAAGGTGGTTCATAGAGTGTAAAGATGCGAATTGCAAACAAAAGTGTAAAGATGGTCTAACTACTATCCCATTAGTCTTCTTTCTATCATAAACAAGGTTTTTGAATCTTTAATTAACAAACTCTGAATCTTTCATCTTGAATTTAATAACTTACTCTCTGATCATGAATATCTTTGTGATTATCAATATGGATTTTGACTTTCTCATTCTACTGCTGATGTGTTAATGGTAATAACCGGTAGGTTTTATTGTGTATTAGATAGATGTGGAGAGGTTAGGGCTATCGCTCTCGACATTTCTAAAATCTTTGATAAGTTTGGCATGCTGGTCTTCTTCATAAGCTCTCTTCTTACTGTGTATCAGGTAAGATTATTGAATCCTTCCTTACCAATCATAGTATAAAAGTTGTCCTCAATGGACAGCACTCTTCTTCATTTCCTGTAACTTCTGGTGTTCCTCATAGTTCTATTCTAGGCCCTATAATTTTTTAAATTTAATTTAATAATTTCCCATAAATCCTCACATCTAAGGTGGCATTGTTTGCTGATGATACTACCTTCATGTCCTGATAAGAAGCCTCTCTTTGATAAAAAGATAAGAAGCCTTTCTTTGATGAAAAGATAAGAATAATAACTAGTTTTTTATTTGAAATTTTAATTTTCGAACTGATAACTTAAATACAGATAATGGACCTTTGTCTAAACATGATTTAACTATTTTATGAAGCTTCATCAGTCAATCAGGTTGATTGTGTTACATTAAATAATTTCTTCATGTTTTGTAAGTCAGATCTTTTGATTTTTTGATTTAATTTTAGATCTTCTACCTAAATTCACATAATTATCATATTTAAGTCAGAGAAAAGGTGCTATTAAAAAATGTGCAAAAATTCCTGTTAAAGGGATTTCAAAGTGCTGAGACAAGTTGCGTTCAGACTTAATCTACAGACTTAATAATTTATTCAAGCAAGTTTTATTCCAAAGTGTATATGACGTCATTGTAGAATTTTGATAAGAAATCTATAAATTCTTTTTTTTTCATTAATTCATAGAAGTTTTTTTTTCATTAAAAACTTAAAAATTTGTTTAGCTACTTATTAGATAAAAGTTTTTTTTTCATCATAAATTACTATAGAATTTTTTTAGTTATTTTAAATTATTATTTTTTAGTTATTTTTATGAAGTTTGCATTAAAAATATGAATGAAATATTTCAGATATTTAATAAGATTCTGTTATAAAAATTATTTTGTATTAACTCTTTCACTACCAGAAGTTGCTGACAGCAGCTTTTGATTTTTTTGATTTTTGACTGCAACTGCTGGTAGCAGCTTTCAAGTATGCTTTACAATTTATCTTGCTTTGTAAACACATTTTTATTCTAGACACATAATTTTTTTGTTCTTAATTAATTCTCTACATAATTATAAACAAATAAGAGCCATATTGTGTAATTATAAAAAGTTATCATTTGACAAAATTAAAAAATCTTAAGTAATTCTTGATAAAAAAAAATTCTTTAAATTCAGTTCTAAAATAAAGCAGCTTAAACACTGTAAAATTTAACTTGAAGAAGTGTATAAGTATTTAGCTCAGTAATTATAAAAGTTGAAGAAAAATATTTTTTTTTATACATTAAATAAGTTTTGTTTTGGACTTAATGTTTTAGTTACTATTTATAAAAACAATGGTTTAAGCACTTTGCATTTCTTATTGTTCAATGATGTGTGTTAATAACTTATTTAATTGTAAAGTTCATTTGTTTAGCTTTCTATTGATATATAGTTTTGTTTTGCTTTTAAAGAGATTTATTATTCAAATTTGAATTTTTTGTCAATGTTATGCCATCCAAGTTTTATTCAAAAAAATGTGCAGTCGCAACGAAAAGATTTTTTGTTAAAATGGCTATTGTCATTTCAATAGGAGAACAAAATCGTCATAGCGATAAACGGCTTAGATAAACTAGAAAAAAAGTTCACATTGTTTACATAAAAAGAAAAAAGATTCATAATATTTCAATAATATAATATTTCCAATAAAACAAGGTGATCAACCTCTTTTCATATATTTATTATATTTAAGTGCATCATAAAAATCCTCATTTTATTTGGTTTTCGTGCTCTATAAAAAACTTTTTTTGTTTAGCTTATAAAATCTAAACGAAATTCATACAATTGATGCTAAACGCTTATTTTAAAAAACAAGTAAAACAAAAACAAATAATATAGATTAAAAAAAAAATTGATTTAAAAAAAAGAAGATCCTACAATGATGTCATATACTAAAACTCAAATTAAATGCACTTGAATAAATTATAAAGTGTGTAGATTGTGACATATATTTTAAGGACTTAAAGGAACTGGCTGACATGGAGATGGCAAGCTTCGAGTAAAACAACCAAATTTGTTTTTCTTGGTATACATTTTTTATTGAAAATAATAAACGTATACCAAGAAGAAACACTCAAAAAAATTCAGCCTAAACATTTTTTTTTAAATCATTCTCTTTAATATGAAAAGAACTTGTCTCAGCACTTTAGTATTCCTTTAATTACATTAAAATGAATAAAGAAATAATGCATTGACTTTGACTAAATTGACTAAAACTCGACTAGTCGAAAGTCAATTTAATCGACTATGGATTTCCTACTAATCGACTAAAGGTGGATTTAGTGGAGTAATAAACTTAAAATTCTTATATCTTTTTATTCAGTTTAATTTTTTCAATTTTTAACTTTTGTTTGTTCATTTGATAAGAATAACATGTACTATTATAACTATTGTATACTGCTTTTGTGTACTCTCTTTAGGTTTTATAAAATTCAGGATTTCAAAAATGTATTAGTCAATTTTAGTTGACTTTAAAAAATATATTAGTCAATTTACTCAACAGTCGAATTATTTACAAGTCGTAACAACACTTATGTTAATTTAGGGCACATGCATTTTTTCTTGCTTTAATAAAGCAGGTATTGCGTTACTCAGTTTCTTATTTGTGTTTTAGTTGGTATTATACACTTTAAACTAATACTTCAATATATTTATTACTTTTGCTTATGAAATATACTTTGTTGTAAAGGTTTGTTCATTTTTTGTTTATTTTAGGCAAATCTACCATGTTTTCCATTTTATGGTGAAAACTCAAAATTTATGTTAAACAAGGTTAGCTTAACCAAGGAAATGCTTGAAATAAATATGAATTTGACTGCAGATATTGAAGTTGTACCTGGTGTCTTCTTAATAAAAAAATCATTTTGTATAACCGTGCAACAGACAAAAGAAGGCCAAGTAAATCAAAAATGTTTAGTTAATATAAATTAAATGTGTTATATATACCTTTTACTGTCTACTAAGGTGCACAAGTCATGCTGATTTTTGGTAACTTTAATAGGTATATCTAAGTGCTAGAGTTTTGGGCCAGTAGTATTAGGTTTGAAGGAAATCATTCCTAATACTATCTGTCTCACAGTGAGTGCATGTATTAAAATTCCCATTTTTTTCTTTTTACTTTCAAAATTTTTAATTTTTAATTTGTCTAATAATTTTTATGGTGCCACTATATGTGAATAATGACTTAACTTTAGATAGAGCCTTTGCAATAGTGCCAGTTAAACAATCCTATGAATTAGTTGGAGCATGTATTTAAACAGTTATATGCCTCAATACTAATTTATTACAATGCAGCATACAAACAGACCAGAATAATTGCCTCCTGGTTAATTATTCCAGGTTTGATAGAAAACCTCCATCTTTTCCTGAACCTGTTATGGTGTTTGTACAATACCCCTCTGATTTCAAAAAACTCATGGGTTGCCATTAAAACCTTAAAACTTTAAACAACTTTAATCTATGAGCATTCAATAACTTTAATTTATTAAAAGATTAAACATAAGAATGTGTTAATGAAGTTTTATAAGAAGTCAACATAGCTTTAATAAAAAAAGAGATAAAATGTTTAAACTTCTCTTTGCCCCCTGTAACCTGTAATCTTTGAACTTCTCTCTAGACATTCATAAATTATCTCTCTAACTATTTATCTCACTAATTATAAATAATTATTATAGTTATATTGTCTGAACTTTAAATGGCATTATTCAAACAATGAAAGTCTGATTGTTTTAAATTTGTATGTCAATTATTTTAACACTTTTATTTTAATCTTTTAACGCACTTTACCCCACTAATATATTTATTTTTCAACAAAAAAATTATTCTTGTTTCATAGGATATGGTAATATAGGAATAATGAATAATAAAGGAATTCTAAAAGTTTCAGATTTCAATAGTTTAAAAATTTTAACCCCTTGCATTTGAGCTTAAATGAACAATTTTACTTTACTGAAAACTGCAATCCCCCATAGGTAAAAATTATTTTTTTAAAAATTTTTTTTACCTAATTCATTATTCACATATAGTGGGACCATAAAAATTATCCAGCAAATTAAAAATCAACAGTTTTGAAAGAAAATTTTTTAATTCCATGAGTAAAAAAACATTCTCTTAAAAGCACTTCTCCATTCTTAAAACAAAAAATGAAGTTTATGGTTGCTTTTCACATTTATGATTGAGACTTTGGTAAAATCTTAAAGTTTTTTTGTAATGAATTAGTTTGCAAATAAATAAAAAATATTTTAAATAATAATAAAGTTATTTAAAATAAAATTTATTTTAATTAATAAAAAAAAATATTTTGTTCAAAAGTATTGTGAAACCATTTCAAAGTTAGTATTACAAAGTATCGCAAAGTGTTAGGAAACTATTACAAAGTTAACCATTTCAATTTCTTTAAAGTTAAAGGGTAATTCCATGTAAATTGACCCAGACCATGTCACCTTATATCTTAGATTTTGCTGATTTTTATACAGTTGAGTAAAAAACACTTTGTAAAATAAGCATTACTTGAAAATTTTAGCCTCTGGCTCCAAGAAAATCCTGACTATTTTACTTTTAGCAGATAATGGCCAACCCCCTCTTATCCCCTCAAAATTTAAACATTTATTAAGAGGTTTCAAGTAACATAACTTTGGTTTTTTACTTATAATTTTGTACCAGGCTATTTTCAGGAGTGACAAATCCAATGAAATGGTCAGAAATGTAAAAAATTATTATTAAGTAACTATATTTATTAATTTGAACAAATTTAGGCAATTTTTTATAACCCTTATTTTGATGCTCAAGAAACTCATGTTTCTATATTCATTGATCTTTCAGAAAACATAAGGATTTTGACCTGCAAGCATATGGGTTTCCATATATGGAGAACAGGACAGGGTCCCCACTTTTTTGTAGCGCAATATTGAATCCAGCTAGTCTGGAAGGTAGTTTTCACTACCTTCCAGACTAGCTGGATCTCTAAAACGTTTGGAATTTTTGAAGTGCTGGTAAACATCCATGTTAAAATTGTTTCAGGGCCCAAGACACCAGGGGAGGCTGGTTCATGTGCCCCATTTTTTTTAGCGGAATCTAGCAATAGACTTTTCACTACCTTCCAGACAAACTGGAGCTCTTAAAATTTAAGTATTTTTGTAGTCCTGATGAGCGTGTGTTAAAATTGTTTCCAGGACAGGTGACCAGAGGCTAGGGCACCAGGGGCCATGCTCTCCTTATTTTCTCTGAAAAAAATTTTTTCAAATTTTAAATTTTAAAAAATAAATGCAGAAACTTAAAGACAACTATGTATGCCTCAAATACCTCCCAATAAAAAGTGATAAAAACAACAATCCATATCTTTAATATACTCATTAGTTAAGTATACTCATTACTTCAATGAAGCAGGTCGGAACCTTTAAAATTGGCTAAGTGTCATTAAATATTCAGTGCTTCGGCTGAGTGCCTAGCCAAATATTTGGTATTCAGCAAAATCACTATTTATGACATCTCTAGTCGTGATTGTGTTAAGATTTGCTTAGAAGTGTTGGTAATTAAACCCAACACTCATTGAAAGAAAAGTTTCTTAAGAGGGTTGTGTGGGTGCATAAACACTGCCATAACATCTTGCTCAATATTTTCAATTTCATTTATCATGCCAATCCAATAAAACATCATATTAACACAGAATAAGTTCACCAAATTTCAATGTATTGATGTTAGTTTGCTGATTAGGTTGAGAACTTTAAATACCATAAAAAGAAAAAATGCCTGTTACATCAACATCTTTACTTGTTATTTTATGCTAATAGTATCTATAAACTCTAGGTTATTTTTTTTTTTTAATATCTTTACTTCTAACAAGGCTGCAAGTAACCACTATTAAAATTGGAAGTTACTGGCAGAGAAAGGATGAAGTTTATAAAGCAAGATAACGATTAACAGGCGACTTAAAAGATTGCAAGTTATATGTATCAGGAAAACAAAATAACGGGAGCGAATTTCTAAGAACTGATTATCAAGGAAAAAAACTAGTCAAATAGAAATTTTTGGAGCTCTTAGGAACAGTCATAGTAAATAGTTAAGACTGAATTGAATGACAAGTAACACAAAAATTAATTTTTGTAGATGGCACATGTGACACTAACTCTTTAGAGCAGCACCCATTATAGTATTTATAGAAAAGAGAAAGAAAAGCACCATTATGACAAGGTTAGCTGCAGGTCCAGCAGGTCCAGCTATGTTTATAATCAGGGCTGTGGAGTTGGTAAACCGCAGTTCCAACTCTGACTCCTTAACTTTATCATGGACCGACTCCCAACTCCGACTTAGACTCCTTCATAAGTCACCAATTTGTAACAACAAATTTACCTCGTTAAAATGTTAAGATTGCCTATTTCATCACCATAATATAAATAATCTGAACACTTAGTGCTTTAAACAATATTTATTAGAAAACATTTTCTGAAAAGTAACTTTTCTGAACTTTTATAAATAGATATACAATAAACTTTTATGCAGTCACTAATAAAATTATGAATTAGTCCTCAGAAAAAGTATTGCCTTTGTCAGATCCTCCTTCATGGATGTTCTCAAATCTGATCTTATTTTTTTTAGCGCAGAGAACAACCTCTCCACACTAACTTGAGTTGGAGGCAAAGCAGTAACCACATAGGCAACTTCTCTGACTATTTTCAGGATACATATCAATTACTTGCAGTACTGTTACTTTTGATGAACGGTCAAATTGTTCCACTACTATACAACATACTGTTTCAGTATGTTGAAACTTACTGGCAGTGTTCTCTGATAGGGATGACTCTTTTTCCATGCAGGAACGCTTTGCACGGTCTTTATGGTCCAAATATTCCTCATCAGTAGATGATGTTGAAGAATTGGTAGTATGAACCAATTCTTTTTGTTCCTAACAGTTCTGCAACTTGTTCATTCTTACAGCTATTTCAAATAGAGTTTTTCCTTTAGTCAGTTGTTGATCATCAAGAAGTATCAGATGCATTGGGTCTACATAAATAGCTGCCAAAAGAATCTTATTTTCTAATAGTACTTTTTCTCTCTGTTTCATTGAAGCGGCAATGCCACTTGCAAATAACGCTCCTTTTTGGGACAGGCAAAACATTTTTTTAAAACAATTTGTAATCTTAATTTATAAACAACGATGACCATCAATGTGTTTCAATAAACTTTTATAAAAAACGCATTATGTTAATATCATCAAAAACATTCCTAAGTCTTTTTTTTTTTTGCTGTTTTGTAAACTTTCTAATTAAATGTTTTTTTACTACCCTAAGCACTTCTTATAAAATTTACAAATTTTAACGATTGTTATTAATAAAAAGCATTATACATTAATTAACAAAGAATATTATTAAAAAATTATATTTTATTTAAAAGTTTGTGTATTTTATTACTATGTTTAAATGCAATTTTATTATTTATTTTATAAACAACTACGACTTTAAAGAAATATTGTGTCTTCAATAATTTTTTTAAAAGAATACATAAAGTTAATAGTCCGATTCCGAAGTAGAAGTGAAATCATTGTTGCTCTAATTATACCGGTCTATGAATTTCCTAATCCTAACCCTTACCATATTTGTTTTTTAAATGCACGGGTTATTTTCTCGAGAAAAAAAGTTACGTCACTGCTTATTCCAATAAACTTTATAAAAAAAGAAAAGAATAAATTTTTAAGATTGATAAACAAAAATAATACTTAAGTATATAATACTAATTTGAAAATTAAAAAGCTTTCTAAATAAAAGTTCATATTAAAATATTCGAACTCAAAACTCACTGACCAGCGCTCGCATTAAATATCATCTTTGATAAGTCTTAATTGTGTAAATTAAAATAATTAAAATTTTATTGCTTTACAATTTGCTTAGTTTAGGTCTATAATTTGTACTAAAGTTTGCTTTTAATTAACAGATGTAAAAAACATTAGAAAAGATTAAAGTTTTAAAGTTATTCAACCTTAACATAAATATAAACATAATTAAAAATAACTTTCTAATAGAGTTTTAGTTTTCTTCAGGTTAGATTAGTTGAGTATTTTTATTTTTTTTTATTTCTTTTTAAGATTTCTTTCGTTTTTTATAGGTTAGCTTGAAATTTTCTTTCTTTTGTCGGGTTTGTTAAGTGCGTTTTCAAATAACTTTAAAAAAATAATAGCAAGTGTGGTCAGGAATAGAGTGCGATTGCACGCTTTTCCTGTTCACGTCTGTACCAGATACACCGTAAGAAGAAAGCTTATGGAGAAGACTAGCATGCCAAACTTTATCAAATGCTTTAGAAATGTCCAGAGCGATGACCTTAACCTCTCCACCTTTATTTAATGAACGATAAAACCTATCAGTTATTACTGTTAGCAAATCAGCTGTAGAATGAGAAGATCCAAATCTATATAGATGATCAGAAAGTAAGTTATTAGATTCAAGATGAGAGATTAAGTGTTTTTTAATTAAAGATTCAAAAACCTTGCTTATGATAGAAAGAAGACTAATGAGTGGGTAGTTAGATAAGTCAGATTGCTCTCTAGAATTTTTGAAAATAGGTATAACAGATGCCGCTTTCCAGAAGACCAGATATTAAGACACTGATAAGCACTTGTTAAATAGTTTTGAAAGTATAGATGACAGCTCTGGAGAACGCTTCTGCAAGACTATAACAGGTATGTTCTATGGACCACAAGCTGTAAAAGAGCCTAAGCAGGAAATCACTTTGAATTCAGAAGTTAGAATGATACAGATTACAAGCAATTGATCAACCTGTTTATCAGCTATATCAGGTAGGATGGGATTAGTGGAATCAAGAGATAAGAATGATGAAATGTTCTTAGCAAACAATTCAGCTTTGTCTTTAGGTGTGGTATTAAAATCTGAACCATGCAAGAGAGGAGGAATAAAGATTCTCTAGGAATAAAGAAGTCTCTGGGGCCTTATTTTTGAGATAAAATACAAGATTTTGTGACCTGAGAATAGCAGGCTTTGGTGTTAGACAAAATCTTTCTAGCAATAGTAAACAGGCGTCTGTTTTATGGAGAATTGTTTTGTCAATAGATATGGAAGTAATGGTTATGATTGGAAATTGCAGCAGCGCAATGACAGGAAAACCATGGAGAAAAGTGAGGCTTGGCTTATAATCGCCAAGATGGAATAAAAGATTCCATGCCAGTCTGAATTCAAGAAGTTACATAAGAAGCACATTTGTCAGCAGGAAGACGAAAGATTTCTATCCAAGGGCCATTGGGTAGAAATCTTTTGTCCCAGAGTTCCAGTCAGCTTTAAGGTAGTTGTAAGAGGTACAATGATACCCCTATCATTTTGATGATAAAGAAGAATGAGATAATAGTTTTAAAGAGATCAAACTGTGATCAGAAGCACAAAGGGGTGAACCTGGAAAAACTGAGCACTGACTAGGATCAGAAACAAGATATAAGTTGAGTGGATAAAGTAAATGATTCGGACTGTCTGGAAAGCAAGTTAGAAAGTTGGCTATTTGTGTTGGAGATTGAGAAAGACAAAAGTTGTGGATCTTAATACCAGCAGAGTCATTGACTGAAGAATAAAGAGAATGGGGATAGTAAATTTGATCAGAAATAACATCGAAAAGAGTGCAGTATTAAGATGAAGGAGATTGATATAGAACAAAGAGAAAGGTGATAGTGAAGGTGATAGTGAAGTGCTAAATGAAAGCACATAAAAGAATAGTCTCTGGATTCAAATCTAGTTTCCCAGCAAATGTGTGAATTCTTATGAATGTAAATCTCAAGCATGTGACTAGTGGAGTCTTTACGAATTAACGAAGATAACCATCAACACTAAGATCACAAGATGAGACAGACTGAACTCGAATTAGTCTCACTAAGAGCAATTAGGTCTAGTGAACTTTGCCAGAGATAAGACTCAACAGAAGAAAAATTTCGGAGGCCAGTTAGTTAATAATAGATTTAAAGAACTTGGTGATGACGATGGTTTTTTGTGTTTTTTAGTTTTTGATAATTTAGTCATTTTTTAAATTGGTTAAAGAACTTAACTCAAAACACAAATATTGCTCTGTACACTACCTAATAGTCCAAACAATCGCCTTATTACAACTAATAAACCCTAAGTCATAAAAAAGAGCTCCCAATGTGGCCTTGACAATGCACACTAAAAGTACAAACAAGGACACTTGATTGTACTTTTATGTACACTTCCATGCCTAACATGGCACTGTTACTACTCTAATACTTTACAGCCGTTAATGGAATCAGCTTCTCTGAGCTACCAAAGAGTTCAGGAAATCTGACTACCAGCCAGCCTCAGAACCATAAAACTGAATTTTAGAGCTGTACCCACATTAGGAGATAATAGAATGAGTTGCCTAGTCATAAAAATAGAGACACAAATAAAACCCATGCATTGAGAAAAAAAGATTGAGCATTCAACATCTTAATCTTGAAACAATGTATTAAAATACATCTACGCAGCCTAATAGATGAAGAAGAGGTGCGAAGCTGGTCAACAGATAGAATCTGTTTATCCCTTAAGTCTTAGCCTAGGAGGCCTTCTAAAAGGCAGTAGCCGAATGCATTTAACATCACCATGAATAAGACTTATTTTTGAGACACTTGCCCCAAGCGGTTTGATAAGTGCAGTGGCAGTGAACAACAACTATATAAAACACAAGGCAGTGGATTTGATAAGTCAGAGTTAGCATCTCCTAGTCTTTGCTTAAAAATGGGTATCCTACAAGGCAGCAGGGCATATAGCAGGTTGTACTGGGTTTCATGTTACCAATAGCAGGATAACTTTAGATGTTAAAATTAGCATGATAACCTAACCTGACATTAAAAAAATTTCTTTTAACTTGCTGTCAAAATTAATAATAACCTAACACAAAAAAATGTTAGCTATTGCTCTGAACTAGTATTGAAAATAAAAAATTTGTTTTTAAGATGAAATAGAATAACCTAATGTTAAATAAGAGAATGAAATAGCTAACAAGAATAAGATAAATTTAATTGATTGTAATTGATTATAACCATATTTTTATAAAAAATCAAAACAAAAACAAAACAAAAGAAACCATATTTTTATTTAAAAAATATTACACACAGTTATGTATGCAATTTAAAAAGAAAAAATGCATACACATTGATGGTAGCTTCTAGTTCCAAGAATTGTTCTGTATTTTAAAACTTTTCATGATGATGGCAAGTTGTTAAAATTTTTTTATCTGTTATTCCAGATCTGCAAATTAATTCTTCTCTGGCATCTTCTCTATAACAATCAAATCTCTTTAAATCAGTCTTTCTACAATAAATTAGTTTATGACAAGTATCATTTGACAGTTTTCCAAAATCAAATAAATCCATTCTTAATGTAAAACTGCATTTCAGATTAAGTTAAAAATGAGAAACCAATAGAAATGAATATAATTAAAGCAACTTAAACACCATGGTAATTTAAAACTAAACAGTAATTGATTTCTTTTTTTAATATAAAAGTTTTTTGTTTCTTTAACAAGGTTGTTTATTTGTAATTAGTTTGTTAATGTTAAAAATGTTAATAATGAATTTAATAAGTAATAAAATTCTGTTAAAATGGATGGATGACTGTTTTTAATTTGTATACTTGCAAATCAAAATTCTTATCAACATATGAACTTTCTTAAAATATTTTTAAAAAAATCATTGAATATAAAATGATAAAAACCAAATGGAACAAGTATAAACCAATGATCATCTGCCCTGGAAACAATTTTAACACACGTTCATCAAGACTACAAAAATGCTGAAACTTTAGTTAATCTGGAAACTAGAATCTTCTACAAAAAAGTGAGACACATAACGCAGCCCTCCCTCCCTTGCTGTCTTGGGCCCTGGAAACATCTTTAACATGCACATTCATCGGCACTACAGAAATGCCAAAAGTTTCAGAGCTCCAACTTGTTTGGAAGGTAGTGAAAAATCATTTGTAATATTCCACTACAAAAAAGTGGAGACTGTGCCCTGTTCTCGATTTATGGAAACCTATATACTTGCAGATCAAAATCCTTATGTTTTCTGTAAGATCAATAAATATAGAATGTGTAAATTTTTTTTTTTTTTTTTTGATATCATCATGACCACATGGATTTTTTGAACATCGAAATTAGGTTTATAAGAAGTTGCCTAAATTTATTTAAATTGATAAATACAGGTACTTAATAATAGTTTTTTACATTTCTGATCATTTCATTAGGTTTGTCACCCCTGAAAATAGTCAGGCACAAATTTTTAAGTGAAAAGGTCAAATGTTTTTAAAGTTATGTAACTTAAAACCTCTAAATAAACATTGCAATTCTGAGAGGACAAAAAGGACCTGGCCCATATCTAATAAAATTTAAAAAGTAAAATGGTCATATTAAAAAGTAAAATGGTCAGGTTCTCGAAAGCTAGAGGCAAAAATTATTAAAAAGTTTTTAAGGAATTCTTATTTTACTAAGTACCTTCAAATAAAAATCAGCAAAATCTGAGATATAGGGTGATATTTTTTAAAATTTGTGGGTCATTAAAATTTTTTAACATTTTTTAAAATTTCTGGGTCATATAAAATTACCCTAAAATTAAGTTTTTAATTTTTAAATTCATATTTAAAGTTTATTTTTTTTTGTTTATTTTTTTATTATTTAACTATTCATTATTTTTTAAACAAAAAAATAAATTATTTCACAAATTTAGTTAACATGTTTTTTACAATAATTAATTTAATTTAAATAAATGCTGCATAATAGTATCAAATAACAATTTAAATATTCCAATACATAAAATTTTTTGATTGACATAAGTTGTTGAATGTGTAGTCAAAATTGTTTGTGAAATGCAAACTACGTAAAGCTAGTTAACAAGGCCTAAATTTTAGTGGCAGCACAAGACTTTTTGAAGATTTGTAAATATGTATTTAAGATGTTTAAAAACACATTTAAACACGTCTTGTGACCGCTTGGTGGTTTTGTTGGGGGGTTTTTTTTAACAAAATCCCTATGCAGTAAAGGCAAGTTAGTAGTACAAAGTGAAAAACTTAACTCACAATGCAAGCAAAAATTAACATCAAGTGAAGAATCAGAAGAAAATGAGATAGAGATTTTTTGAAGATAATATGGAGGAAGAATTTATGATGGAATCAACAAGACTATTTTTCAATAGTATTTTGTGTGAACTTAAAAAGTCAACTTTAAAATCGCATTTGTGTAACAAACCTTTAACCAGCCTTCACTTGGAAAGAGAAAGATAAAGCAAGTCGAAGAAGCAGTTATTAAGTATTTTGCAACTGTTTTAGATGTCTCTGAATTCAATCTTGCTACACCAAGTATTAAAGTTTAAAAAGAGATTCAGTTCTAAGAGAAAGAGCAAGAAAGTATTTGACACAAAATGATGATCCAGAAAAGCAATATGAAAGTGATGACAGCTATGAAAATAAACAGTCAGTGGATTTCATACAGTGTACAGCAATAGATAGAAATGAACTGTTAATAAGCTTCCATTAAATAATTTCATTGAGCTTTTATTAAATGAATTCATAGAGATTCCATTAATTGAATTCATAGAGCTTCCATTAAATGAATTCATAGAGCTTCCATTAAAAGATTTCATAAAGATTCAATTAAATGAATTCATAGAGCTTCCATTAAAAGAGTTCATAGAGCTTCAATTAAATAATTCATACATCTTCCCTTAAATGAATTCATAGAGTTTCAATTAAATAAATTCATAGAGCTTCAAATAAATAAATTCATAGAGCTTCAATTAAATGAATTCTTAGTGCTTCAATTAAATGAGTTCATAGAGCTTTTGTATAAAAGGCTTGATAAAATTACTTCTCATTTATTTATCTCAAAATCACAATCAAGCTCAGTCTTCTCCATTTGAAATTTAATGCCAGCGCACAAAAAAAATTCCTGGCCGGATTGTCTTTTTAAGTTAGTCTGCGCAATTTAAAAAATTCATTTTTTCCTGCTATTTAAATTGAAACAAAAATAGTGAAAAGGATGCTTTAAATAAATACTAGATAAAATAATTTAAAAGAAAAACTAGCAAGAAAAAAACAGAATTTAAATTACTTTGGTAAAGAGCATAAGGGTTTATTGAATTTTGCAAAAAGGAAAGATTCAGCTGATAAAAAGTAAAGGGTAGATTAAAACAATTTGGTGGCTATGCTTTTTTTAGCACTAAAAGTTTTTTAGCTATTTAAGCACTAGATACCTTCCATGTGCAACATAGTACTATTAATACTCTGATATTTTACATCTGATATGTTTACATCCTCTCTGAGGGTTATCATAGAGTTAAAGAAACCTTACTACCAGCCAGCCTCAGAACCATTAAATTGAGTTGGATGAGTTGCAATGCTTTAACCTAAGAGGTACAAGGAACAATTCACGATCATCACAGCATTGATCATTCTAATCAGTAAACACTGATTTTTAACAATGCCAATCATTAGATAAAAAAGGGGTGCTCGGCTGGTCAGCAGACATTTTCTGCTTACCTCTTAAGTCTTTGCCTTGGAGATCTTCATAAATATAGACAAACAATATTTTCTTTTATTAAAATTTTTTTTTATGCTTGACTCCAGTTCTTAAAGAATTCATGACCATGGTTCAACTCCCTGTTTCCTTGTGAAGAGAAGTAAATGCCATGATAAAAATTCTTTTCTGTGTTTCTTTTTTAATTATTTAAATGGTGAAAAATCTAAAAAAAGTTTTTCAATAATTTTTTTTAAGTAGATCATTTCTTTATATATATATTTTTTTCCTTCTAATCAAATGCTATTTAATTAGTAAACGACTGGGGTTGATATTTGATCGGGGCCGGGTTTGATAAAATAAAGCCGGGGTCGGTTTGTGACCAAGGCTGCATAAACATTTATACATCCTAAAGTTTTTTTTTTAATTCAAAATTCATGTTATATTTTGTATATATATGCATATAAAAACATAATTATGATCAATATGATCATCATAATCATCATTACCATCATCATCATCAATATCATCATCATCGTCTTCTCTTTTGGCAAATACTACACCATATAAATACTAAAGTTTATATAAATATTAAAGGAAATTGTATGCCAGCATCTAAATAAATAGCAAATATATATGTTTATATCCATAATATGTATGTATAAACCGTATCTCAGAAGCTTTTATTCCTTCTGGGCTAAAAGTTTAGAAGCTTTTATTCCAACTCTTCAATTTGAAGTCAAACCTCATTTTACTCCATATTTTTCACTATCTTGAGCAGCTGCTTTATTAATCATTTATTTCATCTTTTTTACAAGAACATCTCTCTTAAGAACAAATATCTCTTAAAAATAACAAATCTCTCTTAAGAACATCTCTCTTAAGAACATCTCTCTTAAGAACAAATATCTCTTAAAAATAACAAATCTCTCTTAAGAACATCTCTCTTAAGAACATCTCTCTTAAGAACAAATATCTCTTAAAAATAACAAATCTCTCTTAAGAACATCTCTCTTAAGAACATCTCTCTTAAGAACAAATATCTCTTAAAAATAACAAATCTCTCTTAAGAACATCTCTCTTAAGAACATCTCTCTTAAGAACATCTCTCTTAAGAACAAATATCTTTTTATTATTCCAAGAAGCAAATGTAAAAAGGTCCTGTCTGATATTAAGCTCTGTTATTCTCAGTTTACTAAATCTTGTATCTTATATCAGATGTTAGGTTCTTAAGACTTTTGGTTAGTCTTCAACAATGTCATTAACTATAGTAAGTCTAACATTTAATTTTATTAATTATATAATATTTAATAATATTTAATTTTTAAAATGTGCTAAATAAATGGTTCCAGTTTTTCAAAACTCTAGAAAACACTTTGACCTCTCCAACTATCCTACAATTAGTCTTTTTTTTTTTAATATTGTTATTTAGGTGCCCTAAGAAGACCTAACGGTCTTGTCACAGAGCACTGCAGAAGTGCATTTAACTAGGAAGTTCACGCCTCCTTCCTTACCGTGACGCGAATATATGTCCAGAGTTCATTTCGAACCTGGATCTCCCGCTTCTATAGCAAGCGCTTTAACCACTGCGCCACGGCCGCTTAAAGTCTTCACTCTGTTATTAGTTTCTTTATATAAAGGTTTTGAGATAATTAGATTATTTCTTACTAGCTGCAGTAATAAAATTATTCTTGAAGGCTTACACTCTTCTTTATTTCAAATAACTTAAAGGGTACCACAAAGTATCTTGTGGTACCCTTAAATCTTTGCTCCTGTACTGTTTCTTATCTACAATATCAATTTTCATGAAAATTTAACATCTAAAGTGGCTCTATTTGTTGACGACTCAACTTTATACTCTTGTCTTGACAAAAAATCTTTGCTTTTTGATTCCTTAGAACAAGCAGCTGATTATTAATCTGATCTCTCTTTTGTAACAGCCTAAGGCTTGCTGTGGTTTATGGATTTAAATTCTGAACTTAATATATTCAGTTTTTGTTAGCCAACAAAACTAATTTATTTACTGCAAAAAAATATTGCAATAATGTTGGTATATTGTATACCTATATTGATGAATAACAACCCTCTTACTCTCAGACAAAGTCTAAAAACACATTGAAAATGTAATTTGATCGTGGTGTAGTGGTAGAGCGCTTGGGTCATAAGCAAGAGGTACCAAGTTTGATCCTCACCAAGTCCCTGGTAGGACCGCGCTCAACGTTTTTCTCTGCACAGCGGCCTTGGTTGTCAAGGTTCCTGTTTCAGAGTTATATATAGTTAAGAGAGAGTTATAACCACAATTAAGTAACCTCCTCATCTGTAGTGGCGTTTTCAGCATTGGGGAGGTGAATTAACATATTAAAAAAAATAATAATAAATTAGATCTGCTTTATTTGCATTTGCATTTCTTTCTTTTTTCTACAAATACAGTCATGGTTGATGCTCAAACAAGCTATTGTCTCTATTACGATAAACCAAAACTCGTTCTTGCTTGTTTCTTATTCAACAAGTTCCATCCTTTTTCTTTATCTGTCCCTTTATGCTATAAAAACTTTTATAAATCCAGTTTTTTTCCTTGCATATCAAAAAAACCTTATAACTATTAGCCATCTTCATGTTTTTCTTTTATATACAACCTACAACTTCTCAAGTCTTCAGTTTACCATTTCCTAGTATTTTTACTTATTCTCTATTTTAAAGTAACTCATATCTTAATAGTGGTTGCTTGCAATCTTGTTGGAAGTAAATTAGAGTTTGAAAATGTATAAGTATATACCAGTATTTAGTAAATAGTAACTGTAAGCATAAAATTATAATATATAAAGTAATTTAAATTTTTTTCTAGCCCCGGCTATCAACTCCTGCTAAATCTTATAGTTTAGTTGGGGCCGAGTTTGATAAAAGTCTCATTTTTAGCTGGGGCCCCGGCCATTTACTATATTTAATCAAAATAGTTATTTGTTTGCTCTAGAAAAAAATCTTTATTTTAATAAAAACTTCCCAAACTTTTTTTTTATTTTAATAAAAACTTTTTTTTATTTTAATAAAAACTTTTTTTTTATTTTAATAAAAACTTTTCTTTTATTTTAATAAAAACTTTTTTTTTATTTTAATAAAAACTTCCCAACCTTTTTTTTTTTCTTTTTTTTTTTTTTGATTTTATTTTTCTTATTGTTTTTATATATTATTTTCTTTTAACTCTATAAATGCAAATACAAATGCTAAAACACAAACTTTGACAAACATGGTTACTGAACAGAAAACCGTTGAAGATATAAACTCCCATACTTCTCTAGTATTAAACATTTTATAATGAAAGCTTTTTATGGTAATGTAAAGAATGTTTCTGTAAATTTAATTTTAGGTATCATTAATTGGTACTGGTAAAGGGAAGATACTAGAAACTGAAACAAAAGTTGAATTAATCTTAGATGAAAGCAAAGGCTGTTCAGTTAAAGGAAAATTTTTCTGGCAGAATTTAGAAATAATCACAGAAAAATTTGGTATAAAGTTATTTCCAAATAATTTCCAGTTTGGTAATCTCCTTAGTCTTAAAGTCAAACATTTAAAGTTTTCTGCTATGTTAACTGGAGAAAAATTTTTAAGGTAATTTTTTTTAATGTTATTTTTTTTTTAAGTTGTTTATTTTATAATGTTATTTTTTGCTAAGATTTTTGTTTAAAGTTCTTTTTAAACCTTGTACAAAGTTTGACCTAATTCACAATTAAGTATACAATTTACGAAATAATCTAGTATAAATACAAATACATTTAACAGGTTTTCTTATTTTAAAATTTTGCATCTAATTTGCAAGTATTGTATATTGATTACTTTTTAAATTATTTTTTAGTTATTGAGCAAATAGTGTTGTGTAGTAAATATTTCATTTTTTATAAGTTTTTTTTTTGTATAATTATTATTTTTAAACTACTACTACTACTACTACTACTACTATTACTACTACTACTACTACTACTACTACTACTACTACTACTACTACTACTACTACTACTACTACTATTATTATTTTTTCTTTTTCAAACTCATCTTCTTCTCCAGAATTAGATTTGCCTAAAACTAAATGAAATGTTTTAGTTGACTGAAGTTGTATAAAACTAAATGAAATGTTGAAGTTAGTTAAAATTTTTCTGCTATTGCTTTTATTATTTATTATAATTTCTTCTATTTTGTATTATCTGGTTCTCTTCTAACAGTATTCTACATCTACTTTCAACATAAACTGCAGCTAGAAATATATAATGAATTTCTTAGTTCCTTCACAATATACCGAACCTTTTCCATAAGTTAGGTAATGTATGTCTTTTTTAAAACACATCAGCTCAATGTTGATAGACAACTATTTACATCATTCTGAGAGAACAAAGGTTAGATTTCCTTTCCAAGTAGACCTTCTAGCCATGGTATTTTACTTTCATGGCTGGCTAAAAAAAAATTCTGACCGGCTAGCTGAAGGCATGAAAGGCTAGCCTACATTTTTGTGGCTGGCTAGCCGCCTGATTTTTTTGGCTGCTTAGCTGGCTATTTACTTCAACACTGTGTTTCACCATCAGTAGGTTCATCAGGAAGAATTCTGATGAACCTACTGATGGTGAAACACAGTGTTGAAGTAATCAAAAATTAGATAAGTGTTTTTACTAATTTAATTTATTATTGCTATGCAGATGTATATATATATATATATATATATATATATATATATAAATATATTATATATATATATATATATATATATATATATATATATATATATATATATATATATATATATATATATATATATATATATATATATATATATATATAATATATATATATATATATATATATATATATATATATATATATATATATATATATAAATATATATATATATATATATATATATATATATATATATATTTATATATATATATATATATATATATATATATATATATATATATATATATATATATATAATATATTTATAGTATAATAATGACATATATACAAGTATAATACTGACAGCATTAACCAAAACAAAACAAACTTTTGCATATAATAAATATTCATATATGAAATACAAAGTTAATCAAAATGAAATATAAACATAAATAATGTCCTTATCCAAAAAATGCAAGACTTAGCTTATAGACCAGCATTTGGATAGTTATCGTGTATGAAACAAACTGCATTCATTCGAAATGGTGCCAAGGAGGATCTCTTTCCATTCAAAATTAAACCAGTCGTGCTAAAAAGGCATTCAACAGGTACATTGCTGATGCTCAATGCAAGATAAACCTGAAACAATAGAAACTATGTAAAATAAGCAACATTAAACTTCAGAAAAAAATTAATGTTTGCTGTTATTTTTGTCACTAGTATTAGTTTAATGTCAAAAATAAAATTATCTTCTACCTTGACTATGTGGCTATGGATGCTAGAATAGGGAACTTTTCTGCATTATTTTTCCGAAACAGCAAGGCTGGTGATTGATTACCACAAATGCTAGTATAAAGATTTATTTCAGCTTGCAACCCATTGCTATTCTCTAATATTGCTCCAGAGTTTAGTGAAGATTTTGCAGTTTCCTGTAATAAAATCAGTCTAAGTTTTTTAAAATCCTGAGCTGCATTTGAGCTTTTACTATTTTGATTATTGTCAATTTATGACGCAGAGAAGTTAATCTTTTTATCGGTTCCTATTTGTGGTAAAATGTTTGAACCAAATAAAGAAGTTTTTATTTTGTCATAGCTGTTTTTTAACAAAATTTCACATTTTTCCTTTATCAAAACAACATCACGAATTGCTGGATCAAAACAACACGCTAATTCAACTAAATTAGTAACAACTAACCGTTTCTCAATGCATTTTCTAACTAACTTTTTATATTGTTTTATCGCAGAGGAATCTGTGACTTGAACAATGCAACAATTTTTAATTTTAGTTACCATGAGTGGAAGGCAAGACAAATTTGGTGCTCCCTCGCTAACAAGTAGAGTAAGTTCTCGAAATGGAGATAAAAAATTGCGCAGTTCTTGCAGAAGTTCTAAATCTTCAGGAAGAAAACATAAATCATACTTTCTAATTTTTTTTAACACTGTATCAACATGAGTTTTTAGATCTAAGTTAGATTCAATCATTTCCAAGGTACTATTCCATCTTGTTGGGACACTATTTTTTAAAGAACTGTGCTCATGACTTTTTATGACATCAATTTTAGCTCAAAATCATTTTTAGCTCAAAATGTCAAAATCTAGAAGAGAATACTCTTCAGAATACTCTTCAAGTGAACTCTCATCAGCTTGACTAACAGATTTAGTTAGCTGTGTTTGTGGAAGAATGCTTACATTTTCAGTTTCAATTTCAAAATCCAGAATTGTATCCTCTTCATCAGCTATTAGCTCGTCAACATGAGTTGTAATTCTTTTTAACAACTCCTTGTCTTTCACAGTTTCAATTTCATTCGATAGCGTATATCCCTTAAAATGTAAAGCTTTTATTACTTCTTTGCATTTGCTTACTAGTAAAGTTAATTCTGGAATTTTTTTTAAGCGAGGTTAAAAGCAGATGAATTCCATGTGCGGTGCATGTTATACGTTCATGGCTTAATAGCTTTGATAATTTTTTCATATTAGCTGCACCATCAGTTGTGTTAAATAATAAAAAATGCTTATCTTGAGGTAAAAATTCTTTTAAAACAGTTTTAACAAATCGATAAAGTTGCTCAGAAGTGTGTGACTCCACTGACTGAACAGCCAATGTGAAAATTTTAAATCTCCAATCATGCACAACACTTAAACAAATTCCAAAATAAGGTAAACAATTACGCTTGTCAGTCCAACCATCCATCATCAAAGTTCCACTTACACATGATTGTAGAACTTCTGAGACTCTTTGTTTAACAGAAGTATAAACATTTTTTAAGGCAGATCCAGATATACAGTCAGATGATGGGGGCCGAAACGCTGTATTTTTTGAACAAAAACTTTTAAACCCAGATCTTTCAACTGAACTAAATGGCTTAAGATCTAAACATATTAACAGACAAAGATCTCTGTTGAATTCAAATTGACTTTGTGCTAGTTTATTGTTTTGTACAGTGCAGATTCAATTAGTAATTTTAGAACTAACTGGTTGCTCAAAAGTCTTTCCATGTTTAAAAACAGCATGGTTTAGATGGTTACCAGAAAATGTCATTGTTGAAGTAACATATACCTTTGATAATCGACCTTCATCGACACGTGATTGCTCTTCGAAACAGTATCTGCAGTACAACTGATTATTAAATAAATAATTTTGATTAATTTGGTTTCTTGAATCTTTCAAGATTAGTTGACCCATGAAGTCCCATGCTTTGGATGTAGCAGCCCTAGATTTGCTGTTGGACACAGGAATCCATCTCAGATCCTTGAGCAAGCAAATTGTTCCAGTTTTTTTTTCAATGGAAACAAATTTATTTACTTGTTCATAAACTGTATATAAATATATATATATATATATATATATATATATATATATATATATATATATATATATATATATATATATATATAATACAAACAATAATGATAATTCGGACCTTTAGAGTGTTTCTTTTTATTCTAAAATTTAAATTGCGCAGATGACAACTTTTCTTTTTTTTTATGATAAACATTGACTACTGTTTTTGGACTGCAAGAGGCTTTTTTTTATAGCGCGAAAATTAAGGTATTCGAACATACGGTATATTAACACGAGACTCATGGAATTCCATGGTTAAACCAAAAACTATATTACGAAGCGATTGGTGATAGGTGATATGATAAAATTAAAAAAAAAATTGGACATAAACTTATTTAAAGATTTAAATCAATTAACTAACTATGATTTTAATAGCTGGCTATGGCGACTTATTTTCATGGCTGGCGAAGGCATTTTTCACAGCTGGCTAAAAATAAAGCAGTGCTTGGCGACGGCTAGCGGCTAATAGCGGCTTGCGGGTCTATTCCCAAGCTGATGCACCTTCTTACTTGTTCATACCCTGTTTTAAATACTCCTCTTGTTCTTCATCCTTTAAAGCTTCATCTAGAAAATTTTTATCACCTGAATTTTCATTTATAAGTGTGATTGTACTTATTGTATTAAAGTAACTTATCATATGCAGCAATAAAGTAACTTATCATATGCAGCAATATGAACCACATAATATATTACAAAAAATACTGTGATTAAAGTTAATTTCTAAAAAAAAAGCGCTAACACTTTTTTGAATGTAAATAAAAACACCTTTATATACATCAGCTCAAGTATAATTTTTAAAATATGAAAATTCTTTGTGCCTTAAGGTAAGCATCAAATTTTTAACAATCTATATATAATCAAATAAATCAATTTATGTAATATCAATATCAAAATATTATAAAATGTTATATTTAGAATTTATAAAACTTATATTAGATTTTTAACAGCAGTTTAATTAAAAAAAATTTTTTTTATAAAAAAACAAGTTTATAGTATTTAGTAACCCTTTTAACAAAAAATATTCATACTTTGATATTCCAAAATATCAAGGAGTGGAGCTGCTTCTTAGAGGACAATTCTTTTGTTTTATAGTTTTAATTTTATTGTGCTCTACTATCCCACTCAAAGAAAGCAAGGAAATTTGGTCCCGGTTGTATTTCCAGCAAGATGACAATTACTTTTAGATCTCAACAGATCAGTTGCTGGTGGCAACTGAGTAAAGAAAAAGTTGACGTAAGTTGCATAAGCTGCATGTAACAACACATAATGTTTTTAAAATTAGCTTAGAAGCATCAATAAAGATTCTCCTCTCTTCAAGATACTCTATGTTGAGTAAATTTATGAATCCATTTATCCCATGGCAGAATACAAGGACATTTTTTATACCAAAAAGAACTATGTTTAGTCCTTGTGGCAATCATAGTATTTATTGAAGTTTTTACATTTTTCTGCATCAGGCTCAACTGTTATAGTCTGGAGGCCAGAAAGAAATAGATAGAGATCGCCCATGTACTGGCTACTTCTTTCAGATAGCCAGTATCTGAAAGAAGTACTCAATGTCTGAGGTGGTGAGTATACTAGTTAGTAATTCTAACCAGTTTTTTGTTTAGTATGTTGAGTATTGTGTTCAGTTTCACAGGGGGTTATTTGATAGGTACAGATATTTTGTTTTATAATAAAAATGGAGTTTAGAATTTAAATAATATTAATAGGTAACTCGTTTTTTTTTTGAAAAGAATTTTTAATTTACTTTTTTCTATGCATACACTTTTTTTTATTTACAAAATATGTATTTATTCATAAAGATAACAGTTGCTTGTTTAAGATTTATTTATAATGGCGCATTAACAGTTGGTTGCTTAAGATTTAAATAACATTTTTGTTAAAATAATAAAAGATGAAAAGTTAGCATAATCTGATTAAGTTCTTTTAAATAACTTTGATTAAGCATTTTTGACTTGGAATAGTTAAGAATTTTTTATACCCTTAGCATGGTTCTGTATTAATCCCTAACAAATTATTTCTAGAGAAAATATAAACTGTTAAGGAAGTTTTCTACTAAATTCTTATATTTTTTAGACTTACATTTTTATATTTTTTATATTTATATTTTTACTATTTTTATTTTATGTTAAAATGGGTTACAAATATTTATTTTATATTACAAAAAAAAATTAAATATACAAAAAAACAAGAAAATACAGTTCTCAGCTACAATAATAGTATATGAGTCACTATTTAGCAAAAGAGCTAGGGCAGCATCCATAAAGTATGTACACAGTAAAACTGCTGATTTAGGATACCCCTCACTTTTGAATTCAAAAAACTTAATTCAACATTTCTGTCGCATAACATAATATTGATTTTTTTTAAAACTCGTGAAATTCAATGCTTTTATTTTTAAAAAAAGATAAAGATTTAGAGGACATAAAGAACAAGATATAGTCAAATCGTGGAGGTACTTACAGAGGTATCCTAAGGGTTGCGGGGTTATAGGGGGGTGTCTAGTCCCCCTACAAAATTTATTAATCGGTAAATTGGACACTGGAGTCAACAAAATTGGATCTATAGTTGGCAGTCAGCAAGTGTTAGCCAACAAGGACCTTTTTTTTTTAGATCTTAGTCAGCAAAAAATATTTTTATGCCTTACTCAGCAAAAAACAGATAGGTCGCCCCTTATAAGATCTCTTCAGGATGACCCGGGGTACTCGCTCTCTATAACACACACCTTCCTTTTACAAATTTTTCCTTTTTTAGTTAAATTCCCCTCCCTCATACCTGCATACATACTTTATGAAAGACCCCTAGGTCTTATGACTTCTACTGATGGAAAGTACTTCTAGCATCTATAATATGATAAAATGTTAGGTTTAATTAAACACACACTTAAATTCTACACTAACTCTAAGTTAATAAAGTATTGGTGAATATGTTCAAAGATATTTAGACAAATACATTCAAATTAAATACAAAATCATGTTTAGAATTATAAACATTTTTTTATAAACATTAATATTTTTTTATTTCTTACATCTATTTTAATTATTAATTTTTTAAATTTCAAATTGTTATTATTATTATTATTATTATTATTTTTAAATGATTATTACTTTTTTTAGTTTAAAAATTATAATCATTGTTTTGGCATCTGCAACTTGATAAAAGCATTTTTTCAACCCCAAATATTAATTAGTTTGTATGTCTCTGCACTTGAAAATAGTTTTCAGGTCTAGACTACTTAAAGTTATTTTATTGTGGAAATCAACAAAACCAAACAGTTCCCATTTTAATAATATTCATTTGAATTACAATAGACTTGATTTATAAGTTTAATTTATGTAGATTAAATGGTGAAGTTTTCTCTTTAAACAACAAACATACAGTCGAATTAGAATCTTTCATATGGGTAAACAAGTCCAGTCATGACAAAGAAATTGCTTTAGCGCTGACAGCAAAAGATTATAATTTTAATGATCTTCTTAAGTGTGTTTATGGTGATAAAATATTAGTTCCAGAGTGGGTGAAGATATCTAGAGCAGGTAGCTTTTGTTTAGCTTTATGAGGAAAATAAAAATAAAAAATATTGCCAAGATTGGTAGCTGTTGTTGACAAAGTTTATTCTAAGTTTTAAAAATGTACTCTTAAATATTTTCAGCTATCATGATCATACCAAATGCAAAATCTGACTTGTTATTTAAAAATTCATTATTGTCTCAAATTTCTTTTGAACCAGGTATTTTATTTATTTTATTATACATTTTTGGGGCTGTACATTAAACACTTCAACTAAATAGGGGAATGGGGTTCTGATTTTTTTTATTTTTTTATTTATTAAATCTATTAAATTTATTAAATCTTTTTTTGATTTACTAAATCTTACAAGGGAGAGGATGGGGGAGGAGATCAAAACCTCAACAATGTTACTTTTTTAAATTAATTTAATTACTTAAAAAAAAGATTAGACAGCATTTTGAGTGAGTACAGTCGCTCAAAATGCTGTCTAGTCTTTTTTGCAAGTGTGTTAAAAACTGACACATACAAAATTTAATAAGCACACAAGAGATGTTTATTCGTAATACTATTATTTTTTCAAAGTTGTTGTTGGTTACTGTGCAAACAAAAATGATTAATTTAAGTACATGGTCTACATTATATTATTTAAAAGTTTATACCAGGGTTCGACAACCTGTAGCTTGCAATTCTTATGTGGCTCTTTCAATTTCAATATGCGGCTCTTTAGCTCCTTGCACAAGTACTAATATAATATATAAAGATTTTGGTAGCTCTTTAAAAACTAGATAACTTGTGAATTGCAACTTTTGGCTCTTTTGTCTCAAAATGCTGCCAACCCCTGGTTGATACAATTTGTTAAATTTATTTTTTATTGTATTAGACTCTATTAGAAATAATTTGCTTTACTGTGAAATTTGATTATGTTTAAAGTTAAAGTGAGGAAGATTGGCACATTAATATTTTTTTTTGTTTGGAGTAAGTCTTTGTAGTTATAAATTGGAAATATGTTCCTAGGTTAAAAGTTTAATAATTTTTTTTTTCTATACCTTTTACCCCTATTCACTTTTTGTTCAGAGCAAGCGTTTGTAATTTTAGATGATTTTGTTCATTTGAAATATGTTGATAAGTTAGAATTTGAATTAATTTTTTTTTTTTTTAATTAAACATTTTACTTTTACCAATTTTTTTTTGTAAACTAAAGTCCACATATAGTCTATTTAAAATATTGTTTTTTTGTTTTTTTTCTAATTTGATTTTCATGGGGAGGAGGGTAATCGTATGTTGGCATAATTTTATAAGGAATCTCTGGAAGTTTGACATGTTGTTGACAAGGGGGAGGGGGAAGTAAAACAGTTAAAAATTGTTGGCATAATTAATGGACAGCCCCTTTTATTGAATATTAAATAAAATGAATCAAATAATGGTATGCTTTAGTTTTGTTTTGTTTTTAAGAAATAATGACATTTTTTTAATTTTTAATTTATTTAAATAAGTAAGCTTCCAGCAAGACTGCAAACAACCACTAATCAAATTAGGAGTTATATATATATAAAACATATTATATATGCAACAGAAAACAAACGAAAGAGAGAGTTAGAAAGCATATAAAACATTTTTTTTTTTTTTAATTTTCATAAGGGATAATTTTTTATTTTTTAAGAATAATGATATTGTTTTCTTTTTCTTCGTGAAATAATGACATTATGTTGTTTTGTTATCCTTCTTAAGAATGAGTGAATTTTTTTTCTATTTTTTCAGGAGTATCTTTTGTTGGAGAATTAGCAAGGGCTTCATATTGTGAAAATGAAATAACAAGAGATATGTTTTGTCAATACATCAATTTACACATACCTAATTTTGCTGGTACACTTGTCAATGGTCTTCTTAAAGAAGATTTCTTTTTATTACAAAGTAAACCAGGAAGTATAATCACTTTTTCAGAAGATTTGTATTTGTTAGACCCAGTCTTTTCATTCTCATATATAGATGGTAAACAAAATTTCATTATATCTGGTGTTGCTGTTTTGAATATCATAGGGAAAAATGTGAAAGTCAAAGGCAAGGACTCTCTTTACTTTTGTAAGCTTTATTTTATATTACAACATGTTATAATTAACATGGTTTATTTTGTACAACTACATGTTATAATTAACATGGTTTTGAATTAGCAATGTGGTTTTAAATTAGTTTCAAATTAGTTTCGAATTAGTTTTAACATAATTTTAAATTAGTTTTAAACTTTATACTACAGCTGGGTTTATTTATTACAGCTATGTGGTTGTTTTATACCATTTATGGCTTAAAAGTGGAAAAAATGGCTGTAGCAATTAATTCTCTATCGCGTTAGTTACTGAATTTTATGGGTGTGCGTGTGTGTGTGTATATGTATATGTATATACAAACATACATAGAAATATTACTTTTAAGTATTTATAAAGGTTTGTGACATCAAATCTAGATTTGTTATTTTGAAAAATAACTTGGTGAGTTCTTGCTGTATTTTTATTTCTTTGTGTTTAAATGCAATGCTTAATTAGATTAGTTATTCTTTATAAAGTTTATAATTTATATAAATAAAAGTAGAGCAATCATATATTTCTATGTAACTTTTATATTTGGCAGTCAAAAAAATTAACTATATTATTACATTATACATATATATATATATATATATATATATAGCCCTCAGAATTAGGGTTGGCATTCTGCAAAATATATATATATATATATATATATATATATATATATATATATATATATATATACACATAAATTAGTAAAAACGCTTATCTAATTTTTAGTTGTCTTCAACAGCATGTTTCACCATCAGTAGGTTCATCTGGAAGAATGTCTAACCATCAAAAAATTCAAAAGAAAAATTATTTCACAGGAAGTTTGGGAATTGTTATAATTATGTAATAACTATAGTTATTTTGCAAACAGGAAGTTGCATCAGCTACATTAGAATCTTAAAAAATCATAAAAAGAGTTCTTTAGAATTAGGATAATTTTAAACTGGTCTTTTGTTTTTATAATTTTTTAAAAGGAACTTGTTTTCATGTCTGCATTTAGAAATTAATTCGGATTTTTTATTCAGTAATTTTTCTTGATCTAAATGAGTAATAACTTCAAATTTTTCTTTTAAACATAGTATACATTTTTTGGAAATGTTATTATAGGCAGGTGCAGTTTTCAGAATAGACCATTTTAATTTAAAATTAATATTTTTTTCTTTTAGTTGCAAAATATATTTTGACAGCATAGTCTCTTTGAGTACTTTTTATGTTTAAAAGATTGTTGGTGGTTGGCATAATATTTTTTCCATTTGCCCTCGGTTAAGTCAATATATTGTTTATCAGGGTTGTTTTTTGAGGAAACAATGCATTTGTAAATAATATTTTTTGATAAGTATTTGTCATTCATCAGGCAGTGAGGGGGATGATTTGCAATTTCAAATCATCCCCCTCAAATCTTGAAACAAGTTCCTATTTCAATTAACAATAGACTGAATCAAAACTCTTCTAATGAAAATATTTTTAACTCTTCCAAACGCGTGTATGAAGATGCTCTTAAAAAAAGCGGATTTAAAAATCTTGAGCTAAAATTTGAAACAAAAATTGCAAAAAAGCGAAATAGAAATAGAAATATAATTTGGTTTAACCTTCCGTACAGCAAAAATGTTTAACAAACATTGGAAAAATGTTTTTAAAATTAGTAGACAAACATTTCCCTCCCTCTAATAAATTGCACAAAATTTTTAACAGAAACACTATTAAAGTAAGCTATAGCTGTACAAATAATATTGAAAGAATTATAAAAGGCCATAATTTTGCCAAATATATTTTGACGCTGTCAAAATATATTTGGCAACTAAAAGAAAAAATATTAATTTTAAATTAAAATGGTCTATTCTGAAAACTGCACCTGCCTATAATAATATTTCCAAAAAATGTATACTATGTTTAAAAGAAAAATTTGAAGTTATTACTCATTTAGATCAAGAAAATTTACTGAATAAAAAATCTGAATTAATTTCTAAATGCAGACATGAAAATAAGTTCCGTTTAAAAAATTATAAAACAAATGACCAGTCTAAAATTGTTCTAATTCTAAAGAATTCTTTTCATGATTTTTTAAGATTCTAATGTATCTGATGCAATTTCCTGTTTGCAAAATAACTACAGTTATTACATAATTATAACGATTCCCAAACTTCCTGTAAAATAATTATTCATTAACTTGAATTTTTTGATGGTTAGACATTCTTCCCTATGAACCTACTGATGGTGAAACATGCTGTTGAAGACAACTAAAAATTAGATAAGTGTTTTTACTAATTTATTATTGCTCTGTTCTTTAAAAATATTGAGCACTCTATTTGTAGAATACACTTACATAATTTATATATATATATATATATATATATATATATATATGTATGTATAATATATATGTATATATATATATATATATATATATAATATATATATATATATATATATATATATATATATATATATATATGTATAGTGTATATATATATATATATATATATATATATATATATATATATATATATATGCATAATATATATATATATGTAAAGTATATATATATATGTATATGTATGTATATATATATATATATATATATATATATATATATATATATATATATATATATTAGTATATATATGTATATATATATATATGCGGTAGTGGTAGAGCGCTCGCTTCATAAGCGACAGGTTCCGAGTTTGATTCCCACCACATTCCTAGTAGTACTTGTTTCTTTGCGCAGCAGCCTTGTTCGTGTTTTGGAGTTATAGAGTTGAGAGAGGGTTATAACCACAACTAATCAATCATTGGCATGTTCACTTTGATCAATCATTTGCAACATCAAGATTCATAATGGCTGTTTCATATTCCTGATAAAAATCATTTAAAATCCGTAATCTGGAGGATGCTTTCTGGTGTGTAATAGCTGTATAGTAAATGACCCAGATTGAAATTTGCCCAGGGCCTGGTGGCGGTTTGAAATTGATTTTGAAATGAAATAGCCAGATCCTTGTTCATGACTGGGGCTGCATAAACATTGATACATCCTAATCTATATTTTTTTCATTCAAATTTCATATTATATTTTATATATATGTATATGCATGTATATTTACATATAAAAATCATGATCCTCATGATCATCATCATAATTACTATCATCAAGCTTTAGCCTTTCTTCTTTTATGCTATTTTTTTTTTATATAAAAAATCTCGAGCATTCGCTTTCCTTAACTAAAGCTTGTTCATACCATATTTAATGCACTCTCTCCATGTTTTATTCTACCTCTACCATTTTCTCCTGAAGCTGTTTCTACATTCTAATACCCAAACCACTTTAATTTTCTCTGACAACCGTTGTTTGATACAACGCTTTTTCTCTTCTTTTTTCTCTGTCTAAGATTATGGCTCCTCGTCTTGTTAGAGTTATACTACACATCCATCTGATCATCATCTTCAATTTCAGCAAATACTAAACCATATAAATACTAAAGTTTATACAAATATGTAAAGATATTGTGCGCCAGCATCTAAATAAATAGCAAATATATATGTTTATGTTAATATATATCCATATTATGTATGCTTAAATGCACCTCTTACCTAAACTCCTGGATCCAAGCAGGTATAGATGCTTTTACTCCTTCTCTTTGGTTTTAAATTAAGCCTTATTCTACTCTAAATATTTTACCTTTTTTTGCAATTGCTATATTAAACCATTATTATTTTGTGGATCTTTTTTACTAGAACATCTCTATTGAGAACAAATGTAATTTTTATTATTGCAAGAAGTTAATTTTAAAAAGTCGTGTCTGATGCTAGGCTCCATTATTCTCAGTTTATTAAATCTTGTATTTTTATCTCACAGTTAAAGATTTAACTAAAGTCTAACATTCTATCTCTAATTCATGGGTCTGATCTTTTAACTTTTTTTCCAGGATAAGGCAGAATTGTTTGTAAGGAACTTTTCCTTGAACCTAATTGCAGGCCTTGTTTTACAGCGTTAAGCTTCCAGCAATTTATGTTTGGATAAAGCAATTTTACGTACACCTACAGCGTTTTCTGTTAAGCGACTTTTTATCATTTTTTAACTTTTAAATTATTACATAAGCGGTAAGATAAAAGAAGTAAATGATTTTATAAAAAACCACAATAACTTTTGAATGGCAAATATGTAAAAAAGTTTGTTACAAAAATTTAAATGACAATTATGATAGATATAAGCAATATTTACTAATGAAAAAAACTCAAATAAAATTAAAAACTGCAATAACTTAATCTCTATTTAACTAATTATTTTATCAAAATAACAGAAAACAAAATTGTTTATAGTTAACAACAATTTTTTTTTTTGTATTCGAAGTTATTAAATGAAACATTAAAGAAAAAAACATAAAGAGGCATATATAATCAAAACTTTTATTTACCATCTTGCGAGCATAATAATAATTATCGAACTTTTGATTGCAATAATAAAAAAAATTTACTTAAATTTCTATTTATTAATAAAAAATAAATTAATAATAAAAAAAGTTAAATTTTATTTTTCATTTTATATTATGATATTTTATTTTTGTTTTTTCTTTAATGTAATGATTAATTTTCTCGATTGAAAAATGCTAATACTTTAAACTTGAAGCAAAGATCATAATAATATAATTTAATTGTGATAAAAATATATGATTTAGTTGAAAATTAATTTTATAAAAGTATATAATTTGATTCTAATAAAAAGAATGTATAATATAATTTTGATTTAATAAATGTATAATTTAATTCTGATTAAAAAAATAGATTTAAGTTTATCAAAGTTAAAGTTAATGTTTGGGTTTAACTTAGCTGTTAAATTTATTTGAAAATACTAAATAGTATTCAATATTTAATTTTTATTTGTTCCTAAAAAAATTAGCTACTTTTTATCACAATTGTTTTTTCAGTTTTCCCTCCTAAACCTTTTTTTCACTCTATTTAAATTAAATACCTTGTTAATGTGTTCCAAGGCTTCATCAAAGGTTTGCACAAAATGTAATTTAAACTTTTTTTAATAACACAAGTTAAAGCGCAGCATTTTTTTTTTTTAAGAAATGAGATATACAGCGATATAATTTTAATAAATGGTGTTTGGAAAAATATCCTTGCTTTCATTTTTTTTGTAGGCAATTAGATTCCAAAAAAAGTTAATTGCAAATCACAACAAAGTCGCTAATAAAATATCAACTTTTTTTTATTTGTTACTCGCTAATTTTTTTAAAATAAAAATCATTTTTAGTTGCAATGCCGCAATTAGAAATTTAATAAATAATAATTTAAAAAATTTAACATATTTTAATTCATTTATACTAATGTCAAGAAAAGAAAAATTAGTTTATACCAAACATTTTTTTAAATGTAATATTAAATTTAATTATTTAATATAAAAAAATTCAAAGAAAATGAACATTCCCTAATAGTAATAAAAAAAACCGAGTTAAGATATATTTAACTCGTTTTGCAGTAATACTATTATTGCAGTAATTTAAAAAAGTTAACATCTTTAAAAAATTAAAAATTAAAAAGAATTTTATTTAAAACAAGATCTTTTTTTTTTTTTTTTAACATCTTCACTTCCAACAAGGCTGTTAAAGTTGGAAGTTACTGAAAGAGAAAAGATGAAGATTATAGAGCAAGATAACGATTGACGGACGACTTAAAAGATTGCAAATTATATGAATCAGGAAAGCAAGATGAAGGAATCGAATTCCAAAGAACTGATGTTCGAGGAAAAAAACTAGACGAATAAGCGTTTTTGGAGCACTTAGGAACAGTCACAGAAAAAGGATGACACTTAATTGAATGACGAGTAACACGAGTATGAATTTTAGTAGATGGCACAAGAGACGCTAGCTCTTTAGAGCAGTGCCCATTATAGTATTTGTAGAAAAGAGAAAGAGAAGCAACATTACGACGATGTGATAATGGTTGGAGGTTGGCTGCAAGAGCAGGTCCAACTATGTTTACAATGTGTTTTTGCACCTTGTCTAAAAGAGAAAGCATCATTAGAAGATCCGCCCCAGATATGGCAACAGTATTCCATACAAGGCCGGATTTGAGATTTATAGAGATAGAGAATAGAATCCGAAGTAACAAAGTGACGAGCTCGATAAAGAGATGCAAACTTAGCAGATGCTAATTTTGCAACTGATTTGATATATGGTTTCCAAGAAAGATCCAAAGTAAGAGTTAATCCTAGAAGATGAAGAGCAGATGGCTCATAGAGTACATCACCATTCATAAATATAGGAAGATCTAAATTATTGCGATAACGATAAAAATTGAATTTTATCTGTATTGAAGTTCACCAGCCACTGTGAGCCTCATGCTGCAGCAGAAGTGAGATCCTTTTCAGGCTCAAATGCCCCCTCCAAGCAATCAGAGAGTGTTGGTTTCTTATCACAACAAGAATAAATGGTAGTATCATCAGCAAACAATGCCACCTTAGATGTGAGAGTATCTGGAAGATTGTTAATGTAAATTAAAAAGAGTATAGGGCCAAGGATAGAACCTTTAGGAACCCCTGAAGTTGCAGAATAAGAAGAAGAGTGTTGTCCATCGAGGACAACTTTTATGCTACGATTGGAAAGGAAGGATTCAATGATCTTAAAGATGTTGCCGGATACACCATAAGAAGAAAGCTTATTGAGAAGACCAGCATGCCAAACTTTATCAAAAGCTTTTGAAATTTTAAGAGCAATCGCCTTATCCTCTCCACCTTCATCTAATGCACGATAAAACCTGTCAGTTATTACTGTTAGCAAATCAGCTGTAGAACGAGAAGATCGAAATCCATATTAATGGTCAGAAAGTAAGTTATTAGATTCAAGATGAGAAATTAAGTGTTTGTTAATTAAAGATTCAAAAACCTTGCTTTATATAGGAAGAAGACTTATGGAACGGTAGTTAGGCGAATCAGATCGCTCTCCAGAATTTTTGAAGATAAGGATAACAGATGCCGCTTTCCAGCAGGCTGGAAAACAAGACTCTGATAAACACTTGTTGAATAGTTTTGAGAGTATAGACGACAGCTCTGGAGAACACTTCTGCAAGACAATAACAGGTATGTTGTCCAAGCCACAAGCTGTAGAAGAGTCTAGGCAGGAAATCACTTTAGATACAGATGCTGGAGTGATATGAATGTCAAGCAATGGATCAACCTGTTTGTTGGTAATATCAGGTAGAATGCAACTAGTGGAATCAAGAGATGATATTGATGAAAAGTTTTTAGCAAACAATTCAGCTTTGTCTTTAGGTGAGGTGACTAAGTCTGAACCATGCAAAAGAGGTGGAATTATAGATTTGCCCTTATTATTGATATTATTAAAGATTCTCCAGAAGTCACGAGAGCCTAATTTTTGAGAGGAGATACAAGATTTCATGACCTGAGAATAGCAAGTTTTGGCGTTAGACGAAACCTTTTTACAATTGTTTCTACCAGTAATAAACAGATGTCTGTTTTTATATTTACTTCCATATTTATCAGCAAAACAGAATTGTTTTGCTGATAAATATGGAAGTAACGGTTTCGATTGGCAATCGCAGCAGCACAGTGTGAGGAAAACCATGGAGGAGAGTGAGGCTTGACCTGGAATTGTCAAGAGGGAATAAAAGATTCCATTCCAGCCTGAATCCACGAAGTTATGTAAGATGCACATTTGTCAACAGGAAGACGAAAGGTTTCTACCCAAGGGCCATCACAAAGAAAATCACGGAAAGAATCCCAGTCAGCTTTACTGTAGTTATAAGAAGTTCGATAATAGGGGGATTCAGGTGATGAAGAAGAATGAGATAATAGTTTTAGAGAGATCAAACTGTGATCAGAAGAAACTAAGGGTAAATGTGGAGAAACTGAGCACTGAATAGGATCAGAAACAAGACATAAGTCGAGTAGAGAAGGTAGATGATTCGGGTTGTCAGGAAAGGGAGTTGGAAAGTTGACTATTTGAGTTAGGGATTGAGAAAGGCAAAAGTTGTGGGCTTTAATGCCTGCAGAGTCACTGACACTAGAGCCAAGCCATTCAGAGTGATGAGCATTTAAGTCACCGACAACAATTATATTAGCTGATGGATAAAGAGAGAGGGCTTGATCAATATGATTAGAAATAACGTCAAAATGAGTGCAGTCTTAAGTTAAAGGAGAGCAGTATAGAACAAAGAGAAAGGCAATAGAGTGAAGTGGTGCTAAACGAAAGCACATGAAAGAATAGTCTGTGGATTCAAACCTAGTTTCACGACAAATGGGTGAATTCTTACGAATGTAAATGCTGAGACCAAGCATGTGACTATTGGAGTCTTAACAAATTAAAGGAAGATAACCATCAACACTAAGATTACGAGATGAGACAGCTCAACTCAAATTAGTCTTACAAAGAGCAAGTAGATCTTGTGAACTTTGCAAGAGATAAGATTAACAGAATAAAAGTTACTTCGAAGACCACGAATATTAGTGAATGATAGGTTTAGAGAACTTGGTGATGACGATGGTTTTTTGTGTTTTATAGTTTTTGGTACTTTATTCATTTTTAAATTAGATTTAAGAACTTGACTCAAAGCATAGATAGTACTCAGAACACCGTTTAATAGCCCAAGCAAATGCCTCATTACTACTAATAAACACTAAGCCATAACAAAGGGCTCCAAATAAGGTCTCTGCAATGCACACCAAAAGTACAAACAGGGACACCATCCATGCGCAACATGGCACTGTTAATACTTTGATATTTTTTAGCTGTTGATGGAATCAGCCTCTCTAATGGCTACCACAGAGTTCGGGAAACCTGACTACCAGCCGGCCTCAGAACCATAAAACTGAGTTTTAGAGCTGTACCCTCATTAGGAGATAATAGAATGAGTTGCCTAGTCATAAAAACAGAGACACAAGCAAAACCCATGCATTGAGTCAAGAAGATCCAGCATTCAACATCCTAAACTGGAAACAATGTATTAAAAATACATCTGCGCCAGCCTAATAACTTGTTTCAACTTGTTTCTCCGCGCAGCGGCCTTGTTCGTCAAGGTTCGTGTTTCGGAGTTATAGAGTTGAGAGAGGGTTATAACCACAATTAAGTAGCCTCCTCATCTGTAGTGGCCTTCTGGGCCTTGGGGAGGTGAAATAACAAACAAAAACAAAAAAAATAGATGAAGAAGGGGTGCGAGGCTAGTCAACAGATAGAATCTGTTTACCCCTTAAGTCTTTGCCTAGGAGGCCTTCTACAAGACAGTAGCCGGGTGCATTTAACATCTGCCCAAGATGAGTATTTTTATCGAGACACCATCTCTATCCTTTACTCAACCAAGAGCCCCAAGGCAGGGGGTGTTTTAAATCGGAATTGGCATCTCCTAGCCTTTGCCTAAAAAGGCGTATCCTACAAGGCAGCAGGACATGAAGCAGATTGTACTGGGTTACATGTTACCAGTAGCAGGATAACCTGATCAGACCTGTAACGGTTATACTCTTTTTGCCATTCCAGTTAAACAGTTTAACTTATTGTTCGACATCCAAATCACTTTGGCTTCCAATGTTAAAGTCAGTTCTCAACTTTAATTTTTTACGGCTTGTGGTTCAGACAACATTTCCATCATAGTCTTAGAATCTTGTTCTCCAGAGTTCTCGTCAATCCTCACTAAACTATCATTTAGTGGTAAATAATATTTAAAAAATCTAGAAAACACTCTGACCTCTCCAATTATTCTACGATTAGATTTCTCTCTGGTATTAGATTCTTCTTATATTTAAGTTTTAAGATTATTAAATCATTTCTAACCGCAGTATTACGTCATTCTCAAAGGTCTACACTCTTCTTTAATTCCGGTAACTTTACGAGTACTGCAAGGTTCTATGTTAGCTCAATGAATATATTTCATGTAGTTGTAATTTAAACTTTTATAACAATGGTTATAAAAAATTTAAATTAAGTTTTAAATTGTCCGACTTAGTGAATGTCCGAATTAGGCGATGTTCTCGTTATGTCTGACTTTTTTAAAATATCAGGCTTATCAAAATTTTAAGACTTACAAAATGATATAGGAATGTTTTAGTGTTGGGTGTTTAAAAGCCACATACAACATGCTTTGTCCAAATCATCATTTAAGGAGACTTACATCCTCATTATTTTTTCAGAAGTTTAATTTCTTTTGACTTCTGAATATATTGTGTTTTTTGCTTTTATCTATCCCACAATATTTGATTTGAAATGCCATATTTCTTTGATATAGATACAGATGAATCTTTTTTGTCGAGTTCATTTAGTATTGTTTATTTTTCTGTTATAGTTCTACTTGTTACTAAAGTTACTTATTAGCTTTCTTTTAGCAACCTTTGACATTTTTGATAAAATAATCGAAGATTAACCAAATCAAAGATTTCAGTAAAAAAGTTTAGTTTTATTGATATAGAAAGTTTAATTGGAATTGAAAATCTGTCCGACTTATTAAAAGTCCGACTTATCCAGGGGCAGAGTTAACAGGTATTTACTGTATTGAAAAAAAAGTTTTGTACATATAATATACAATTTTTAAAAATGTTACGCTCTAATTCTAAGATTTCTACCCCTTTCAAGCGAGATTTAAAAACCATGAACCAATTTTGTTTCTTTTATTTTAAGTCACAATTTGTATGTTACAAAAATCATAACAGCAAAAGTTATAATTTTTGGTGTTATAAATTTTGTCTAAAAAACAATTTTTTCAACAATTATTATATTTTCAAGATTTTTTTTAGGAAAAATTGGTGAGCATGCCTCAGGATTTCCAATGTTGCAGTTTAGCGGATTATCAGTTTCTGATTTTTTTCAGACAACACAAGTAGCATTTAAGCCGTTTCTAGGCTCCATTATGCTTGAAGTTAGTCTTGATTTTAGGCCTGTTATTGGTAAATTTTATAATTTCTTATTGTTAATATATATAATCTATCTGTATACAATGCTGGTGTATCTGTGGAAAGTGATTTTACAAGAAACCTAATCAAACTTATCCTAGATCTGTTAAGTAATTATTTATAAAAACAAAAAGTGTTAATTCACTAATCCATTGTTTAAATAAAATTTAAGCAATAGATTAGTGCATTTACGCTTTCTTTTAAAGTTTTCAAATACAGACTTGGATCGCAAGGGCTATGCAGATTGTATGGACTAAATGGATACTTTGGACTTTATGTACAATATTTTTACTTAATATTTAATGCACAATATGTAAACTTTGGACTTTATGTACAATATATATACTTTGTATAAGCTGTATGTATACTTTATGACTATACTTTAACTTAGCAACCAAAAAAAAGAATTAAATTTGTATGTTTCATTGTTGTATTTTTTTTTTTTTTTTTTGTTAAAGTTTAAGAATTAGTATTGATGTTATAAATAAAAATTGTAACCATAGCAACAATATTTTTTTAAATTAACTATTCGGATTAGTATTGATGTTATAAAGAAAAAAGTAATATTTTTGACTATACAAAAACTATTTTTGCTATGGTTACAAAAAGCTATTTATTCAAGTTATATATTGACGTCCTAAATAAATATTATGCATGGACTAGCTGGAACATGAGAACATGTACACAATTTCTTGTTAAAAAGTTATTAAGTTATACCCCCATATTGTGTTTTTATATATTTCTTGTCAGGTCTTAAAATTTTAAATTTTGATTCTAAACCCAAAATAAAAACTTAGATTTATTTGCTGCCACAGATATAGCAGTAATGTTAGTAATGCTATAAACTTCAACTATATCAAATATGCCAAAAAACTTAAACTTTTTTTGCTTTTGTTTGTTTACTGCCTTAGATATAGCAATAATTCCAATTTTTTTGAAATAAATAAAAAATGTTTATGCATGATAGATCTTCTTGGATCACATATTAATCTTGGGACTAGTGATCAGCCTATAAGATTGATTAATGCTATTGGAAAGATTGATCTTACTAATCAAGAAGAAAGTTGTTTTTGTGGAGATATAAAAGATTTGACAGTTGCAAAAATTTTGCAAGCTTTTAACTTATACTCCAAATTAAATGAAGTGCCAGTTATTAAAGACGCAAAATTTATTGGCATAGCAAAAGTTGTTTATCATGACGCAAAAAAAGGTTTTATTTTATAAGTTATTTTTAATTTATATTTAATTATGTTTAAATTTATATTTATATTTAATTTATTTAATTAAAGTATTTTATAGTCATAAGCTACTTATTGATTACTTATTGAACACTGTTGTTGAAGAATGAAAATATTTTTTTGTGTAATAAATTTCTTCCTTGTATAAATGACATTTACATATATTATAATTAATTATGTGATAACTGTAGTTATTTTGCAACCAAAAAGTTGCATCAACTACATTAAAATTAAAAGTTAATCATGAAAAGAATTCTTTAGAATTAGGATAATTTTAGTCTAATCATTTGTTTTTATAATTTTTTAAAAGGTACTTATTTTCATGTCTGCATTTAGAAATTATTTCAGATATTTTGTTTAATTTTCTTTATCCAAATGAGTAATAATTTCACGATTCTCTTTTAATCATAGTATACATTTTTTGGAAATGTTATTATAGGCAGGCGCAGTTTTTAGAATTGACCAGTTTAATTTAGAATTAATTTTTTTTTTAATTTTAGTTAATTATAAAATATATTTTAACAGCATAGTCTCTTTTGAGTATTTTTTATGTTTAAAAGATTGTTTGTGGTTAGCATATTGTTTTTTCCATTGGCCCTCGGTAAAGTCAATATATTGTTTATCAGGGTTGTTTTGCGAGGAAACGTAAATATTTGTTTCAATGAAAATACACCAAATTTAAGTTTAATATTTTTTAGCACAAGAGGCCTTTCAAAAAATCATCAGTAGTGCTATTTTTGTTATCAAAATAATATTTTCCTATTTTTAAACAGGAAATGATAATTATCCATTGTTTAATCTTTATAACTGTTATAATCAATTTTTTATTTGATATTAAACAGGAAATGTCAATTAAAGGTGTCATGTTTTTTTTTGTGGAGATATTTTTCATAGGATATTAAATTCTTATAATTTTTGAGTTCTAAAAAAACTAAAAGTTGGAAGAAAGGTTCTATAATTGTATTATGTGCATGTTGGCAATTATAAACATGATTATCAAATTTATCTGTTGATTTTCCGGTTCTACAACTAGAAATTTGTCCATTTGCACGAAGTCTTAAATTATTAGTTTTTCTGGCGTATGCAGTTTTCTTATTGCAAGATAAACATTTTGCATAGTAGAATACATTTTTACTATTGGAAGATATATGACTCTTTATGTTCCATATGGGACCATTTGATGTTGTAAATGTTTTAACCTCTTGAAGTTGAATTTGCAATATTACAAAAATTATTTTTACATTTAAATTATCTTATTTCTTTATCAATTAAATGAAATTTTGCAGAGGTCAGTATTCTTAACAGATTGGGTGGTTATTAAATGCAATTACTGGCTGTATATTAGAAACAACTTCCTTTGCTCTTTCATTTAAAGATAGATTAAGTAAAAGATTAGTTTCAGTTATAAAAGGTTGACAATTTAAGTTGCCATAAGAAGTTGTAATTAAGGGAAAGATTTCTTTAGATTGGTTTTGGGGAGCTGGTCCTTGGAGTTTTGCATTGTGAAAAGGTTTTTCTATAATATTATCAGGATATTCACATTCTTTAAGCCATGTTTTCAGTTCTGCTAATAATTGTTTTTCCTTTTTGTAATCAATTTTTAAAAAAATTATTCTTTTAGCCAGATTAAAAGGGATGTTCTTTTTTATGTGATAAGGATGATGAATTTTATAATAATAAGTAACAATGAGTAACAATGTTAAGTAACCATGAGTAACAATGTTAAGTAACAATGAGTAACAATGTTAAGTAACAATGAGTAACAATGTTAAGTAACAATGAGTAACAATGAGTAACAATAAGTAACAATGAGTAACAATGAGTAACAATGTTAAGTAACAATGAGTATTTGTTTCTTTATAATAAATGTTTTTATTTTATTGCTCTTTTCAAGATGTCTAAAAAATTGACATTGAAAGTGTTACCATCTTTTATTTTTTTTTCCTTGGTCTGTTGTAAAACTGATTGAATTATCTATTTCAGTTTAAGAATTTATAATTTTTGAGATATCCAATTGTTTTGGCCAGATTATGAAACCGTCATCAATATATCTATAATAAAATTGTTTAATATTGTTAACTTCTTGATTGGAAATGTACTTAGGTAAGATTTTAGAAAAAAGTCTTGTTTCTTCTAAAATCCCAATCATCTTTAATAAAAGTTTTTTGTTTTATAACATTTGTAGATAAAATTATGTGTAAGAACCGACTTAAGTGTGATGTTGGCGAGTTAATTTCTGCAATAATTGGTCTACCCATAAGGTCTTCTGGTGGTTTCATTTCTATATACAGAGAGTTTGGTTTGTTAACTTTATCAATAATTTCATGACATTTATAAATTTTTGGAGTTATGTAAAAGTTGCTAGACTACCATTTGTCATTTGTGATGTAATTTATTTCATTTTTGGTTAGACAAATTATATTTACTAATTATTTTAGTGAGATCTCTAAAGATAATTTTATCTGAATCAAGATTTGCCTTTTCATAAGTGTTTAAAGAAAGTAGGTGATCTTGATAAATTAGTTTGTTGTTATAATAAGTTAATTCCATTACAATTAAAGTATTACCTTTGCTTGCCTTTTTTGATAACTATATCTTTTATTTCTTTTAGTTGTTTTAAGGCTATCCTTACTTATTAAGTAATGTTATCCACTGATTGTACTTTGATTGTTTCGCTCAATTTTTAAAATGATTTCTTCTAAAAATGGTAATATTATAGTTTCTAATATGATAGTTTGGCTTTTTTTTAATTATGCTTATATTAGTATCATGTGCCAGTAATTGTATTTAAACAACCACACAATCTGTTAAGAATACTAAACTCTGCAAAATTCCACTTAATTGATAAAGAAGTAGGATTATTTAAATGTAAAGATAATTCTTGTAAAATATGCAAATTCTACCTTCAAGAAGTTAAAACATTTGCAACATCAAATGGTCCCATATGGAACATAAAGAGTCATATAACTTGCAATAGTAAAAATGTAATCTACTATTTAAAATGTTTATCTTGCAATATGAAAACCACATACACCGGAAAAACTAATAATTTGAGACTTCGTGCAAACGGACATATTTCTAGTTGTAGAACCGCACAATCAACAGATAGATTTGATAACCATGTTTATAATATACAATTATAGAACTTTTCTTCCAACTTTTTGTTTTTTTAAAACATTAACTCGAAAATAATAAGAATTTAATGTCCTATGAAAAATATATCCACAAAACATGACACTTTTAATTGATATTTCCTGTTTAAAATCAAATAAAAAATTGATTATAACAGTTATAAAGATTAAACAATGGATAATTATCGTTTCCTGTCCAAAAATAAGAAAATATTATTTTGATAACAAGAATAGCACTATTAATGATTTTTCGAAAAGCCTAAAAAATATTAAACTTAAATTTGGTGTATCTTCATTAAAATTGTTTTTGATTTACAGCCAGTCCACTTGGTACAAAATAAGGTTAAGAAATTCCATTTTCAGAAAAAACAATCCATAGAAGTAATTTCTTTTGAAACTTTAGTTTTGTGTGGTATTTAACTGTAGATGAAGTAGATTTTACATCACTAGTATAAAATATATAATTTCCATTGATACTCGAGTGATTTAACGTGAAATAAGACTCATTGTCAATGATTGGTTTACGATTTTTGAATTTCTGACACAATCGACTGCACTTAGTTCTAGCTGCTGCTTTTTGCTGGTCAGAGCATTTTGGAATCAGCATTTTTTTTCTTGATTTAATATTTGTTCTTTTTTTTAATGTTTTAATAATGTGTTGCTGAGTACAGTTGAGCTTTTTAGCTGCCTGTCGTTGAGAAACTCCGTCTTTATGGTCAAACATGAGTTTGAACTTTTCAATGTCCTTTGTCCTAGTCATTTTTTTAGCTTTTTCTCCACTTCCTTGAACTCTTTGGTACCCAGATTCACTTTCAGCACATTTAATTATCTTGTAGATAGTACTTTTAGGTATATTCTCAACTTTAAAGTGGTCATAAGTGAACTTTTTACCAGCATTTTTGTAATTTAAATAAAATTCATACACACGTTTTCTAATCTCTTCTTGTTTTGAATTTATTTTTTATTCATTTTTCTATAAAAAATAAAAACACATAAAATATTTAAAAACTAGAATAAAAAAACCTTCTAAAACAGTTTTCCTATTTTTTAAATCTTATTCCTTTAAAGAGATATGTCTTTAAATCCAGTCTTGTTTTTTAGTTGTCACCCATTATATATATATATATATATATATATATATATATATATATATATATATATATATATATATATATATATATATATATATATATATACAGTCGTCCCCCGGTTAACGAACTTAATTCGGAGTACGAACTAGTTCGTTATCTGAAAAGTTCGTTAACCGAAACGCGTTTTCCCATAGGCCGCCACTAAAAAATTTTTAATTGGTGGATTTTGCCGAAATAATGGGGGAAAAAATTCAAAAAATTGTCCAACTTGAAAGGTGAAATGATTGAAACCTGAGATTTATGCACTTTTAAAAATTGAAACAAATTGAAATTGTGCATGAAAATTGCTTGTCAAAGTTTTAGAAAAAACTAAAAATTGAACATGAACATTGCTTATCAAAAAATGAAAATTCAACAAGAAAATTGCTTGTCAAATTTTTACCAAAAAATTGAGAATTGAACTTGAAAAATGCTTGTCAAAATTTTACGAAAAAATTGAAAATTGAACATGAAAAATCCTTGTCAAATTTTTTACCAAAAAATTGAAAATTGAACTTGAAAGAAAAATCAACAAGAAAATTTCTTGTCAAATTTTTAGAAAAAAATGAAACAACAAAAGCACACCCAGCACAACCATTCACCTCCCAGGCTTCCATGACACTCACAAAACTGAGGGGGAAATGCTGGACGACGCGCCCGACCTTCACGCGCGTGTGCACGCCATTTGGCGGTCCCGGTTCGTTAACCGAGTTCCGGTTCGTTAACCGGGGGAGGATTTTGGGCAAACTTTCGGTTCGTTAACCGAAAGTTCGCTAACAGGGGGGTTCGTTAACCGGGGGACGACTGTATATATATATATATATATATATATATATATATATATATATATATGTATATATATATGTATATATATATATGTATGTATATATATGTATATATATATATATATATATACATATATATATATATATATATATATATATATATATATATATATATATATATATATATATATATATATATATATATAGATAGATAGATAGATAGATAGATAGATAGATAGATAGATAAAGATAGATATAGATATGAAGTAAAAATTTGTTTCTTGAGACCAGATTTTTTAAATCAGTAAGGGTTCAGACAAAGAAATACATATCTACTCAGTTTTAATCTTTAAATATGGAGACTAACAACTTTACTGAGGTATGTTCCTAGATTGATAACACTAATCAACAAGTATAAATCCCCTGAAAGAAAATTATGTGTTCTTCATAATTTCTGACCTAATTTCAAAACTGAAATACTCCTATTATGTCATCAGTACAGTGCTAAAGTAACTGACAAGTACTAAAGATTAATCTTAGTCAGATGTACATTAACACACAAAAGAGCATGAAATGTCAATTAGGCATTGAACAGTTTTTATCGAGGTCTTGGAAACTAAAAGTATTTTGAAGAGTTTTATTTGTAGCTTTAAAACAAATTATCTTAAAAATTAAATATTCCATCATGTTTAGATCAATGGGTTAGATATTAAATTCCCATGACTGAGATGTCTTGATAGAATCTTTTATTTTGTTCATCATTTACTGAAAAAGTCAAAATTTTAAAGCAAAAAATTCATAATGATTGATATTCTGCAATCCATTTTTAAGAAAGTTTTGATCATTTGTTCAAACATATCATAGCATTAATTAAATTGATGGTTCCTTATGAATTAGATTGTTATTATCTGTGCAGAAATATGCATTGTTCAATACCTTTCAATATAGGAAAAAATGCATTGAACTTATTTTTTCAAGTATCATGTTAGGAATTACTTGTTGTGCAGCAAGTATAAGGTAGTATGAGAGCATGTATGAGGGACCTAACTTTTATTCTTGTTATCAAAATCAATGACAAAGTAACTTTAGTTCTGAAGCACTTAGCTCAATCCTTTCTTGACCTCTTGTACGGAATTTTTTACAAAAAAAAACTGTCAGCTTGATTAATGCTTTACTTGTTCTATTTGTTAAAAAAAAATTAAAAAATTTTTTAATTTAAAAAAATTTAAAAACTTTTAGTTATTTAAAAGAAAAGATTTCATTGCAAACAGATTGATAAGCAATCTTTTGAGAAAAACAAATATATTAACAACATTATAAATTAACATAGAGATTACAAACAATTTAGACAATTACAAACAAAAAGAAACAAACAAACTTAATTCATAAGATTTACATTTTATAATGCAAAGCCTTAAAATGACTCAACTTTAACAGCTTTGAATTACAAAAGAAAAAAAATACAAAATAAGTTTTTTAACATAGCTCAGTACTTTTATTTCACAAAAAATATAAACAAAAGTTTTTCTGAAAGATTATTTTCCAATATGTAATCAAAAGAACAAATCATTTTTTCAAAAATTTCAGAATCCTGGACAATGAATCTGACTATAAAAGAGCAAAATGATACCAAACATCTCTTTTTTGTGTGTAATAAGTCAAAGGTTTTCAATGTATTCACTCTTATTGAAAGCTAAAATATCCATAAAAACCATACCAAAAAGCTGCAAAAGAGCATCAAAATGCAAGTGAGAAAATTAAAAAAGACAACATTCTGACAAAGCGGCTGGTATTAGGCATGGAGCTGTTAGCAATAAATATAAATATACAAAGCTGATTTGGCTTTAGCAAAAAATGCAAACCATTTGTAACTTCTCTAAACTCTACAAGTAAAGAGTGCCTTGAAAGGTGTTTTCTACCTTTTATACAATTAATGTTCCTGTAAGGTTTTGGCCTGATTTAACTAGCTGTCCTTGTGTAAAGGTAAAGTCAACACAGAGTCCTAGTGACTCATAAAGTGAAGAAAAGTTTGTGATAAGTCAAAGTTCTTATATCGCTTTGCAAAACTTGATATAGGGAATTAGTCTGAAAGTTAGTGTGCTTGCTTGAGGAGAAGAAGTTGAGTAATTTGAAATAGGTCAAAATATAGAATAATGAATGAATGAAATAGTGAATGAATACTCTTCGTGTAAAAATAACTTTAGTAATTTTTTTTTGTTAATTTAAAGCTCTTTAAGATGATTTATTATAACAGGATGCAAAAATGAGATTCAGTATTGACATCAAAATGAGATTCAATATTGACATCAAAATGAGATTCAATATTGACATCAAAATGAGATTCAATATTGACATCAAAATGAGATTCAATATTGACATCAAAATGAGATTCAATATTGACATCAAAATGATCAACTGTGTAGAATAAATGCATAAAAAAAGTTGGTTTTCAATATAACCTATAAAAAAGTTATATTGAAAACAAAAGTGTTTTCGATATAATCTTTACCTTAAGAGAAAAATTTATTTTTTGTTTTTGTGTTATAAAGTTCTAGTTAATATTATCAAATTTTATACTTGTATTTTTTTTGTAATATTTTTATTTTGTTTATGAATATTGGTGTGAAAAAAAAAGTTATATCAAGATATTTAGATTTATTTTAGTTTTAAAATTTACGCTTTTTTAGTAACTTTTTTTTTTTTTTAAAGTTTTTTCAATTATTAACACTTTTCGTTTACTTTAGACAAAAAGATTAGTTGTCTAGAAGAAACGGTCTCACCTGGATTAAATATTAGAGGTAGACTGCGAATCTCAGCTAGCGTTATTGTTAGTGTTCATGTTTCATTTAATGAAACAACTACAGGCTTCTTCATGCAGTGGGAAAAAAAGATTTTCTCAAAAGGGTTGATACAATTTAAGAAAGCGGAAGAAAAATATGCAAGTGTTGCATTAATTGTTTTTGTTATTATTTACAAATTTTTTTACAGAACCATTTGTTTAAAACAATATACAACTTATGCCATTTATATGCTTATTGGAAGTGTAACCCCTCCCCTGCTGGTCATGTATGTACCCTCCCCCTCCTGCTGCTCCTATAATTAGATAAATCATTTTATTTATGTACACTTTACTGTACGCTTTGTTGCACTAATAACTAGATAAATTGGCTGCTATAATCAAAATAAAATAAATTAAGTAAAAATAAAAACAAAAATCTTTTAGTCAATGTTACGATTGGCTGGTTTTTTAAAAACGCTCATGTTTAATGCCAATTTTAATGGCTAATTTCTATGACTGAATTTGTTTTTTTATATTTAAGATTTTTTATTTTTTAAATGTTGTTTGTTTTTTTTTAGATTGTTTTTTTTTTAATTTTTTTTATACAATATGTTAAATGAACTGATATTTATACAATGTTAAATGAATGGATAGGTGCTGCAGAATGTTTTTACATTTACTGATATAATTGCTCAGTGAAGTGTACATATTCTTGACTTTAGGGTTTAGGTTTCGGCAGGCAATTTTTTAATTAAAAGAAAAATTTTAAATGAAAATGAGTTTAAATATGGAAATGAAAAATAAAAAACTTTAGTTTTTTCTGGTCTTGCTAGCAGAGGGGAAAAAATCGATAATTGTTGAATTTAAAAATCTTCTTTATTTTAACGATAATCTTCTTTGTTTTGATATTATTCTTGTTTTTTTTTATCTAATTTTTTTAATTTTTATTTTGTTTTATCAAACTTTTAATCTAATTTTATCAATGTTTTTAGAATGATGGACCTATGTTAACAAGTTGGATTTGGAAAAGTCCCAACCAAGTTTCGAAAACTCATTTTATTTCTTATGTTGTTGCTATTGGTAACAATATTTTTTAAAATGTTTTTATTTGAAACAACACAAATATATTTTTTTTTAATCATATTATATATTGCTCAATAGTAAGCGACTGGGGCCAGGGTCGGGGCTAGGTTTAATAACACATAGCCATTACCAGGGCCAGGTTTATGATCAGGGCTGCATTAATATTGATAGATCCTACAAAAATTTTATCTTTAATTAAAATTTATGATATGAATTTTATTTAAAAACAATATTTTATAGTATCTATCAATTTTAATGCAGCCCCAGCCGGGTTTATGACCCGGCTTGTATTTATATTGGTAAATCCTATAAAAGTATTGTTTTTAATTATAACTCATATCATAAATTTCAATTAAAAATAACATTTTTATAGGATCTATCAATATTAATGCAGCACTGATCATAAACTCATCCCCGGTCGCGTCCATGTTTTATCAAACCTGGCCCCGGCCGAAACCCCCAGTCGTTTACTATTGCTCAACTTAATGCTCATTCATGCATATTTCCCCAGGACTCACGGCAGTCGTTACATCTGAGCTAATAACAAGAAAGAGTCGCAGCACTTATTTTTAAAAGAAAATTTGAACAAAAGTGTAAAAATTTGAACATAAGTTAGATATTTGCATATCTAACTTATGTAAACTTCAAATTATGTTAAAAGTTGTATCAAGTTTTACAGTTTTACTTTTACTTGAAATTTACATTGCAACAATATCTCCTTCATTTTGATTCATAGCATTTATTATTACATTCATAGCACCTTTAAGTTAAAATGCTCAATAAGTTAAAATTTATATGCATTGTATGCCTTAGTGGCAAAAGTGGTTAACTCTCTGCACATCCGAAGTGTATTGGGGGGGGGGGGGTTGAATTCTTTTGCTTGAACATTTAATTTTCTTTTTTAAATTTTTCTTATTTTCTAAAATACAAAATAAAATTTAAAGTTCTGTAGATATTATAAATATAACAAAAATAAAGATATTATATACTATAACAAAAAAGATAGAGAGAATTTTTCAAAAAGCTTAAAATTTTTAAAAACATCAAAACACCAGGAGAAATTTTTTGTATATGTTATGATAGAGATACTTATGTTATTAATGTGCTTATATTGCATATGATAAAGATACTTATGTTATTGATGTGCTAATGTTGCATATGATAGAGATACTCATGTTATTAATGTGTTTATGTAATTAGTTAAGCCTGCTAGTTTGACACATTAAAGAGACAACTTTCTTTCATATAGAAAAAAAGATTTTACATTTAAACTTTTATTTTCTTGAAAACTAATTAACGGGGCAAGGGTTCCTGTTATAAGCTGCAGGTGGTCTGTCCCAAAATGGTCCCTGTAGTAAGATGATCCTGAAAATCCCTATAATATGCTGTGGATGGTCTGGAAAAAAAGTTTACAAAAACTTAACAGAATAGAAATTAAGTTTCTTATAAGTTATATATGCATATGGTTATTATTATCCATATGTGTAGACCGAATTTAACTGATAGAGAAATTTGGATTTTAAAAAAAACATTTAATTGAAAGAGAAATTCTGACTTTTATATTGAATTTTAACTTATTATTTTAAAAATAAAAGTACATTTTTGAATAATAATTTTTTATATACCAATTTTATTTTTTTTTAATTTTTTTTCTATTAGACATCTTTGTTTCTAACAAGGCTGCAAGCAACCACTAATTAAAGTTGGAAGTTACTGAAAGAGAAAAGATGAAGATTGTAGAGCAAGATAATGATTGACGGACGACTTAAAGGATTGCAAATTAAATGAATCAGGAAAGCAAGATGAAGGTAGCAAATTCCAAAGAACTGATATTCGAGGAAAAAAACTAGACAAATAAGCATTTTTGGAGCACTTAGGAACAGTCACAGAAAAAGGATGAGACTTAATTGAATGACGAGTAACACAAGAATGAATTTTAGTAGATTTCACAAGAGATGCTAGCTCTTTAGTGTAGTGTCCATTATAGAATTTGTAGAAAAGAGAAAGAAAAACAACATTACAACTTTGTGATTATGGTGGGAGGTTGGCTGCAAGAGCAGGTCCAACTATGTTTACAATGTGTTTTTGCACCTTGTCTCAAAGAGAAAGAGCATCATTAGAAGATCCGCCCCATATATGGCAACAGTATTCCATACAAGCCCGGATTTGAGATTTATAGAGATAAAGATTAGAGTCCGGAGTAAGAAAGTGTCGAGCTCGATAAAGAGATGCAACCTTAGTAGATGCTAATTTTGCAACTGATTTGATATATGGTTTCCAAGAAAGATTGAAAGTAAGAGTTAATCCTAGAAGATGAAGAGCAGATGGCTCATAGAGTACATCACCATTCATAAATATAGGAAGATCTAACTTATTGCGATAACGATTGGCTGAAAAAAATTGACTTTTATCTGTATTGAAGTTCACCAGCCACTGTGAGCCTCATGCTGTAGCAGAAGTGAGATCCTTTTCAGGCTCAAATGCCCCCTCCAAGCAATCAGAGAGTGTTGGTTTCTTATCACAACAAGAATAAATGGTAGTATCATCAGCAAACAATGCCACCTTAGATGTGAGAGTATCTGGAAGATTGTTAATGTAAATTAAAAAGAGTATAGGGCCAAGGATAGAACCTTTAGGAACCCCTGAAGTTGCAGAATAAGAAGAAGAGTGCTGTCCATCGAGGACAACTTTTATACTACAATTGGAAAGGAAGGTTTTAATAATCTTAAAGATGTTGCCAGACAAACCATACGAAGAAAGCTTATGGAGAAGACCAACATGCCAAATTTTATCAAAAGCTTTTGAAATATCAAGACCAATGGCCTTAACCTCTCCACCTTTATCTGATCGTAATAACCAATAGGTTTTATCACGATAAAACCTATTGGTTATTACTGTTAGCAAATCAGCTGTAGAATGAGAAGATCGAAATCCATATTGATGGTCAGAAAATAAGTCATTAGATTCAAGGTAAGAAATTAAGTGTTTGTTAATTAAAGATTTAAAAGCCTTGCTTATGATAAGAAGAAGACTAATGATTCGGTAGTTAGACAAATCAGATCGCTTTCCAGAATTTTTGAAGATAGGGATAACAGATGCCGCTTTCCAGCAGGCTGGAAAACAAGACTCTGATAAGCACTTGTTGAATAGTTTTGAGAGTATAGATGACAGCTCTGGAGAACACTTCTGCAAGACAATAACAGGTATGTTGTCCGGGCCACAAGCTGTAGAAGAGTTTAGGCATGAAATTAGTTTAAATACAGAAGCTGGAGTAATACGAATGTCAAGCAATGGATCAATCTGTTTGTTGGCAATATCAGGTAGAATGCAACTAGTGGAATCAAGAGATGATATTGATAAAAAGTTTTAAGCAAACATTTCAGCTTTGTCTTTAGGTGAGGTGACAAACTCTAAACCATACAAGAGAGATGGAATTAAAGATCTGCCCTTATTATTAATACTATTAAAGATTCTCCAGAAGTCACGAGAGCCTAATTTTTGAGATACAAGATTTCATGACCTGAGAGTCATGAAATCTTGTATCTCAAAAGTAAAATCCATATAAAAACATTTTGTTTTTTAAACAGAAAATCCATAGTAGCAGAAAATATATGAAAATTGACAGTTATAAATGGTATTTTTGAAACATAACTTAAGAAAGCAAAAATCAAACTAAACATAAAAAAAAACAATTAATTGAAAGAGAAATTCTGACTTTTATATTAAATTTTAACTTATTATTTTAAAAATGAAAGTACATTTTTGAATAATAATTTTTTATATACCAAGTTTATTATTTTTAAGCTTGTTATTGACCATATTTCAAAACATGATAAAACACAAGTGAAACAAAGTAATTTTTTAAAACAAAAAACATATCTTTACAAAAAACAACCACAATTGGTGTTGAAAAAAAAATCTAATATCTAAAAATGAAGCAATAATTCTTTATGTTTTTAAACAAATGTTAACAGCAGAACATTACCAGCATTGAAAAATTTGGCCAAAGCCAAAGGCAAAATCAGCTTTGCCTTTCAGTAAACTCCATAACCTGAATTTTAATCTTCGGTCCTTATTTATGTGTGTATATATATATACACAACTATAAATGCCTGTTAAGATAACATCTCTGACTTCACACTAAAGTAGACTGCTGCTGGGGGGTTTAGTACATACATTGACTATCTTATAGCTTGCTGCCACAAAGTAGTACTGCTACATCAACTGAAGGTTTTGCAATCTTTTCTTTCATTATTCTTTGTTTTTCTCATCTTTTTATGAAAACTAGTATCAATTTGTTATCTAAATACTTTAAAAGTAGATATATATATTAAATATTTTTAATATTTATAGGAATGGAAATGAAAAATACAGAAGTTGTAGTTGAAAGGCGACTTGATGGTTTTCTTTATTTTTTATTCACAATGAAAGGAAATTTGTATAATGAAATAAATATGATAATGGAATATAAAGGATCCGAGAGACTGGATGATGATTTCAAGGCATAAATTTTTCTGTTACAATTACTCGTTAATCTTGCTTAAAAATGGTATTAAAAATAGGTTTTAAAGTTCTACATAAAAATATTTAATTAGGTTTCTGGCAGAGTTCTTGACATAAGGAAGTCAAAGGAATTAATTTCAACTCAAGTGGATGGAATTTTTCATAAGTTTTTTACTATGTTTAATATGCATGCAAAACAAAGTGCAGATATGTTGAAAAATGTAAGCATGCTGGTTGAATCTTTTGAGACCTCGCACTTTAGCTCTAGTGGGATACTTAATGAGCTGGTGATTAAATTAAAAGAATGTGAAAAAAAGGTCAAAGAAAATATTCTTTCAATTGAAACTGATTGCGCTGACAGCTGCTCAAGGAAACCTAGTTAGTTGATTGACATTTTAATACAAAAAAACATAGTATAATTATATATTTTTTTAATGAAATTAAGTGTTTGTTTCCAATTAAAATATTAATTATTAACATATTAATTAAAGTAGAAATTCCGATCGTAACTCAGCAAGATTTTAGCAGTAATGATATTGGAAATTTACAGATTCAGATTATGTCATCAAAGTGGGCAGTAAATGTATCATGTGTAGCTGCTTGTGAAGTTGAAAAAGGAATTGCTTTTAAAAAGTCTCAAGATTTTCTAATATCTGCTCGGGTGAGAAAAGGTTCTTTATATTTTTGTTTGTGTTTATGTGTTTATATGTAAATATATTTTTTTTTTGTTTTTAGTTTCTGTAAAATGTTTTGTGAATGCGGAAGTTATAGAGTCTTCATTTACTACACATAATTTTTTTTTTGTTTAATGTTCATCTTTTTACACTTGTGTAGCTTGAATTTCTTTGATGGTTTTCATTATATCAATTTCTTATTTAATTTTCTTATTTAATTATGACATTATGGAAAAGTTAAAGCAATTTGTCACAACCATGGGTGTCCTTCCTAGCTTCCATGGATATTCAACCATGAATGTCTTTCTTAACGATGTTTTGTTGATCAGTATTTTTATATTATTAACTAATCCATATTCACCACAACTTAAAAATTACTCTTTTTTTTAATTACAATCAAGTTATAATAATACATTTTGGTTACTATGGTTACTATATACACTATACTATATATATGTTATGTGTATATAGTATATACACTTCTGTATATATACTATATACACATAACACTTAACAGTATAGAGCTCACTTTTTTTCTAAAAGGCTTTTTTTTTTTAAATTCTATATATAAGACTTTTTTTGAAAATTGGTGATTGTGTCTCCCTACTTTGAAAGCTGTGTCGTTTGCCTTGAATATAACTAACCATGTTTTATGTTAATGCAATTATAGTATAATAAGTTTAAAGAATTAAACTTGGACAAATAGTGTTTTCCGATTGTTTTTTTATTCAATCGTCAATTGTGAAACAAACAATTAATGATTGAATTTTTTGATTTTTATTTGAACTTCATATACTTAGGAATTTAGGATATTTATTTGATATTATTTAGGAATTTAGGATATTTATTTGAACTTCATATACTTAGGACTATAGGAATTTTGTTATGCTGCTATTGGTGTAAGTAGCACCAGTAACCATTGTTTTTGTGATATTTGTTTTCTGAAGTCTGAAATTTCATGAATTTTTTTTTGTCCAAATGTACAATTTATGATACTATAATAATATTTTAACTATTTATTTTATATTTATTTTTACTTATCAAAATTTATTTTTATTTCTACTTTTTTTCTAAATTTTTGGTCACTTATTAAAATGGGGAAGTGATTAGAATTGATTAGTAATTACCTCATAGACCCATTAAGTAATTTTGAGTAATTACAAACTCTTGAGTAAAAGTATTTAAGGAGTTTAATTACTTGATGAGTTTCTACTTGATACTTGATACTTCTTGATGAGTTTCTACTTGAAACTTGATACTTCTTACTTGATGTCTTTAATTACTTGATGAGTTTCTAAAGTTATCCATAAAACAAATTTTTATTTTTACTTTAACATCACTCTGTAAATTAACAGTCTGTTAAAGTTGTTGTTAAGGAAAACATCATCTGTCAGTAACCAAAAAAAAAACTTATTAAATCAATATTTATTAAATTCTTGATAAATTTTTGTTGATTTTGATTTGATTTTACCTTATCCCAAAATTTTTCTGTTTTTATATCTGAAATGACTTTGTATTTTAAAATTGACAGTGGCTTTGTATTTTAAAATTAACAATGGTAGTATGAATAATTGTAGTATAAATATTGGTGGGTATGATTTCATCCTAAAAATTAGGAAAAAAAAGTTCTTTTTCAAGAATAGCTATAATTCTGTTATTTAAGGAAATGAGTTTTTTGTTTTAAAAACATTTCCTAATACACCATTAAAAAAAAAAGTTCTTTCTTGCAGTGATAAAAAGATATTTGCTCTCAAGAATTTTTCAAATAAAAAAATAATCTATGAACAAAAAATGGGTAATATAAAATTGCATGAAAAAGTTATGAATTATGAAATATACCATGTGTATCAGTTTTTTTTCAAATTTAAAGAACAAAATTAGTTTAATAATTATAAAAAAGTATTTATAAAAATTTTTAATGGTAGTAATGAAATGCACTTCAATTATATTATTATTTATGCATTATGTATTATTAAATTATGTTTAAATTTTGTAGAAAAAGAAGAATTTTATAATTATTTCTTTTTCAGAATTATTATCCGCAATATGAAAAACAAAAGTTACTGCAGCTTAAGTTGGAGAAATTTCTTACAATGGCACGCAGTATCAAAAATATTTCTGAAAATACAAGAAGTCGATTTGAGAAAGAATCTCGTAAAGCCAACAAGGTTACACCTTATTGAGTTTTATAATCTTTATAATACATATAATTTATATATGTTTTTTTATATTTATGTATCAATATTTTTAAATATACATGCAGGCCTTGTTACGAGATTTCGCTGCGTAACAAAAACGTAATGCATTTCAAAGTAACTCAACTCAGCAAATATATTTTGTATTGTTAGAAGTTATATTGCGTCACTAGCTTCTTTTCAAGTACCGCATTGTAATTAAAGTTATTTATTAACACGTTAAAAATCGAACAGACAGTTTTTTTTTCTCACTATAACAAAAGCTACAAATAAAATCTAAGTTCCTATTTGAAAAATCATTTTAATAATTTTTTTCAAATATGAACTAAATTTTATTTTGAAAAAAATATTTTTTTCATAAAATGTAAAGTAATGTTTGTTTATTTTCTTATGATTTTAGAGTTAGTTTTTGGTTATTTTATTAACTGTTAATAAATTTTTTCTTATTTATTTTGTGAACTTTTTTTAATAGTGTTTTTAAACAATAAAGAGTTTTATCAGTTACCAATAACATATTGGCGATCATAATTTATTTTCATAAATTAAACAAACGTCATTAAAATTTTACGTTATTGAATTGACAATAAATAAAATATCTTATTAATAAAATATTTACATCAAAATAAATCGTTTTTAAACTATTATGACAAAAAAATAATTTATATATTTAAAAGGAATTTATATATTTAATTCCTTAAGATAAAACTTAAAACACTTTATTTTCTTTAACTAATTTTTAACAACAACAAAAAAATTATTAAACAAACTGTTTCTTTAACAAAAAATCTATTAGTTTACAATTGGGGTTAAATGTTTTTACTTACGACTTTATTTCTTCTGAATAAACGTCACATAAATGATATCAAAAGATAATTTAAATATTGTAAAAGATAAAAAATTTTGCATAACGCAAAACTACTGAACGCGTAGGCAAATCGCCTTTTCGCAGGCGAAATGCAAGCTGCGTAACGCTTCTTAACAAGCCCTGACATGTAAATTAATTTTTTTTTTGTTAATTAAAAAACCTTAATTTAATTTAGCTTGTAAAAAAACATGAAGAAAATGTACACACAGATTGGTTTGAAATTCATGATATTTTTATACCTGAAGTTGCTGTGTCTACTCTCAAAAGAAAACTACCTTGTCTAACATTTAGGCTGAGATTTAGTTTATATAAAGAAATTAAAGAGCTGAATGAATTAGTTTGTTTAAATGGTAAGTAAATAATAGAATTATTATGTGTAAAAATTTTTGAAAAAACAATCATTTACATATAGATCACTTTCAATAAAAAATTGCTGTTGTTCTACAAAAACTTTGCTTCTTTAAACAGAACAATAGCAATTTGAAATTTGTGTATTTTTAAGTAAGTTTTTGATTCGTATGAATACTGAGCATTCCTGAACTGCAAAAATTGTCCAGAGGGTTCAAAAATTTTCCATAATAATTTTCAGGAAACTTTTAGAACTTTCAAGAAACTTCCAACTTGTTGATTTTTTGACAGTTTGAGAACAATGTTCTTAAACTGTCCAAAAGTAAGACATCCAAGTATAATAGCACAGGTGACTCAAACCATCATTTGAAATTGTATTGTTGGTAAATAAAGGAATAATAAATCGTATTTGAAGACCAATTACTTAATTTGCTTGGCATCAAGAAGTTGTTTGCATCCAGCAGATGCATTTTGCTATGTGTATGGACCATTTGTAAAGACAATGCCAAAAAAGTATTCAGTAGAAGCAAATCAAAAGGGCTACAAGGCATAGCTAAAGATGCCTGTCAGACTCAGGAAAAGTTAAGGAGACCTTTTGAAGTTCAACTTGAAGTTGAATAATTGCTTTTTGCTTAATAAGGCTTTATTTTGTAGAATTTTAATGATTTAGATTTATATAGCTCTTTGTAATTTATATAGTCTTGATCAGGATAGCATTTGGTTGCACGCTATTATATGACCACAATAATAATATTTTGTTTAGATTATTTGACCTCAGCTTTTAACATTTCAAAAACGTGCTGAGTAAAAAAATTTTTTAATTATATTATAGAATTAAATAACATTGAAACTTTTTATCTTTAGTGATTTTTTTATATTAGCCAAACATTTTTAAATAAAGTAAAAAATTACTGATAATGATTTTTGTAGTATCAATCAAAGTTGCATATACAGTATTGGACAAAACATTTGCAACCAACATCAAACAATGCTAAAAAGTGTTCCTAATTTTACATGTCTTAAAAACGAAACGAACTATACATAGCATGCCATGACATGAGCAATCAGCTGACAGATGACAGCACACAGGTAGAAGTTTGTTGACAAGTGCCATTTTGCAGCGGACAAAACAAGTGCAACTTTTTTGGTTTGTTTTATTTTCTTAAGTCTGGTCAGTGTCAACGTCACGGAAGTTTTTTAATAAATAAAGGAAGTATCCAGAAGTTTCCAGAAGCATGCAGAAGCTTCCAGAAGTTTCCAGAAGAAGCATCTGGAAGCATCCAGTAGCATCCAGAAATATCCAGAAACATTCAGAAGCATCCAGACGCATCCAGAAGCTTCCGGAAGCATCGAAAAGAAGCATCTAGAATCTTCCAGAACAGATTCACACAGATTCATTTTACTATATAAGAGACATGTAAATCGACATGTAATTCAGTCAATATATGGAAGTCAATCAGTCAGTATTATCAAGACAGTTTATTGAAGTGAGTTTTATCAAAATGTTTTATCGAACAACATCAATACAAGAAGTGAAATACAACAAGTGTTTCATTACATCAAGACAGTCTACATCCAACCAAGGCGTTGCGTTCCACAGAGCATTATTGTATCATCACAAGGTAAATGTAACACGGTAAGCCTTTAGAAGCGTGGTTATTTATTTTTATTATTTTTATGACTTCAAATGCAAAAATGGCTCCCGACAGTCTTGGATTGGAACTAAGAAAGAAAATTATTGGCGAATACGTAAGGGGAACATCACAAAAAAGTATTTGTGATAAATATCATGGGGAAAAATGGACCGTATCAAGACTATGTTCCAAATATCGTTCTACAGGGAAATTGGCAGCAGATAACAAAGGTGGAAGACCGCGTTCCACCACTTCTAGAGAGGATTCCATGATCCTCAGATCCGTCAAGAAGGACCCCTGGATATCATCAGTTGAGATACAAAAGCAATTAGAGCTGCCTGTATCGGACCGAACAATCAGACGACATGCTGTTGAAGCCGGAATGTTTTCTCAACGCCCTGCAAAGAAACCGCTGATTTCACTAAAAAACCAGAAGAAAAGACTCCTGTTTGCTACATCTCATATTGACTGGAATGTGCAGAAATGGCGAACTGTCCTGTTCAGTGATGAATCGAAGTTCAACATCATTGGGAGCGATGGCATTTGCTGTGTACGTCGACCCGCCGGAAAACACCTCGGTTTACATGCCATAAGACCGTGAAGCATGGTGGAGGCAATGTAATGGTCTGGGGGTGTTTCTCTGCTAACGGTCTAGGTCCAATACATCGAAACAATGGAATAATAGACCGTTTCATGTATAAAAATATCCTGAAAGATGTTATGTTGCCTCATGCTGAATGGAATATGCCAATAAAATGGGTTTTTCAGCAAGACAACGATCTAAAACACACTGCAAAAGTAGTCAAGCAGTGGTTTCAAGACAACCACCTATCGGTGATGGATTGGCCGCCTCAATCTCCGGATCTCAACTCTATCAAGAACCTGTGGGAGATCGTCAACCGCAGAATTAATTGTGAAGGTGTTCGTAATAAGGATCAACTGTTTGAACAAATCCAAAAGGCCTGGGCAGTGATTCCACAAAGTTTCATTGATCACTTGATCGAATCTATGCCTCAAAGATGCAAGGCTGTGATCGACAACAAAGGATTTGCCACGAAATATTGATAGCGAAACACAGCTTGGTCAACATTTTGTTGAGTTGCACTTGTTTTGTCCAGAAGGAAATCAACTTTTTTTAATACTTTTGATTAATTTATTAATTTTCATGTACAAATAATGAACTTTGTGATGAATAAAACTTGAAGAACTTTGTCTCCAAACAGTTACATAATTATTTCTCTAAATTGAAAAAATGCAGCACTTATATATAAAGAAACTAAATTAGCATTATTTGGTTGCACTCGTTTTGTCCGATACTGTAGCTTTTGATTTATTTTTATTATTCAAATTAAATGCATTTTTTATAATAAAAATTGTTTGTTTTTTAAATAAGTTTTGTTGGCACATTTTTGAAATGTTTAAATTTTCAAAGCATATATACAAGCTGTGCTCAATTCGTCAAAACAAACTATTATTTGTGTGGTTATATAACGGCATGCAATCGCACACCTTTATGGCTAAGACTGCATATATATCAGTGCACTATAGGAAACTATGTTATATACTAATATTATACCCTGTGTTTAGTGACGTGTGAAAATTCTGTCTTCAAATTTGTGTAATAACTTATTTGTATATATGGGAGAAATTGCAAACCATTAAATTTGCTACCTTGCAAATTCAGTGTCAACAGACAGGCCACTTAAGTAACTGCTATTTTGCATTGTTGATTTGACAAAATATTGATCAGACACAAATGCACCTCAAATTGTTCATCCAGACATTCCTTCAATGGTGTCCAAATATCCCGCAGCCCTTAGCTGTCTGTTTTTTCTCCCAATAAGAGGGATCAGCCATCTTCAGGAAAGTATAGCAAGTGCAACTGCAAGAAAGATATTAGAGGTGCAAACTACAGTTTTGCAGGTACAGGTACTTCCCTAATTAGAAAGATGTCAACAGTCTAATCAGAGGTCTTACCATATCAAATGCTGAGCTTCTGATATTTAGGCTCAAACAGCGGAATTTATTGGATGGAAACATGCAAGTGACAGATCAGAGAAAGTGTCACCAAACATTTTACAACTTCTACAGTGGGCTGTGCTTTTCAAGGCTATTGGTATCGCATGTAACCTTGAGTAAATAGTGCTAATTTATAGACAGTTCATCCCATAGTCTCAAAGTTGTGTAATTTCGCCAAAGAAACTAATATTATGTGAGTCACATATTTCTTACTCTGTGGTTCTTAAAGAGGACTCCATGAGTGTCAAGATGTTGCTTAGTGCCCTGAGTTAATTCCTCACAGGCAATCAAGGTGAGAATTTTTTTATTAATAAACAACTTGCAACAGGTTTGTTGCAGTTGTTTATTAATAAAAAAAGAAATTATAAAATAATAACTTGTACTTAATGTAGTCATTTTTCCACAGTTTTTAGATATAAGCAATTTTAATTAATTTTATATTTAAAAAATTTTTTAAATTAAAATATAACGTTTTGAATTTAAGGAAAAAGGTTGTTTTACATAGTGCAATATAAAAGTATTAGTTAAAGAAATAAACCTTAATTTGAAAATTAATAATGTCATTAGCTTCTTTTTACTAAACACTTAGTGCAGAAACCAAGATGGGAATGAAAATATTGAAGCAATAAACCATAATGAAAAATCTTACTGAATGTAGAAAGCAGTTGTTCACTGCGAAAGAAAATTTTTGATAACAAAGAATCTGTTGGACATGCAAGCTGCATTAAAGATGGCTGCAGAAGCTAAAAAGAAGGTTCAAGGAGAATATAGTTTTAAAGTCTTTTAAAAAACTTTAACACATGAAAACTGCAACAGCAAACATTTTTTGAACTGCATATAATATTCCAAAATTAAATCAATCTTTTTATAATGTTGAAAGGGAAATTGATCATCAAGAAATAAAAAGAGAAATGTGTTACATTCTTCGTTCTATAAGTGCATGCAAAAATTTGCAAAAATGATTGCAGAGTAAAATTTTAATTATAGTTAATGAGTCAACCACAAGTCAAAAATCGACACTGGTAGTGGAGTGGTAGTGTACCATCTACACACTGATAGTGTGTTGATGGTAGTGGTAGGTGGTAGTGGATGGCAGTGATAGTGTGTAAATTTTATATAGCGCCCAGAGATTTTTATTCAAGCATTTCATTATTGTTGGATATAAGGCTACCACTTAATAATATTTAAGAAACTTTTTGATTCCATCCTTCTAGTTTATTGCCTTATTGTTTTTAAAGAGTTCTACATATCCAATGTCAAACATTCCAAACAGGCAAATCTTGTTTATCAATTGTTTTTGTTAATTTGTAGATAAAAAATCTTTTAAAAGCTGTCTAATCTATGTTTCAACAAGTTAAACTTTTAAAACTGCTCATGCAGATTATAGCAGCATGCAAAGTTTCCAAATTCTTGTAGGATTCATTAAAATGAATGCGAATCCAGAGTAAAAGATCTGAAATTATTATCACATGTATTAAAATGGATAGTTTTCTTATTTTAAAAAATATACATATGTTTTTATTTTTGGATTTTTAACTAACAAAATATAGAAAATATTTTAAGTATAAATTGGCACCAACCTGCCCAGACAAAGGTCACTACAGTCTAGGAAGCTATTTTAATTATGGTTACATCCCTCTCTCAACTCTATAACTCCAAAAGCAAACCTTGACAAACAAGGCTCAGAAAAGCAAATTAAGCACTGTTCTACCAGAGATTTAGTTGGGATCGAACTCTGAGCTTCTTGCTTATGAAGCAAGCGCTTTACCACTACGCCACTACTGTATAACCTGTACATAGCGGTTACATTTTAAAAGTTAACAGTATAAAAAAACTTTAAAATAGTGTTGAAAGTAAAACAAAATTTTTTTTATAAAAGGTATATCATGTTATATAAGTTTATATAAGGTTTATCAATAAGCTTCAATGTACTGACAAGGTTTACTTGAAGATATAAAAAGGTTTTATCATCAAAGTATTGTTTTTAGATTTAATTCTTAGATCTGATTAGTGATATTTAATTTATTGGTATGTTTTCTTTTTTAGCTAAATTATTTGGGGTTGCTTTTTTAGGTTGATTCCATTTTATTTAATTGTGCTCAAGATTCATAAGATGTAAAGCATTTTGCTTGCGTTCTCTGATTTTTTTCATCACTTTTATTTATTGACTTTATTCATCACTTTTCTCAATTTGTGTGTGTCAAAAAAGTTTCAAAGTTACCATTTCTAATTACTTACTTGGATTCAGAATTTGATATTGCATGCACACGCACAATTAGCAGGAAGAGGTCACCTATCCATCCAGTTGAAAGAAAGAGGTTTTCTAATTCAATGTGTAACTTTGTTTTTCCATCTCTCTTTGGTTGTAAAAAAATTTCTTAAAAAATAGACAAACATTAATTTCTTAAAATGAAAAGATACCATTGTGAATCAATCAGCAGTGAAAAAAGAATTGGTCATTGGTGTTGTTTTATCTGTTGAGAAAATTGTCGATGATTATTTGTGATGAGTTTTATTAGACTTTAGCTCACAGCATAATCAATGGCAACGATACTTTCTAATGAAGCGCTGTTAAACATACACCTGCCAGGTAAAGTATAGGCAGACTACAAAATTTAAGTTAAAAAAAAATGTTTTTTCTGGTTGTGCATTTCTGATAAAGGGTTGTTAAAACTGTATTCTATTTAGTGGTCTTGCAGTTAACCAATCCATACTTCAATCTATACTTCAAGCATTGAATTAAGAAATGACGAACACTTTTTAATATTATGATCCATATTTATTTTGTCTCGACCTGGCTCCATTATATTATGTCAAAACAGTGATATCGTTCTTTGACGAGAATTACATAAATTATGTAGATTATGTTATTATAAAAAAAATAATTACTTTTTAAATTTTTTGCAGTGAAATTATATATTGATATTTTTTTCCCCAATATTTAAAAAAATTCTTTTTTTATTTTTTAGGAGAGTTTTATGAAAATGTTGCTATTGCAATATTTGAAACATTGTTCACTAAGTCCGATTTGCGTTCATATTTTCAAAGCTTTGACCGTTTGAGATTGTCTCACGCTAAGGTGATGAGTCATCAGAATAGTTTAATCAAACTTTTCCAAGATGATAACAATCATAATGATGTTCATCTAAATTCTGATGAAGTATATAATACAACTAAAATGTATCAAAGAAGCAGTATTTTTGTTTTGCCACCTGTTAATGATAAGAAAAATACAGACATATATGAAAAGGACTTTAAGAAACTTACTATGACTGTCTTGCCGCAATATTTTGTTCATAGCTATAAGACATCTTTGGTTATGTTGCAAAAATCACCTTGGGCAATTATAAAAACAGTATTGAACCCTTCAAGTACTTCAACTGATCGTATAAATGTTACTTTACCACAAGGTTTGTTGGTTTTTTGAAATAATTTAATTGCTTTTTAGTAATGGCTTTTTTTATCATAAAGAAATATTTTGCAATTTTTTTTTTAATATTTTTAAAAAATACAAATAATTTTTTGTTGATATTGATATTATTTTTCAAAATGCCTTATGACATGACATTTATATTTATATGACATGTGTTTATTGTTTTATTAATTTATGACATGTATTTATTGTTTTATTAATTTATGACATGTATTTATTGTTTTATATTTATATGACATGTATTTATTGTTTTATATTTATATGACATGTATTTATTGTTTTATATTTATATGACATGTATTTATTGTTTTATTAATTTCACAAGAAAACTTATTTTGTTTACAGTTGCATTGATTGCTGTACAAGCAATGAACAAAGTTAATTTTTATACACACAAAAATGCAAGATTTATTTCTCTGCAAAAAAAAAGTTTTTTTATGTGGAAAGAATAATAAGAATTTCTATTGAAAAAAGAGAAAATTTTTGTGCGTAAAGAATTTTCATTTAAGTGAAAAATTAAAATTTAACATTAGTTCAAAGTGAACAAAAATAAACTATATAAATTAATATTATGAAATAAAATAAAATAGAAAAAAAAATAGCAGAACTTTTGTGCAAAATTAAAAAACACCGATTTAAATTAAATAACACTGATTTAAATTAAATAACATTGGTTTGAATTAAATAACACTGATTTAAATTAAATAACACTGATTTGATTTAAATAACACTGATTTAAACACCAAAAGAAAGTTTGTTTATTTATTTGTTTACCTGTCTACTTTTTTTTTACTTTGAATGTTGATTTAAATTCACATAAAAAAAATCAAGAATAATTAAATTAAAAAGAATAATTAAGAAGTACAAAAGTGAAAACAAACAAAAAAAACAATTCTTTACTATAAAATTCAATAATTCTTTCTTTGAGGTAAGAACTGCTTTGATTATCAAGATTTTCTTGAGTCCATACGTTTAACTTTTCTGACTAGATATCATATAAAATCTTCCATTACAGTATTTCATTGTCCTTGATATTTACTTTCTATTTTTCCATGTCCTGATAAAATGGCAATGCTCCTCGTGTTCCTTCTCTCACCATGCTCCTCACTAACATCACCTCAATCATAATCATATCGATACATCATTGTTCATTATTGTGTCTATTATTTGTATCCCCACTATTAAACATCGTGTATATTAAACACCACACACTTAAAGCTGTGTGAGTCCACAGGTTAAATATTTTTTGATTTATCATAATTTTATTAATCATAACATCAATCATTCTTAAGGAAGAAATATAAGTGTGAAGTCTTTTCTACTGTTACTTGCTAATTCTTGAACTGCTGAAAAAGTAGTATTTAGCAAATTCAACTTAGACATGAATATTTTTGCTCTCATAATGCTCTAGGAACAGCAAAATTTTTAAAACTCTTAACACTATAAGACTAGTTCAGCAGGCATCATTTGTCTTGATCAACATGATCATTTTAAAATATTTTGATAATGGTATCTAGGATATGGCACCTATTGCCATATTATGAATACCTGCTTTTTTGCAATATAATATCCACATAGTAAAATATATCTAGAGAATTTAGACATTTTCTAGTAGCCATTATGAGAAAAATAGATTCTTCATACCCAGTGTGAACCCAGTTGTGAACCCAACACAAATATGTAAATAATACATATTAAAAATAGCTCAAGATGTTTTTATGACAAATTATTTTGGTCTTGACCGCAAAATTTTATGAAAGATTTTACAATGTGGAAACTGAAAACCTGGTATTTAGGAAAAACCTGGTATTTGAAGTATCTGTAATATTTATAAAGAATTAAAAAAAATGCAGTGGGCAAAAATTTTGTAAAAGCTTGTAACATTGTGTTATTTAAGTAAACAATGGTTATTAAACAATAATAATAATACTAATAATATTAATAATGATTATTTATAATAATATTTTATTTTTTTCAAGACAATGATTGCGTTACTTACAACAGTGTAGTGATGAGATACTCTCACCTCGCTAATCTACTTGCAGATTTAGTAGATGCATATAAAGACGGTATATCCACATATACTGCCACAAGAGATAACTTGGTTGATTCGCTACATGTTTTAGATTCAAAGATAACAAATGAAGGTTAGCATAATCTTATAAAAACCTTTAAAATAAGATAAATTGCAAAATTTTTTAAAATAAGATAAATTGCAGAATTTTTTAAAATAAGATAAATTGCAGAATTTTTTAAAATAAGATAAATTGCAGATTTTTAAATTATTTTAGTTTGCTTGAAACATATTTTTTTTGCTTAAAGGTTTTGTTATCTCAGTTTGAGTATTATGCATACATTATATTATGCATAAATTATTTTCTAGATTTTTTAAGCATAACACTTATTGTATTACAGATTGTTTTTGCGCTATATGCTATAAGGCTTATATACTTGTAAAGCCAAATAATTCACAAGAAATGTTAATTTAAAAAGTTAATACTAAAAAATAAGCTTTTAATAAAAGTTTAAAGTTTTCACTCTAATATCCTCTATCCAAACTTTTCCTCTAATATCTAATATCCAAACATAGAATTTTTTTATTTTTTATTGCTGTTTTTATTTTGTTTATTTTATTTAGAGTTTATTTTTTATCCTTCTTTCTGTTAAACTCAGCAGCTCCATTACTTGCCTCAATAACTCGATTACTTGCCTTGATAACTCGATAACTGAATTTAAATCAAAGTACAAACTTTTCTAAATTGCTCTAATAAATTTTTAACCCATTTCCTTTTCAGAGAGCTTTGTGTGTCTGTTTTCACTCTATTTGTTAGTGAAAAAAGGCATTCAGCTTTTCATTAGAGTCAAGTAAAATAATGAATAGTTTAGAACAATAATTAATAGTTTAACCTAGAAAATATTTTATGCCTTATAACTTGTGGTAACTATTATTATTATGTGGTGCTGAATATTTTACAGTGTAGTTTAATAAGCTATGCCAAACATTTGAAACATTACTTACACTGGCGAAACTAGCATAGCATTTTGTAAAGTTATTAATATTTTTTATTTTTTCATCCAGGAATATTTTTTTTCAATACTTTAAAGCCAGTCTTCTGTATTTAAAGTTTTTGCATAATACATATTAGTGATAATAACATATGTTTCCAAAGTCACTATTATTAAGTTCATTACTAACTTGATAAGAGCAGACTTCAATTTTTTACTAAAGGTTTTGTGGTTACAAAATCCTTAAGTACAATACCCTGAAAATAAAACCTTTTATATCACTTAGTTAAACTTATATAGACAAAATGACATCTACTTTTGCTATAAAGTAAGCATTATCAAACTTTATTTTTGTCAAATTCATGTTACTCCTGGTTTGAATACTTGATAGAATGTCTGTTTACTGTATTTCCTGCTGCAACTTAGTTTTTTCAATTCAACTGCACAAGTTTATGCCTTTTTGTTTTTATAAAAACCTTTTGATGTAATTTTTCCTCTGCATGTATGATTGTAAAATTGTGTTTTGCAGTTGATTGCATAATTTTCCATTATTCTATTCTAACATGCAATCTTTTAAAATCTGAGTTTGAGAAGCATATTTTTGGCTCTGCAACTAGTAATGGATATTTGCCCATTTTGTTAAATATTCTTATCAAAGAACCTTTCTTAAATATACTATAACTTGTAGTAGTATCAAAGCGTATTTTTTCTACTTTGGATTCAAGGTTGTACTCTTTAAGAAAGGTCCATTGCATCATTCTCCTTAATTATCCTTTACAAGGACAGCCATAGAACAGACGATCATTTTTTGTCTTTTTTATTCAATTTATGTTTTGCCACCAAAATGCGCTGTGAATCCCCATAGGAATCATTGATTGCTTATTACTCATCTTCTGTTATCCTGCATATGTTGTGACTGGTAAATATGATTTTGTGATGGTATACATGATGTAAATGTAATCTTTTTTAGCTACTGTAGACTAGCTACAATTGAAATCAGATCGACTCCTGATTAAGTTAAAATCTGTAACTTTGTACAAAGTATTTGGAGAATTACTAATTCAAGCTATAACATCTGCATTACCAACAAAAATATCTGTGTAAATTTCAGAAGTGAGTTTTTGTTTAAAAGTGTTTTTTCTCACTAGGATTAAAATCAGAGTTGAATTTGGAGCTTTTACTAGTATCTTTATTAATACCAACAATAGAACATATGATGTTTCTGCTGCTGTCTGTTGCATGAAGATGTCCAAAACCTACCATTTCTTAAATTCATTCAAATATACAAGATATGATATGATATTCAAATATATAAGATATTATATGATTTTCAAATATGTAAAATATGGAAACAAATATTTTTACTTTTGTTATACTCTTTTTATTTTAAATCTTTTTAAGTGTTATGGTAACTATTTAATTAATTGTCATGGTAACTATTGTGGTTACAAAGTCTTGTAACTTTTTAACTTAAAAGAAATACATACTTTCATTCTATACTTCAAAAAAAAAAAAAAAAAGTAAGAAAGTAAGAAAGTTTCTTAATAAAATAACTTCTTTCCTCTTTTTTTTCTTTCCTTCAGAAATTCAGAATCTTTTTTAATTGAATCTTTAAATTCAAAAAGAGCATGCGGTAGTGGTGTAGTGGTAGTGGTAGTGGGCTTGCTTCATAGGGAGAGGTTCCGAGTTCGATCCTCACCACGTCCCTAGTAGTACCGCGTTCAACTTGTTTCTCTGCGCAGTGGCCTTGTTCGTCAAGGTTCGTGTTTCGGAGTTATAGAGTTGGGAGAGGGTTATAACCACAACTAGCCTCTTCATCTGTAGTGACCTTCTTGGCCTTGGGTAGGTGAATTACCAAAAAAAAAAAAACAAGTCCATTAATTAAAACTTTTCAGGATCAACAAAAATGTTTCTTTAAAAATAAGATGATTAAAATAAAGATGCTTATGAAACTAAATACTAGAATAGATAATTAAAAATATATATATAAATTTTGTGAATTTTATTTATTATAAAAAATATGAATATAATATAGAAATAAATAGTTAAAACTTTCTGGCCTTTTTTAAAATGAATTCTTTTTTGTACATACAAATCCAAAGATTATCAAAAAGTTTTTACTTGTTTTTTATGATGACTGAAACAATGTTTTATGTGTTGTCACAGTTCCTTTTTTGTCCTCAGTTATTCCTCTGTCTTAGAAATCCATAGATAGCTTCAGTTTCTTATAAAGCTTCAGCCAACATTTTTTTGCGGAGTTTATCTTAAGTTTTATGTCAATAATATCTTCTTATTTCAAAGTTTAAGTTTTAGCCTTGGTTTTAAGATTTTCAGTTTTAAGATTTTCTGTCTTTTTTGGAATAAATTTCTTCACTGTCCAAATCATTCTATCATTTGGCAGGAATGAGTGACCTCTTTTGGGTATGTAATATTGTATCTCTTTTATATTGATACCTAGCTCAGCTACCAGTGATAAAAGAATTTGGACCATGGCATGATTTTGATTCTAGCTGGCACAACCAACTGAAAATAAGTGCAGTTTTTTGGCATTGTTGCCAATACTTTTTTTTAATATAATCCAGCACAAAAGTGCATACTTTATTGGGTCCTTTGTTAGCAGCTTATTAACAGTAAGAATAAAACATTGATTTTCCAGTTTTAAGATCATGTTTGCAAAACTGATAGAGTCAAAATTTGCGTAGATAAAAAATCCTGGATAAAATTATTTGTGTAGATAAAATTGTCCACGTTCACATATCTCCTGGGATATGTGAACGTGGACAATTTTAGACAAAATCAAATGCAATCCCACACATATTTGGATCATTCTTGCACTTAGTTTTGACTTAGTTTTGACTATAAAAAATATTTAATAAAATTTTATTTGCTTGACTTTTGTGGACCTTAATATGCTTGATAGGTTCTTTGAATTGTCATTTATGCGTGGATTTTTTAGTTTAATTTTTAACTCTTTACACAGATCACAGATATCAATTACACAGACCACAGTCATCAATTACACAGACCACAGACATCAATCTCTACCGAATGAAAGGCTAAAATATTTTTGGAAATATTTTGAGTAAAACTTTTTTTAACAGGATGATCTGGATATTTTTGTTCGTATGTGTGTATAATTTTTGACATATAACAATAATGACATGTGTGCATAATTTTGACATAATAGCAATAATGACATAATGTGTGCATAATTTTGACATAATAACAATAATGACATAATGTGTGCATAATTTTGACATAATAGCAATAATGACATAATGTGTGCATAATTTTGACATAATAGCAATAATGACATAATGTGTGCATAATTTTGAATCTAAGATTCAAACTGTATTTTTTGCTATGAAGTTTATAAACAAACGGTGTAGTACTTTTCAAAACATCTTCATATATAAGCAATATATATTAATAATTTGAATATTTTGAATTATATCTTTAGATAAAGAAAATGATTAATATAATCTTATGTAATCTCAATATAATCTTGATGTATAATAATTTTATAATATTATAACCACCGATTATAAAACAAATAATGCAAATAAACAAAATAATGAGAATGAAACTATAACAAGAAGCTTCTCTATGTCTTGGTTTACTTACTTTTTTTATTTTAGTATGTTTATAATTTTCACTATTAGTAATACCAGAAACTCTTTTTCTAGATTTAGCATTTTTGGCAAGTTAGCGATTCTTCATTTTTGTAACTAATAAAGACCTCTGACAGTTGCGTTTGTTTCACATAAAAGAAACCTAAGTCAATTAGAAATTAATTTTCATTTGGCTTAAAAGTTGACTTTTGTAGTTATGACAAAATATCTTTTTAAAGAAATTGTTAAACACTTCATAATAAGATAAAATGGCTTAAAAAAGTCAAATTTGAAAAAAATGTGCCCTTTTTGAAATGACAGGTTCAGTTGTATTTCTAAGATTAGGAAGCCAGTAAGAATATTTTAATCAGAAAAATTTTGCAACTGATGCCTTTTTTTCATGTTTCTTACATTTTGAATATTCATTATCCAGGTTTGAAAGATATACTACGAGACCTTGTTCATTTAGTCTAAAAAATTTTAATTCACGTCCTGTTTTGAAATATTTACTACTAGACCATGTTAATTTATTTTATAAAAATTTTAATCCATGTCTAATCCATGGCCCCTTTTTTCTGGCCAAAAAGCTCACATTTGCTCATTGCACTAATAGATTCAACTCACTATTACTATTGCACATCTTTCAAAGTTGTTCTGAAGAAAACAAAATGATAATGATAATGAGGTAAAAATGATAATGATGTAAAAATGACTGGTTGTAAACCATGTACTGTAGGATTTCTATTCCTGTTGGAGCTGACAGCTTTGATTAAAAAATGAAATTAATTGCACTTTCTCCTTAAAGGACTATTTATAAAGTCGAGTATTACACAATCTAATAAAATGCCTCTGTTTCGTAATGCTTACATATAAAATTTAAATATTGCGTAACATTTTTTAAATTAATATTTTCTATATTAACATTAGCAGCTTAAAGAATAGTTACTACCTTATATAATAATAATAATAATTTAATAGTTTAAAGAATACGTATTGTAATATTGAAATTCTAAAACTTTAAAAATCATAATTCTGCTTCTGTAACAGAATTTACATCAATAATAACGTTTATAGTTTATGTCAAATATATTTTAGCCAATCGTACATACTACACAAAAGGTCAATTAAAAGATATGATATATTGGAGTGTTCGTGTATGGAAAGGTATTCAATTTGTTCTGTTAAATAAAAAAATTGCTTTTTAAAGGGTAGACTGTTTTTGTTTTGCTTTTCGTATTTTTTATTTTGACTTTCAAATTTACAGGTGTCGAAGACTGGGTTCAAGATTCAACTCATCTATTTGAGGACCATAATAAAAATGCAATCGCTTTATTAACGGATCAGTTAGATATTGCTTACGGTTCCGATAAAACAACAACTGCAGCTGATTTCATTGAGTATTTATCGCAAGTTGCAAGAAACGCTTTAAAGAAACTAGAAATTGAAAAATCATTAAACGTTGAGAAGCGTAATTTGCGTCTGAAACAAGAAGATCACATTCAAAGCATTGCTATTGTATGTATTTTTTATTTAAAACGTTAAGAAAACAGAAAGTATATATAAAAGGTTTACGAGCTCCAACTTACTTATATACGTTTTCTTTAGTCTTTATGACAAAAAAACGCTCTTATGCTCAAATAAAAAATGGTTGTTAAAAAATCCTGATAATCGGAACCTGTAAACAAAAAAAACTCTAAAATTTTGTGAGTGTGAGGGCAATGAGTTAATTAAAAAAAGTTACTACCCTCAACTAAATTAAATATATATATAAAACTAGATTTAAAAAAACATATATAATTTGCTTTAAACTCTATTTTATTTTTTTTTTATTTTTTTACACGTGTAAACATTTTTTGTAAATTTTAAATAAACATTTGTGTATCTTTCCGGTTTTTTTTAATATTTATGACATGCTCTCGCGTGCTTAATACAAAGTGTGTGTGTGGGCGGGGGGGATGGTTAAAGGGGTGGGAATTTTACTCCAGATCTAATTAGGGGGGAGGGGTTGTTACATTACTCTATCCAATAAAGTAATGTAACAAAATAGTTTGTTTTGGCTTAAATATTCTAAAATTTTGACTTTAATTATTTTCATGCGTGTAGTCAAACGTAAGACGCGTGTAATGCCTACGCGCGTTTTGTACGCGTAAAGCTGCGCTTGAAAAATAATTTTTATTAACAAATTTGAAATTGATCCAAAAAAGTATTATTTCAACAATAACATGTTTATTTACGATGTCAAAGTTTATTAAGTGGCATAATGATGCGTTTTGAACGCGTAAAACATATTTTTAAACAAATTGCAGATGTGTAAATATATTACTACATGTTACACATTTATACTTCATCCAAACTATGGCCTTGACAAACACTAATCACGTTCATCCTTTTTTTTTTTTTTTTCGTAATAAAAATATCTTCTTTTTTTTTAGACTCTCGCTGCTTTCCTTCGTAATAAAGATATATCTTTGGATGAAGCTTCCACAAGATTACCATCGCTTAAATCTGAAATACGTGAGCTTCTATTGAAAGTACCGCAATGTGATACTCCACCCTAAAGTTGTTCAAACCTTGTTGCGGATAGCCAATACAATGTGATTTATTCACTGCAATCCAAAGCAATGGCTTGAATGTTTGTTTTTTTACAACTTTAAAAAAAGACCATGATTATGGATTGTTAGAGCTCGTTTCTATACAATGATCTAAGTTATTTGAAAAATAGTTGCAAAAGTTGTACAAAAAAAGATGGCAGATGCCACAAAGCTTCGAAATGCAAAAAATATTACAATTTTGTATTTCTTTGTTTTATATGTTGTTTAATTATAAATTTTTTAATTCAGGTGTAAATTTTACATTACCTTGTATACAGTAGCTTCAATTGTCAAGATAATTTGTATTTTTGAAATCAAGAAAAATATTTATTTTTGATACACTTATGCTTGTATATGTATTATTTAAAATGGATATATAAACATTGCTTATGAAATATTTATTTCTTTTATTGTTACTATTAAGTAATTTAAATGAAGGTACACTAAATTTAAGTTTAACATTTTTTAGCACTAGAGGCCTTTAAAAAAATCATCAGTCATCAGTAGTAGTATTTTTGTTATTAAAATAATATTTTCCTATTTTTAACAGAAAATGATAAGTATCCATTGTTTAATCTTTATAAGTATTATAGTGAATTTATTATTTGATTTTAAATAGGAAATGTCGATTAAGAGTGTCATTTTTTTGTTCGTGGAGGTGTTTTTCACAACAAAAAAATTATATTATGTGCACGTTGGCAGTTATAAACATGTTTATTAAATCTATCTGTTGATTGTCCGGTCCTAAAACTAGAAATATGTCCACTTGTACGAAGTCTTAAATTATTAGTTTTTCTCTTAGACTTCCTCCGAGCTCACAACATTCCTATATTTTATAGAGATGAAAAATTATTAACAGTTCATCCATAACCAAATTGAGACGGGATCATTGAAAAAATCTAAAAATATTTTAATATAGTTTGTTTAACTGAAACATGGATAACCGCGAACGATTTGAAAACTAATTTAAATTTTGAAATTCCTTATTTTTAATTAATATCTCAGGAGAGACAAACAAATAAACGTGGTGGTGGAATTTTTATCTACCTTAAGGAGAATATAGCGCATTACATTAGGAACGATTTGAGTGCTTCCGACGATGACAAAGAAATTTTAACTATTGAAATTGTTAACAATCAAACAAAAAACATTATCTTAAGCTGTTGTTATTGACCACCTAGTGGCGTGAGCGTGAACTTGAGCAAATTTTTTGAATAAAATTCCAAATATTAAAAATAGGAACAAAAGAAAAATATTAGGAGATTTTAACATACTTTTTTCTATAATGATGATTAAAAAGTTTAAAAAAATTTTTGACTCAATTTTTGAATTAGAAGCGGTTTAATAATTATTAATTTTTTAATAATCTTTAATAAATAGTCCAACAAGAATAACAATTAATACAGCTACTCTTATCGATAATATCATTACAAAAGATATAACTCATAATAATATACAAAAAGGTATTTTGAAAACTGATATTTCTGACCACTTTCCTATATTCTTAACATTTAACTGCATCCCTTAATAAAAGTTAAATCAAGCTAAACATTGAGACAAAGTTCTTTTAACTTTTGTAATGTTAACCAGTTTAAAGATAAATTATCACTGCTTTATTGGAAGCATATAAATTTTAATGACAACACTAACTCTATTTACAATATTTTTTTCAGCACATTGTACTCTATCTACGATGCTAATTTTCCATTTATTGAAAAAACAATCAATCCAAATAACTCATATAAACCTTGGATTACCAAATAATTTAAAAAGTCATCAAAGCCTAAGCAAAAATTATATATAATATATTTAAAAATAAAGTCGCCTGAAAATGAAAAAATATACAAGGATTTTAAACATCTGTTTGAAAAAACTCACAAAACTTAAAAAAAAAACTATTTCTCTAAACTACTTGGTAAGTATAAACATAACTCAAAACTCACTTAGGAAATAATGAAAGAAATTAATGGAAAACAAAAATCCTACTCAGGTTTCCTGCCTCCAGTCACCAAAGTTGATTACAAATGTATTTTTAAGCCGACGGAAATGGCTCTTGAATTTAATAGTGTTTTTGTTGGAATTGGTTCTAAATTAGCAACAAAAGTTCCAAACACCCAAGTTGTATTTAGTGATTTTTTAGAACCAATTAATTGCATTAATTCTAATGAATTATCTTCAGAACAATCTCTTGAAGGGTTTGAAAAAGCCTTTAAATCTTTAAAAAAAATAAAGCAACTAGTGCATATGACATAAATGGTAATATAGTTATTGACTGTTTTAAACAACTAAAAGATATTCTTTTTAAGGTTTTCAAAGCGTAACCTATTATATAACAACCAATTTGGCTTCAAAAAACAAAGTTCTACTGAACATCCAATCATTTAATGCGTACGTGAGATATCAAATTCTTTTGAAAATTCCCAATACAGACTTGATATTTTTATTGACCTTTCAAAGGCATTTGATACAGTTGATTATACCATCTTACTTCATAAACCTAAGTACTATGCAATAAATAACATAGTAATAAAGTGGTTTGAAAGTTATTTATCAAACCGAAAACAATATGTTTCCTGTAATGATGTTTATCAAAATGATTTATTACATATAACCTGCGATGTTCCGCAAGGCTCTATATTAGGGCCACTTCTTTTCTTAATTTATATAAACGACTTAAATAAAGCCTCAAATCTACTTAGTATTATGTTTGTGGACGACACTAACATATTTCTTTCTAATAATGATATTTTTTTTAAATTTTCTACGATGAATGACGAGCTTAAAAACATTTTTACGTGGTTTAAATGTAACGAATTAGTTTAAATATTAATAAAACTAAATATATTATTTTCCATTCGCTTTTAAAAAAGCGTTATCCACCCATAAAACTGTCTCCAATTTTTATCAACCAAATTGAGTTTTTAGGAGTTTTCCTGGATGAACCATTAATTGGAAACGTCACATTGATTACATTTGTACCAAAAATTCAAAAATATTGAATTTTAATATTAAACTAGTGATTCTTTAAACAAAAAGAGCTTGTCCCAACTTTATTACTCGCTTATCCATAACTATTTAAATTATGAAAATATTGCCTGGGTCAGTACTAATAAAAATAGATTGAAACGTCTTTGTAACCGTCAGAAGCACGCAATTCGTATTATTAATTTTGCGGATCGTCTTACTCATACAAAGCCTTAGTTCAACGAAATGAGATTACTTAATATATATGAATTAAATGTATTCAATATCTTATGTTTTGTATATATGTGGAAAAATAATTTAGTTCTTAACGTTTTTAAAAATATCTTTACTTTAAAACCTGTTAATAAATGTACCCTAAGAAATAATGATTTGCTAAACCATATTTTTTGCCGAACTAAGTTTAATCAGTTTTGTGTTGATTATCGTGCATCATGTCTTTTTAATAAGGTTAGTTTGCAAAATTTTGGTTTGCCTTCTTCTCACCCTGTTTTTAAAGCTTAACTTGAAAAATTTATTCTTTCCATGGACAACGTACTTATGTACTACTAATAATAATATTTTGAATTGTTAACTTTCTATTGTTATTAAGCAAATTATTTTTCTTTATATATATATATATTTTACTTTGTTTAAATTTTTTTGTATTAGTCTATATACTTTATAAAGTGTATTTTCATCATTGTAAGAAAATTATTCATTTATTTTATCTTTCAGTTACCTTGTTTATGTAGCTTATCATTGTATTTGTAAAAGGCAATTGTTATTATTTTTTATTATTCTCACTGTATAATTGTACAACGACAAACTAATGTAAACAAAAAAAAAAAGAAAGACTTAAAATCAATGAAATGTTTTAAGTTTTTGTAAACTTAAGGTGGTAGACCACTATTAAAAATAAAAAAATCATTTTTTCAATTATCAGTTATTTTGGTAATATAGTTATCGTAATTTACGAATTTCAAGTTTTATGGGAAAAAATAGCTAGCACTATGAAAAACCATTCTTAATAAGGCGGTATTTTTTTAATAAGGCGGTATTTTTTTAATAAGGCGGTATTTTTTTAATAAGGCGGTATTTTTTTAATAAGGCGGTATTTTTTTAATACAGGGAAATTATATCATAATTATAGTATACCTTATTTTATATAAAATACCAGATGTGATGATTGCAACTCTGAAACTAGTTTTTGTTTATTGATTAATACTTTTGGTGCATTTGGCTATATGTTTTCTGTATTACTCCACATTTATCCATCACTTTGATTTAATAATATTAGTAATGGAAAGTAATGGAAAAAAACACAATAAAAAAAAAATGAGGCAAATAACTTTTACTCTTCAAAGGAAAACAAAATCAATGAACAAACAGCTGAAGAAAAAGTCTAATTGAATAAAAAATGAAATAAAAAATGGGCATGTGTACATCCAAGTTAAAGCAGTAAATCTTCTGTAAAATTTGTAAATAATGGTTTTGTAAATAAAAATAATAGATCTGCTAATTATGATTTGTTCAATGTTACAAATGGCTGCTACATATTTATGAACATATGAAATAAAGTAATAGCTCCCATAGCTGTCAAAAATTTGGTTTTTTTGTCTCCTTATTTCATTTGCATCTTGCCACCGTTAGCAGAAATTTTTTTCTACTAAAAACGTAAGCAAGCAAGCAGCATGAACTTTGATTTTTATTCATGTGCAATATTAGTTTTTTGAGAAATGGGTAAAGAATACTATAGTATAGCAAAGTTGTGTGGTTTCATGGTCTGATCCCATAAAGAAATATTTTTAACTCGTTAAACAAAGAAATTATAACAGTTACACAGCTAATGCTGACATGATTGCAGCAGCAAAAAAGTTCTGAAAATAAGTTTATATTCTAAAAATATAATTGTAATGAGCATACATTATTTAACGAGGACATCTTTTATGGTGTATAATAATTTTAGTTTATATATATACTTGACATTTATTAGTAACAACTATTGTATTAAAACTAATTGCAGTTTTTATTGAAACTAAATTAAAAATCAAAAGTGAGACTGTTTTTTTTGTATTACCGTAACCGGGGGTTACTTTGAACGTTTTTGAGATATTTTTACTTGCTCTTCCTTCCCTATTGACAATATTTGAAATTTGAAAAAATGAATATAGGAGCTAAGATTGACTCTTACATAATTCAAATCCAAAATAATATTTAAACAAAAGGATTTTGTATAATATCAATTTAAATAGTCATTCAAAGTTATCCCACAAATGAGGTAACTTTGAATGCGTTTTTTTGTAAAAGCAAAACCTATTCAAAAACGCACTGTTTTGTTTTAATATTTAATAAAAACAACAGTCTAGTTTCACATTAATTTATTTTTGCAAAGATAAAATAATATTATTTCATAACAAACACCCATTTAGTATTTTATTTTGTTTTATGGGTAAGGTTTAAGTGGACTAGCATAAAAAAAGTCTAATTTACATCAGTTTTACTGACAGACAATGCAAGTGGAACATCATTACGTCTTGCAAAAAAATCCTCAAAAAAAAATACTTTTAAAAAGGGCAAAAGTAATTTTTTTTCTTTCCTTTGTACCTGCTTTTACCTTGACATCAACATAAAACAATTGTTAAGTACATTAATTACTGCTTGGCTTACTAAAATTACAACTACCATCTGGCAAATGATTGAAAATTGTACTTATATTTAATGTGTAAATCTCATATATCTTTCAAAACCACTAAGCTACTAAGTTGCTGATTACCTTTTGATTTGAAAAAAATATAATGTTTATAAGTAATGAAAGAACAAAGGAGATTTATTTTTTGTAATTGTCTATGTATTTTTTGGAACAAGAGATTTTCGATTGGTCAAGTATTTTCCTCTAATACTATTAAAGAGGTCCATACAATTTAACATCAAGAGGTTGCAATAAATGGGTAGAGTTACTATTTTCTTTAGTAAATTCAAGTACCTTTTTACTGTAAAAATTGCTTAGATTATAACTAACAAGATCTTTAACTCCTACAGTTTGACAAAAAAAAATAACAAACCAAACAAAAAAGTGAATAGAATCAAACCGTCCTGACCTTAATTGTATTGTACATTAGGTGGTCCACTTTTGGTCCTTGTTGTCCATAAATGGTCAGCTTTATAAACATAACCAGAGACAATTTGACTAGAAGCACATTTTTGTATATATTTGTATACTATGGATTTTCCATGTGTTTTCGGATTATGTTTTTAAACTTTATTATACAAGGTGGTAACTTGCACCCAATGAACATCTAATGCTTTCATCTTATAATGTTTATTGTTACCATAAAGTTTGAAAACTGGCACTCAGTATAACTTATATGCTGTCTTATGTCAATTTTTTTCCGTATAAACGTGGGATAGTACACACTAAAAATTAAAGGTAGACATTTTTAGTTAAGGTAGGATATGTGATATACCCTTAGTAAGGTATAATTTTTTACCTTATAAGGTAGAAAATTATACCTTTAAGTTAGAAAACTGTATGACAAATAATTGTTTTTAATATAATTTTCTACCTTGAAAGGTAGAAAATTATACCTTACTTAGGGTATATCACATATCCTACCCTAAGGTAGAAATTTCTACCTTTTTTTTTTAGTGTGTACTGCTATGAAATGCTAAACAAAACAAATTTAAAGATAAATAGCAGTACTTTCAACAAACTTAATTCAACACAATATTGAATGTACATACATATATTATATGACATATTTTTCATACAAGATTTAAAATTTATTAGTGTTTTGCAACAAAAATATTTAGATACACAGACACACACGGACAAATATATATATATATATATATATATATATATATATATATATATATATATATATATATATATATATATATATATATATATATATATATATATATATATATATATATATATATGTATATATATATGTATATGTATATATATAGATATACATATATACTGTCGAAAATCGTAAAAATGCTTGCCCATGTACCCGTCAAACGAATGGGCGGTTACCGGCGAAAAATAAACTTTATATAAAAGTTGTACCTGGAAAAAAAACCATGTAAATTAAATAGGTATTTTTTTTGTTTTTTTTTCAGATACAACTTTTATATAAAATTTATTTTTTCCCAAACTTTCATTAACATTAACAGTCGACATGTTAGTTTTTCTCAACCGTAATCGGGACTTAGATTTTAATGATGTTATTGGTTTAAAGTTGTTTTTCTTTACTTATATCAAAACTTTATTTTGTTTTAAGTTTTCTTATTTACAAGTCCCAAACACGGTTGAGAAAAACTAACATTTCTACTGGTAATGTTAATAAAAATGTGTTTGTTTGTTTTTTCGAAAAATAAAATAACTTTTTAAGAAGAATTTTAAACATTTGTTATAAAATTTGCATAAACTGAAACATGGATTTCTTTGAATAACCTTTCAGATAATTATGTTTTCCATTTTCCAGGTTTTAAGAGAAATTGTTGAAGAGACTAGCAAATAAACGTGTAGGAGGAGTTCTGGTTTATGTAAAGGAAAACATTGTAGTTATGGTAAAGAATAATAAGTGGGTTTCAAAACTTTCAGAACGTTATGTTCGATGTTTTCAGAAATTCTTATTATGATAAAGAAATCGTAACTATTGGAATTTTTTACAAGATCTTCAAAATCTACTTTCACATTATGTAAAGAAACTACGCTACAAACGCAGCCTAATTTTTTGTTTTTGAAGTAATAGAATTTAAAAAATTAAAAGTTGTTGACGCCAACTTTACTTGACCTTTCCCCCCCTCCCCTCCCCTTGTCAACAAATGTCAAAAAAGTTCAGACTCCCCTCCCCTATTTTGTTGACGTAGTTAATGGACAGCCCCTTATATATGTGTATGTGTTTATGTTTATACACACACACACACACACACAGACACACACACACACACACACACACACACACACACACACACACACACACACGCACATATATAAATGTTTATATATCTGTGTGTGTTACATACAGAAATAATGTGTTCGTATGTGTGACAAAAGATATTTTAATTTTTATTCACAATAATATTATATATAATACATGTATAACAAAAGAATTTTTTAAGTTGTTTCATGTTTTTGACTACTTATGTAGTGGGGTTACTTTGAACCTTATTCAAAATTACCCTATATGCGAAAAAATGTATACAATAAAGTTATGCTATAGCAATGGAACATAACTAACTTCTTTAGAATAACAAACTTCTTTAGATTTTACATGCCTAATAAATTTATAAACAAAAATTATGCAACTTAGACAACAAGCTGCTACACTAGCTGAGGCAGTGTACAAAGCATCCTGACTAATTTTTTTGAGAAAAATATCCAAAATATTTAATTCGTTTTATAAGGAACAATAAAAATCAATAAACAAAGTAAAACTTTAAATAGAGGGTTATTCCATAATTAAAACCACTTTATTTTAAAATGTATAAACTTAAAAAAATTGCTCAAGTATGACACAAGACAGAAAGACCCGAATTGAAATTACTAACGAAACGTTAAAAAATGTTAAAAGATATTTAGATCTTGAAAAATTAATAAAGAAATTCAAGAATTAACCAACTTATCATACAGCTGTGTACGTAAATTAATTAAAAAAATTAATGATGGCTTAACAGATAAAGAAATATTAGGTGCCAAAAGAGGGCCGAAATTTAAGGATAATAGTATAATAAAAAATGAAATAGCCACATATTTAAATAATGACAGTAGTTATGTTCAGCAAGAAATTGTAGAAAATTTAAATAATATTGTAATCAATCGCTCACAAAGTTATGTAAGGAAAATTTAAAAAAAAAAGGGATATACTACAAAAAGGCTGACTAAAGTACCAATTGATAAAAATTCTCCGAGAATTTTAGACGCCAGGCAATAATTTGCAAGAGAATTAGCAAACTATAATTATGACTAATTAGTATTTTTAGATGAGACAGGTTTTAACCTGCACACCACTACTAATTATGGATATTCATTGGTAAATCAAAAAGCATATGTTACTGTCCCAGCCAGCAAAAGGTGTAAATATTAGCTTGATGATGGTTATTAATATTAATGGAATAGTTTCTTATGAGTTAAGTGATGGTGCTTATAATTCAGAAAGGTTTAAAAATTTTATTACACAAAATCTTATTCCATATTTCAGAAGCAATCCAAATCACGTAATTGTAAATTTCATCACAGCAGAGATGTGTTGAGATTATTAAATGAAAATCGGATTATATTCAAGTTTTTACCTGCCTATTCTCCCCAATTGAATCCCATAGAGGATGTTTTTGGTGAAATAAAAATAATTTATAAGAGAATGAGACCATTGGTAAAAACAAGAAACACGATAAAAGAGCGCGTTTGCTATCTACTAGACACTCGATCAGGTAGTTTAGCTAATTTTTACAAGCATCTTAAGTAATATTTTTTCTTTTAGTAGAAATGAATGAAAAAAATGTAATTTAGCTATAATCAAAAGGTTTTTGAGTTTAAACCAAAATTAATCAAGAAACATTGTTTTGAATTTTTTCAAATTTGCGTTTTTTACCTCTTATTTTGTTGAAAGTTGCCTAAAATATAATTCATTTACAGTAAATCGAATTTTGATTACTTTGATCAAAATTCGATTATAGCTTTTTTTTTGATATATATTTATATATATATATATATATATATATATATATATATATATATATATATATATATATATATATATATATATATATATATATATATATATATATATATATATATATATATATATTTGTCCGTGTGTGTCTGTGTATCTAAATATTTTTGTTGCAAAACACTAATAAATTTTAAATCTTGTATGAAAAATATGTCATATAATATATGTATGTACATTCAATATTGTGTTGAATTAAGTTTGTTGAAAGTACTGCTATTTATCTTTAAATTTGTTTTGTTTAGCATTTCATAGCAGTACACACTAAAAAAAAAAGGTAGAAATTTCTACCTTAGGGTAGGATATGTGATATACCCTAAGTAAGGTATAATTTTCTACCTTTCAAGGTAGAAAATTATATTAAAAACAATTATTTGTCATACAGTTTTCTAACTTAAAGGTATAATTTTCTACCTTATAAGGTAAAAAATTATACCTTACTAAGGGTATATCACATATCCTACCTTAACTAAAAATGTCTACCTTTAATTTTTAGTGTGTACTATCCCACGTTTATACGGAAAAAAATTGACATAAGACAGCATATAAGTTATACTGAGTGCCAGTTTTCAAACTTTATGGTAACAATAAACATTATAAGATGAAAGCATTAGATGTTCATTGGGTGCAAGTTACCACCTTGTATAATAAAGTTTAAAAACATAATCCGAAAACACATGGAAAATCCATAGTATACAAATATATACAAAAATGTGCTTCTAGTCAAATTGTCTCTGGTTATGTTTATAAAGCTGACCATTTATGGACAACAAGGACCAAAAGTGGACCACCTAATGTACAATACAATTAAAGTCAGGACGGTTTGATTCTATTCACTTTTTTGTTTGGTTTGTTATTTTTTTTTGTCAAATTGTAGGAGTTAAAGATCTTGTTAGTTATAATCTAAGCAATTTTTACAGTAAAAAGGTACTTGAATTTACTAAAGAAAATAGTAACTCTACCCATTTATTGCAACCTCTTGATGTTAAATTGTATGGACCTCTTTAATAGTATTAGAGGAAAATACTTGACCAATCGAAAATCTCTTGTTCCAAAAAATACATAGACAATTACAAAAAATAAATCTCCTTTGTTCTTTCATTACTTATAAACATTATATTTTTTTCAAATCAAAAGGTAATCAGCAACTTAGTAGCTTAGTGGTTTTGAAAGATATATGAGATTTACACATTAAATATAAGTACAATTTTCAATCATTTGCCAGATGGTAGTTGTAATTTTAGTAAGCCAAGCAGTAATTAATGTACTTAACAATTGTTTTATGTTGATGTCAAGGTAAAAGCAGGTACAAAGGAAAGAAAAAAAATTACTTTTGCCCTTTTTAAAAGTATTTTTTTTTTGAGGATTTTTTTGCAAGACGTAATGATGTTCCACTTGCATTGTCTGTCAGTAAAACTGATGTAAATTAGACTTTTTTATGCGAGCGGTTCTGAGTTTTATCCCTGCAAACTCCCTGGTAGCATAGCGCTCAGCTGGTGTTTCGGAGTTATAGAGTTGAGAGAGGGTTATAACTACAATTAGGTAGCCTCCTCGGCTCTGGGGAGGTGAATTAACACAAAAAAAATAAAATTTTTTTTAGATGTTTGTTGAGAAGCTTTCTATGAAAGACTTTTATTTTATGCTTTTTATTTTTAATTTTTCTCAGTACTGTAAAATTTACGACTTGGCGGTGAATATCTCAAGATTTTATTAATTTCCATGAAATTTTTGTTTGTTCCTTGTTATTAAGGATGTCCCCTACCACTTTTATGACAATATCATAATCTGATTTGAAGATGTTAAAGTCCAAATAATGTCAAAAACCGCCTACTTTTTATACCTTCAATTGTTTTTTTTTAATAAAATAAACTCGTTCATTATACTTTTTTGATTTCGGCACAGGATCTTCTTTATAGTACTAAAAAGAAATTTAAAAAGTTTTGAGTTCATAGCAAAAATATTTTTCGAGATAATCACTGCAACGATACGACGATATACGGGTTTCTAGGACTAAAATTCTAAACCAAAAAAAAGTTTTAAATTCTCTTTTTATTTCGCTATTTAATCCCGATTTAAAATTAAATTTTAAACAATTTAGATGTGAATAACTAAAATGTAATGTATAAAGGATTTGATCTAATTAGCGGTCTACCACCTTTAGGAGCATAATAATTTAATTGGCAATTCTTTAAATTTTCTTAATTTACGTTAACTCATTTTAATACTTAGATATGCGTAATTTATGAACGACCCTCACTGAGTGATCAAAGACATTACCTATACCACATTAAGCAAGCGCGCGCGATTCTTGGTAAGTTATTACATTTAACGATTTTTCATTTGCAATTCAGATTTATGACTTACAGTAAATTACTTATAAATAATAAGTAATTTACTGTAAGTCATAAATCAGAATTGCAAATGAAAAATCGTCAACGCTCGATTTAGTTTAATCATACTCTCAAACCTCATTTAGAGCGGTAGATAGGGTCCGCATGAAAAAAATTAAAACTTTAGGAGTACCTTTGAAAAATAGTTTTTGAAACAATTTTAAACATTTTTTCTTATGCAGTTAGATTCGGACCACATAAAAAAACTCTTTGCATTGCTACACAAAAATTCTATTCAACTCTTATATAGAAAATTTTTTAAAAGTTAACGTCGTAACGCTATTTGTAACTGTAACTATATGTACATACATATTACACATTTTAATCGTTGAGATCTATTCTAAGAAATTATTGCGCATTCAATTATTAAATTATATGAGATCACACATTTAAAGTACCGCATAAAATGGTATTAGTGTACTTCCATTGCGTCAGGGTAACAACATTAGCTGTCTAACAACATGCCCAACATCTGTTAATATATTGGTTATAACAGAGATATTTTAACGTCTGAAATTTTATTGATGCATAACCTCTTTGTAAAAAGTATACGTTAAATACAGATGTTACATCCTTTTAATTTTGATAAGAACTACATCTGGAATCCTTTAATACATCTTTTACAATAATAACTACAGGATTTTTTGAAATCATTTATTAAAATGCATTATCGTAACCGGCTGTAGTCACTTACATGGTTTTATTCAGAAGGAAAAAACTATTTAATAATAAAGCATTACTTTAACCAGATATAGTTACATATAGGTTTTTTCTCAGACGTAATTATATCTGGAGGAAATTCTTGATGTATTTGGGCTTAAGAGAAATTACAAGATGTAATTACATCTTCCTAAAGATGTTGTTAGGGGTCATTAAATTTCCATAAATTGGAGAGATGTTAAAAAAAAGATCTTGGACTACCCTAAAGATGTTGCTGGACAGATGTTTTAACTTTTCGATTTAGAATATTTCTTCAGAAAAACATTAGCCATGTACCATTTTATCCAAGAACTTTTACACCCAAGATACAACAAATAAAATTAAACAATTCTTTCAGTATTACGTTAAATATCGCAACGGTAAGCACATATTATTACATAAGAGGCTTAGCTCTAAGATCTTAACTTCTTGAATATAAATTGCAAATAGCATCATGCTTAAATCTTATTTAAAATGTTCAAAAATATTTCCCCTACAATTTAAAAATGTTAGAGGCTCTTTCGACTTATTTACAGAAAAAATGCAATGAAGACATTTCATAAGATGTATCAAAAAGAACCTATGAAAAGTAGCTGCGTAAATGAAAATGGAATTATTTACAATCAGAACGGAACAATCACGATTAGAAGTACTGCGCTACCAGTTCTAACATACGTGCAACAGTTGCATAATTATATATCGCAACTATAACGACATTTTACAGTTTTTAGTGGAGATAACATTACTCCATTAGACTGATCTAGCTAACTGTATTAGTGATTTGTTGATTGGTATAAGTTTAAAGTAATCCAGTAGAATCAAATCCAGATAAATTTATCCCAAGGATGGAAATTCGTCCTTGCTTTCCAATTGTATGTTGGAATTTGATGCATACCCGCCGTCTTCTTTTCTTCCGCCACGTCCACCGCCGCGTCCTCCTCTTCCACCACGTCCTCGTCGACTTCTATCCTCAAGATGACGATTTTCACCAACAGCAAATTGAAATTCCAAGTTCATGTGTTCCTTGACTCTTCCTGAAGTCTTTAATTTTTCTTCGTAATACTAATAAAACAAAATAAAATAATGAAAAATAAGGTTTCATAACTGTTTACATTTAAAAACCAATATTATTGACGCACCAGGGTACCCACTTATTGTAATATTTAAACTTCATTATTCCAGTGAAAGTTTATTTTAAATATTTTCTAATAAAATTATATTGAAAACTCAAACAGGTTTTAAGAAATCATAAAAAGTAAAAAATTTTGTACGTAATAGTTTTATATATATAAGGTGTTAAAATTCAAAATAACTTTTTTAATTAATGCCATTTGTACATTTTTTACTAATAGGATTTCCGTTTATTGATAAGTAGAAAAATTGCAGCTCTAACTTGTGATTTTGTGGACGATGTCGAGTGCAAATTTATTCTAGATGTAAAAGCCTACTTAAAACTTAACTATTGATGAACGACTTTTTTTTCTGAGTTTCATCAAAACCAGCTATGATGAAAACACGCATAGCCATTGCAGGGTATAATTTAAACTGGTAAAAAAAAAAAAAGAGAAAAAATCAGGGAGAAACAACAAGTAAAATACAAGTAAACAAAAGAAACAACAGGTAAAAACAAATTAGAGAAAAACTCCATACTATATAAGAAATGCATTATTAATTTTATTTACAACTCTAGCTGTAGCAAAACATTTGCTCATACCACAATAAATCATACACCTCTAGTCTGATAAAAGTAAAGAGATCATGACTGCTATACTACACACCATTTTTGATCAATTATGACTAAAATTGCCATTAAAAACATCAAAGGTCATAGAGTTTCAAAACTAAAATTAGATTCTTGTCAAAGAGTTCAGGAGAACACACCAGGAAGGAAAAAAGCCATGGGATCCGGTAATAAGTTACAAACTAACAAAAAGACAACAAAATACATTTAAGAGCTGCACTAAATGTCAACTGTCATTTCGTGACTTAACAAACATTTAACAAATATTGTAAAATGTTTGAATTAAATAATACGTTTATAACCAAATAATAGTTATATTTATTGATTCTTACTTAAAAGTTTATAAATCATAATATTAATATAATATTGGATTAAGCATATTAAGTGAACACTTTTACTATAGTCCTTAAAAGAAATTTAAATTTTATTTAAACTTTAGATATTTCTATTTAATACTTTAATAATTTTCATAAACTATGAGGAGTTTGGTGCTAATATTACAATGGGTCTGGTTTGCCTCAATTACCGATATTCTGAATGTATTCCAGATGATGCATGACTGCATGCACTTGAGTCTCAGTGGCAAAGATATTTAATTGGTTTAATGGACAAAAAACTTATGAAAGAAATGCATTAGAAAATAATATAATATAACAATATAGGTTTTCGCCAAATAAAATTTTGGAAAACTTACTATTTAAATACAAATGAAACCCTTAAGATATTTTAAAGCACTTGATTTTATTTTGCATTGAAGACAAATAGGGATCTATCAATACCACAGGACCATTAACTATCATAATTTAAGATTATATAGTGGCTATTTATGAAAAAATTTAGATTGAATTCTCAAAAGCTTTTTGAAAGGAAAAACAATCAATTTTTCCACTATTATAATAAAACTAATCGAAATCTAGTCTGTTTCAAAAAATTTAAATACTAAAAAGTACTTACCTTCTTGGGGAAAAACAAAGACCCATCTGCCTCATTCTCTTCATCAGATGGTTTCTTAAGTGGTTTGCCTTTAAGAACCTTTACACCTTCATTAGCTTTTCTCAGATTGTATTGTGGTTTTGAACGGCTTTCCTCAAGTTGCTTTTTATATTCTTCATAGGTCATCTCAGGAGTATTTTCTTTATTTTCTTCACTGGATTCAACACTAAAAGAATCAAAACAAAAATAAAATAATTATTTCAAAAGTACTAAAAAACTTGATTTTGTGTTTATGAAATAATTTTTTATAAAACTCGAACTACATGGGTTAGTTAACCAAAAAAGTTATTTTTGTGTTGAGAAAATTTGAAAATTAAATTTTCAAAAGTACTGCTGCTTATTTAATTTTAACCCATCTCCCTTTATTAATTTTTTATTTAATTTTAACCCATCTCCCTTTATTAATTTTTTATTTAATTTTAACCCATCTCCCTTTATTAATTTTTTATTTAATTTTAACCCATCTCCCTTTATTAATTTTTTATTTAATTTTAACCCATCTCCTTTTATTAATTTTTTATTTAATTTTAACCCATCTCCCTTTATTAATTTTTAAGAAACATAAATTTTTTTTTGTAGTAATAGTTTTTTGGTTATTTTCTTAATTTTTGCTTATGTTTATTTTAATAATTTTTGTCATAGTTATAAACTTTACTATAATTATTTTTACCACAGTTCTTATCATAAGTCATATTTTTTAGTAAAGTTATATTATAGTTACTATTTGTAATGTTTTTTTTATTATTTTTATTAAATCGTTATTATCGCAATTATTAATATTATATTTACAATTCTCTTTATTTTATTTTAAATTTATTTAAACTTTTTTTTTAGTTTTTTTTTTTTAAAACTATGAGTGACAACTGACTTTATTTATGCGTTTATAATACATTTTTGTAAAATTTTTATATTTTATGGTTAAAAAAATGGATTAAATAAAATAGTTTTGAAATTTTATTACATATAATTTTTTTTTTCTTTCAAAGTTTTAATCGAAAAGCCAATAGGGTACGAGTTTGCTTTTCTCACACATTGAATAAATTAAAACTTAGAATTCTGGGATCGCAATTTGGACAAACAACTCAAAAATGTATAACAACAACAATACAAGTTGTTCAGTTTTCAATACAAAATCTCAATAACTTTTTGAATTCTTGTTAGTGTTTGTAAACTTGTAAGAACTGATTAAAATGAAAGTTTTTATTTTAATTTGTTAGTTTGAATTTGACTTTTCAAACTGTGATTACTTAAAGTTTTTATTTGTTATCAGTAGATGATTTCCTTTGGCAATAAGTGAAATTTAATAAACAAATGAATCTTAATACACTCAGGATGGGTATATCTTCTGAAAGTTAACCTCCTCTTTTAAGCACCTGAGAGTTAACGCTTAAACAAAAAGAATTTGACAAGATCAGAAAAATATTAACCAGTTCTCTTAACATTGACTGTTATAATGATATTTTAAAAATAAAAATATTAAAAATATATTTAGTTAATTAGTATATAAATGTCTTTTTAAAAGTTGCAACCAAATAAAATGATTACATATTTACAAAAAGCTTTATAAATAATTTTTAATTTTTAAGAAAGTTTAAATTTTATCTTAAAATTGTTCAAAATAGTTTTTAATTTTTTTTTTTATAAGTTCTTGTATAGGGATTACACAAAGGAATCATTATATACCCAGAAAAAAAGTGAAAAAATTGCAATTATTCTGAGTAACATTACCCATTGCTTGTTGGCAATTAAGAGCTCACTGTTTTTAATAATAATTAAACAAAAAACAAAAATTTCCGTTTAATAACAATGTTGTAAAAATGCAAATTTAATTTTTGAATGAAAGAGCTTTTGATCATCACTATTATATTTTATTTGAGGAAATTGAAAAAATGAAACAAAATCTTTTTAAAAAAGTTTTGTTTCCTTTTTTGACTTTAATTGACTAAATTCCTTTTGACTTTAACGACAATTAAATAACAACTATAATAACTTAAAGGGATGTTGCGTTTATAATAAAGACAATGATTTAAAAAAAACGTTTGGGCTAAATTTTTTTTTTAATCGAAGCTCGCTTTCTTTATTTTGTTAATGGCCAAGTAGTATTTAAAAGATCGATTATGTAACAAAAAAATGATTGATGTCATGTACTAAAACTCATAGGAATAAAACACACATTAATAAATTATCAAGTCTGTAGATTGCTGCGTATATTAGACTATTTGGCCTACAACAAAGCAGAGAAGGCAAGCTTTAACTAAAACAAAACAAAAAAAGTTAGTTTTTCTTGGTATGCGTTGATACTTTTGTTTTAATCATAAGAATTTAGCCCAAACGTTTTTTTTTTTTTAATATGAACACAATATGTTTTGGAGGTTTGGGATTCCTTTAACTTAAGTTTTATTAAGGTTTGGTTATTTTTAAACTTTTTTTTTTTAAATATCTTAAACCTTTTTCCTACTTTTAATGCATATTTATTTGCAACAAATGATTTGTTAATAAAAACTTTGGTTCCAAACATTGTCTACAATTTAAGCTGTTTTGAAATTTAGACCTTTTTTTACTATTTTAAAGCAATTCAAGCACAAAAGTTTTGTTTTGTACAACTACATCTCATTAGAGAAGTATTATTTTTGGTAAGTTTTAATGCTGTAGTTTTTATTTGTTATAAAAAAAAGCTGATATAAAAATGCACAAAACTAATATGTTCAAAGATCAAAGTTTTTGATTAGTATCATGATAAACTAGCACTAATATAAGATCTTGTTAAGCATTTTTATGCAACATACTCCGGTTTAAGATACAGAGATTATCCTTTTTCTTGGTTTAAGAATTTGATATTTTACTATACAAAAAGCAATTGTGTGCTTAAGACAAGTTCAGATTCTAAGTTATTACACCTTGCAGAGTAAGATGAACCAAAAAAGGAGGCATAACTTGAACGAGAACCATGGTATACCTTAAGTTAAATAGCATTTTTCACTGAAATGACATAAAAAACAAATGCTTGGTTGTTATACTAAAGGTACAGTACTCAATTTCAAGCATCTAAAAAGTAAGTAACTATTCTTAAGAACATTTATTTTATAGGTTTTGAGATTCTGAATCTCAAGGACAAAGAGGAAGAAAATTGGTTGTCCAAAAAGAAGTCACTCACATGTCATGGAAGAAAACAATTTAATCCCGAACAAATTTGTTATGGTGGACCAGGTATTGTTAAAAAGCGTTACGCAGCTTGCATTTTACATACAAATGGCAGTTTTTATGTCGAGTGGTTTTACATTAAGCGAAACCTTTCTTATTTTGTCATATTTAAATTATCTTTTAATATTGTTCATGTGATATTCAGGGAGTTAGGCCTTAAAAAAAAAAGGATTCAACCACAACTGAAAAACCACAAAATGGAAACAGCAACCAGAAAAATTGTTAAAAATTATTTTCAAAACTAATTTAGAAACTAAAATATAAAAAACTTTTATAAAAAATATTTAAAAAAGTGCTACATACCCTTGCTCTTGTGCTTCACCATCTGATTGGGGTGCACTAACAACAGCCTGTGGCTCTTCACTAAATTTGTAAACTTTTTAACATTAAAAACATTAATTTTAATACAGTTTTTTTTATTTGTTATTATTTATGCTTAATATTAATACAAAACACTCAGCTTACCCTGCATTATCTTCTCCAGGAGTGCCCCAATTGTAAGCACCAGAGCCGTCACGTTTTTCGGTTGGCTTAACTGAACTGCTTAACAAAAAATATTTTATTATAACATAATATGCGTGGTAATATTTTGTAATAACTATTGAACATTTTAATGATTTTTATGTGTAAATATATACATATATTATGTCTACATATAATAGCTACTTCTTATTATTAAATGCTGATAAAAAACGGATAACTTTATTTTGATTTTAAGTTCTTAGGCATTTTGGATTATTAAACAGACACAGGGTTGTGTCATATTTAGACATAACCCCAGTCCTTGAATTTAGGAAATATGAGATCAGCAATGTTTGCCGACCTTAATCTGTTAGAAGTCAGCACCAAAAAAAAAATGAAAAAAAAAGGTTTTACCATAAAAAATAGAAACAAGGTCAGTGATTTTTTACTGATCCTTAACACTTTGAGGTTCGCCACTAATTGCAACCCCTAATCCTAATATTGTAGTCGTATAAGTAACTATAAAGTAATTTAGCTAAAATCCACTTTTAAATAAACATTAATACATTCACAACAATTAAAGGCCAAAGAAAGTTAATAACTGCTAAATCATAATAAAATGAATAATTGATTAACATACAAATTTTGAATTGAACAATCAAAAACAACTTTGATGTTAATGTCTATTCTCTTTGCTCTACATCCACACAGCTCATTAAAGTTCAGGGTTCAATTTAATTTTTTTATAAAGTCCTGGACAAATTTGCCGATCAAAAATTGATTGGGTTGGACATAGTCCGATCAAACTTTTAAAATATAATTTTTACGATTTTAGAGAAGCGATTTATGCTATTAAAATCTGTCATGTTATTCGGTTTATTAAACGTTAGTCTAATGAAGTTTTATTTTCTTTCCTTATTGTTTAGAGTATTTCATAACAGACTTTAGTTTTTTAATAAAATAGTTTCAATTTAATATCGCATGTTTTTTTAGATAGACTTAAATTTTCACAGTGTAACTGATAACACTTATTATTTTTTTCTTTACAATTTGACAACGGCTGTTATGTTTTCACAATTTAAACCCAATGAAAAAAATTGTTATATTACGAGTAACTTCTAATTAGTGATCTTTTAAAAAGTTTTTATTTTACGCAAAGGCTTTATTACAAGGATCGTTTAAAATAAACATATTGTGTGTAAATTAAACAGGGTTCATGGCAGTTTTAGAAATCCATTTTCCCTGAGTTTTCACCCAATTTTAAGCACTTTTACCCTAAGTTCAGGTGGTGAAAAGTATATAGTTTTCCTTGTTTATGTTGAAGGATATAATGCTTTTGCAACTGAATCCATGTTCCCTTAATATTTTTAATAAAATTTTTTAAGGAACTAAATACTTCTTAATTAATTGATAGCAATCTGTTAAAGGAAGGTTTTTAAGTAATAAAAAGTAGTTTAATAAGGAAAGAAAATCATAAAAGTCCAATAAATATAAAAAATATATTTTCAAAAAAAACAACTTGTATCTATCATATAATCTTATATAAAACTAAAAAACATTCCCTGAGTTATTCCTGATTTTAAAGATTTTCAAAAAAAGTTCGCTGAATTTTCCAGGTATTCCCTGAATTTTCAGAATTTAAAAACTTTTCCCTGGTTTTCTCTGAGTGCCATGAACTCTGTTAAATGTTGTATTTAAATTTTCTTTATAAGGCAACCCTCGGAATTGGGGTCAGGATTCGGCAATGCCGACCTTAAAGTATTTGAGATCCGCCAAAAATCGCCATCCTTATTTCGATTGTTTTATGGTGACTCCTTTGTGTCAAATTTTTCTTGCTGACATCTAACAGATTATAGTCTGCAATTTATTGCCACCTCATTTTTTTTAAATAAGTGAGTAGGTATTTTTTAAGATTTAAACTTTTGAAACTATTTTTTAATGTATTTCTAAAATCTTTCAAAAGATTATTTTTTTCAAGTTACTTTAAATTATAAGTTGAAACAAATGTTCCCATGATTTTTTTCGCTTTAAATATTTAATTTCAATTTTCAATAACTTAAATAATATTTGTTTTTTTATTACACAATCAATAGAAGTAATATGTAAACGCGCTTTAAAAAGATGACCACTTAAAAGATGAGTTTAAAAGTATTTTTTTTCAAATGCAAAATTAAAAATGTAACAAAAAGTGATGTTAATGTCTAGTTTTTTTAGTTTTATTTCAAAGATAATTTATTTTCTTTTTCTCAAGGATTTGTTTTGCTTTTTTCCCTAATTTAAGTTTAGCTTAACATTTTTGAAACATTGAAATTATCAAAACATCTAAACAGTCATCATCAAGTTGTAAACCAAAAATAATCATTTGCATAGTCAGCAACAGCATTGAATCGCATGCAATTCCTATCCAAGCCTAATTTTGTAAAATTTAATTCCTGTCGGTCAAAATGTCCTATTACTTTGTAAATTGATTGAACAACCTGAGGTTTTAGCCAAACAATGTCCGATGTCAAACTGTTAAATAGAGCCCTGAAAGTTTAAATTAGTTTTTAAGCAAATTTTACTTAGTAAGAGGTTTTACACCTTGTGAGACATACAAAGAAAATAACAAAGCAAAACAAAAAGCCCAAAACAAAAAAATTATAAATGCAATAAAAAGTTGCCAAAGATAAATAAAAAAGAACCTTTTGTTACTGCCACTTTTTCTATCAAACTCGCGTCCACGACTTGCCCCACGTCCGCCACGACCTCTTCCCCTTCCTCGAAAACCACCACGTCCACCACGATTTTCATTATTTGAATCAGAACCTCCAAATCCTTTATCTGTAGCTGAATCAGAAAATCCTACAGAACCACCAAAGCCACCTGATGGCGCACCAAAGCCGCCTGATGGTGCACCGAAACCACTTGATGGTGCACCAAAACCACTTGATGGCGCACTGAAACCACTAGGTGGAGCACCAAAACCAGAGTTAGAATCTGTGCCATTTTGATTTTGAGGACATTCACGTGCAAAATGACCAACCTCATTACATTTTCTACAAGCTCCACCTCCAGGTGGACCTGATTTTGGACATTGCCGAGCAAAGTGCCCTTCTTCACCACACTTATGACAAGCCCCACTTCTTGGAGCAGTTTCAGTATTAGGGCACTCCCTGGCAAAATGTCCTTCCCCACCACATTTGTGACAAGCTCCTTTATTCCCACCATTAGATGCAGGGGCTTGAGTACAGTCTTTAGCAAAATGTCCCTCTTCGTTACATCTCCTACATGCTCCTTTTGAAGTCTCATTTTTTGGAGCTGAATTGTCACCACCAAAACCTTTACGACCACCTTCAGCAGGAGAATCTGTGGATTTGAAACCACCACGACCATTTCCGCGACCACGACCGCCTCCACGACCCCCACGTCTATCAGAAGACTCATTTTTAGGTTCTAAAAAATAATAAAATAGATTGGAAAACAATATCATAAATAATATATAATTGACATTAACATATATATATATACTTCTTTTTTTTAGAGGTCAACCTACTAAATCTCTAAAAATATGTAGTTCTAAAAATAATAAACAAACGAATTATAAAACACAATGTATAACTTTAAAATATATTTTTTCAACTAAAGAGGACATTAAGGTAAGGTTTTATTAAGTTTATAACAAAATAATTGTTTACTTTAATATGGAAAACACATATCTATAATAATAATAATTTAGAAACATGAAATTGGGACTTTCTTCTGTGTCTGAATTATAATTCACCTTTTATTTAGAAAATTTTTTTTATAAGAAAAAAAAAGGCCTAGCCAGGACTAATCATAACAAAAAATCAAAAAAAAAAAAAAAAAAAAAAAACAATACACCAGCTTGAATATAATTTTATTAAATGGCTGATGATTGTTTAAACAAGTCTCATTAAGGTAGGAATAACGGATTTGAAAAAGGTCTTCAGGTATAAAAGTCATAAAATCACTATTTTTGAAATTTGGCATCAAGATCCAAAATACTGAAAACCTTATGGACTTTTTTGGAAAAAGTAGCAACTTATATGGAAAAAATGGAGAAAAAGAACATTACCAATACTTGTATGGCCAATTATTTGAAATATGAATTTTAGCAATCAATTAATGCTGTAATGGCTTTTCCTCTATACATTACTACATACATCACATGCACATAATAACTAACACATATACATACTATCTTTGTAAGTTTAGCTGAGTACAAAACCTTAGCAATAACAACATACTCAAATAAACACCTGCATGGGCTTCTGTACTAAATCAAACTGAGGGTTTGGGATAGTACCATCTATATACAAAGTACATTTATTATAACAAAAAAAAAATTTTCACTTTTGTCATATTTCTTACAACTGGATTTATGTTGAAATTTCAACCTTCAAAATTTACTATAGCTTTACTTTATCCTGTATGTGTAATACACATATAGACACAAAATTTTGATATAATAAATTTTTCTTTCATACTTATTTTTACAATTTGTTATAATACTTATAGCATGCTTATATATTACCTATGTTGAACAAATGAAGCTTGTTGTACAATATAGAAATTGAACAATGTACATAGTATATTTTGAAAGCAAAATAGCTAATAAACCGATCAACATAACTGTAAAAACTAAAAAATTGCTGGTTGATTAAAAACATATGAACTAAATGTGGAAACTTTATATGAATTATTTTCTATTACACAACATAAAATACTTGGCTTATCGCTGTCAGCCCTTTTTGTATTATGAAAGCTGATAATATATTTTTGTTTCTTTCAATCAGTGACATTGAAAACATATCATTTAACATAATACTATAGAACAAATACTAATATTTAAATTTATTAAATAAAGTAAATACGATGGTACCATTGAGTTTACTCGACAATTCCACATTTTGCAAATACATGATATAATGAAGGTATGGACAATTTAAATGGCAATACCTCTTGAGAGTCTTTACCTAATTCTTTTAAGAAATATTACATGTATTTATTGTAAACAGTATATTTTACCTTGTAAGAATACTTTTGATGATAAACAAATCAAATACATTTACTAATATTTACAATTTAGGCAGACACAAGAAAATAGACGTTTGCAAACTGATTTGTATTAATGTTGAGTAAACTACTTTTAAAAAATAGAAAATCGCCATATGCATATATAAATATTTATGCATTAACATATAAACAAAAAATATCAGCAGCACTAGAAACATTATTAACTTAGTGGTGATGCATTGAAATAGGAAGTAGCATTTTACTGGCAATAGACGCCACATGACTTTTCAAAAACAATTTACTGTGAAATCTTAATATGATTTTGATAAACCAACACAACTTACTCTCGGCAGTCTCAACTGGAGCAACAGTCTCCACTTTAGCTGGTTTTGAATCTTTAGATTTCTTTGCAGCATCCTTTTTACCCTTGCCTTTGACCTCTTTTTCTTTCTTAGATGGCTTTTCTTGGGCTACTCGAATTAACTCAAAAGGATCATCTATGATATCATTATCAATACCATTAAATCTATTATTTACTCCAATCGAGTATTCTGACTCCATATCTCCAGCTGGCATATTATCTGGATTCGATAAAACTGGATTACGATCTCTCCTAGATCTTTAGGAAACGACGCCAATATGCGTCTAAGAACTTGTTAAAAATGGAAGTTGTCCTCGATATGCAGACCGCCTTACGGAAAAAATTAACCACTTAAGGTCCATTCTTCTTACCATGCTTTGTATAATGCGGCGATTGCTGTTTATAACCGCTTTTTGTTTTAAGGAAGTTTTAATGAAATGAAAAAAATTGCAACAACATCAAAAATAACCAGGTTTAAAAAAAATCTATTCTATCTATTATCTCAGGATAAAATTTATTTTTACTACTTCATGGGTCCAATAACCTTTAATAAATAAAGCAGTAAAACAAAGGAAAAAAGAAAACTTTAATACGCGTTAATAAAATATAGAGTAGACCGGGGTCGAAAGTAACAGGGGTCGGTTGTATCAGTGTGAATATCACTGTACATACTATAGATAGGACGCCGCCATATTCGATGATTTTTACCAACAATCGAGGTCCACTGTTGCAATCGAGGTTGCCACCGTCACACGAGTCGTTTGCGTATTCTGTGGTGCATGGTGTTTATTTGTGCAAAACAAACATTTTTACACCGTATTTGGAAGGCAATAATATAACTTCTGTATCAGGTGAGTACATTCTGTTTTGGTAATTTCAAAATATTATTATTTTTACGTAATTTAGTGTGAATTTAAATTATCTTTACCACGATTAAATAAAAAAAATATAATGTTAAACGAAAATGAACCTACCGGGGCGGTTGTATCAATGAACGACACAAAATCCCGGGGTCAATTGAACCAATACAACCAACCCCAGGATATCATTTTTAATATTTGTTATGGTTTATTTGCATTCAAACTGACAAAATAAATATTTTTTATGTTCGTAGTGGTTCGTACCTCTGTATTTTATTTGTAGGTAACGAAGTATACAGGTTTCCTATTTTAAGTTTTTTTTAATGATATTTAGTAAATGTTGACAAGAGCTCAGAAAATCTTAAAAAAACTTATTGAATACATATTTAATTCATTGCTATAAACAAATATGGATTTTTTCTACTTAAGGATTCCCCAAACCGCATAAAAAGAACAAATAGGTGTAGCCATCCCCAATCTTCGTACGAATCTGCCTCCAATGATATAGTAGGCAGATTCGTAGTATACAATAGTCAAAGAGAGAGTTTCTGATAGAAAAGCTGCACAAAAGCATAGTTTGTGCTACGCATTATTACGAAGGTATATATTGAAAAGAAAAACATCAAACAAACCTGAAAATGTTGGTTACCAAGCATGGAACAACGTTTTTACTGCTAACCACGAAATTTCTATGAAGAAATATATAATGAAGGCAGCTGATATATATAACGGATTTTCGCCGAGGGAAATAGGAAGACTGGCATATGATATAATGCCATCTATATATGAGCTCAATTTGCCGTTACAATGGAAAAATAACATATGTGCAGAAGAATTGTTCAGCGGCATCCGGAACTGTCAATAAGATGCGCCCAACCCACTAGCTTAGCAAAGGCTACAAGCTTCAATTAAGCAAATGTGAATTTATTCTTTAAAAATTACGAAAAGGTTCTAGGCAAACACAAATATGAACCAAAAGACATATACTGCGTAGATGAAACCGGTGTCACGACGGTACAGAAACCATGTAAAATTGTGACGAAAAGAGGATCTCATCAGGTCATCGCCTTAACTTCTGCCAAACGTGGAAATCTGGTTACCGTTGCATGTGCAGTGAATGCTATAGGAAATTATATACTCTCAATGTTTGTATTTCCTCGGAATAGATATCAGGATTACTTCGTCAGAGAAGGTCCAGTGGGAAGTATTGGCGCTGGCAACAGCAGTGGCTGAATGCAGGAAGATGAATTCCTGATATTTTTGAAGCACTATCAAAAGTACATATCGTCATCAAAAGACAGAAAAATTCTTCCCATTTTGGATAATCATTCGTGATATATTTCAATTCGAGCATTGGATTATTGTATTGAAAATGGAATAGTAGTTTTATCTTTCACACCTCATTGCTCACACAAATTGCAGCCTTTGGACCGTTCTGTATATGGCCCATTCAAAAAAGCTGTTTACTCCACCAGTGATGCTTGCATGCAAAATAATCCAGGTAAAACCATGACCATACATAACATACCATCTATTGTTCAAACGGCTTTACCAATAGCATTCACGTCTACTAATATTCAAGCTGAGTTTAGGTGTACCGGTATTTATCCATATAATAGACAAGTTTTTACAGACTTAGATTTTGCGCCATCATTTGTTACGGATAGACCAATGCCAGAAGATAGACCAATTCTAGAAAACAGACCAGTTACAGAACACAGTCCATTGATAAACGATAGATAAATGTCAGAAGTGACACCATTGTCAAAAAACAGGCTACAAAATTTTGCAGATGATCCAATACCGTCCACGTCAACAGTTTTTAATCCTGAAAGCGTTCGCCCATTCTTGAAAGCTCCACCTAGAAAGGAAAGCACAAGAGGAATAAAGAAAAGAAAGTCGGCTGTGTACACAGATACACCCGAAAAGGAAAAAATCAGAATGGAAAACCGTGAAAAGGTAATAAAAATGGATAAAAACAAAACAAAACATCCAGCTAAAAAAAGAAAAGTAAGGAAAAATATAGACAGAAATGACGATAGCGACGAATGTTTATGCTTAATTTGTTCGGCGCCTTTCTATAAAAGTAAACCTAACGAAAAGTGGGTTCAGTGCATGGACTGCCAAAATTGGGCAAATGAGGATTTTGCACATCAAACCGATTATTATGTTTGCAAAAATTGTGAATCTGAATAAAAGTTTGTTACTTTATGTAATTTTGATGAGAAGTTCCAAAATATTTTTTATTATACGAGATCATTGTTTTTGTGATTGACTGTATATTTTCTTTATTACCTTTTTTGATATTTTTTGAGATATTATTTTTCATTTGTAAACGTCATAATAGAGAGTCACAGTTTATTTTTTGGATGCAAAAATACTTAAAAAGTTTAAGTGTAAAAAGTTTAAGGTTGTCTCGTTTAATAGTGTCTCTTTTTTTTTATTTTCTTCTTAATATTTTTACACTTCGAAATATTTTTGTTAATTTTTAAGTGAAATAATTCACATTTATATATTTTTAGAACTTATAGATTTTTTTCATTTGTTGTATTGTCTTGTGGGTATAAAAACATAATATATTGGACCTCGCTTGCATTATTGTTCTATTAATAAAAAAGATTAGCTGAAAATGTGTCTTTAAATGAATGTCCCTATGGAAAGACCAGTAATTCCTTAATAGCTTGCCGTACAATTGACTCCAAGAAGTGATTCGACCGCTCTGGGGTCCGGGACGGTTGTATCACATTCCGATTTTGTGAACTTTGTTCTATTTTTCAGTTATTATTGTTTTGAAATCCGTCATATTACATTCATTAAATAGCTGAATATATTAGCTATACAGATGCACTATTGCTTTTTGTGTATGTTGAATAGTCTCTCGGTAATTTCGGCTCTAAGTTAAATTGATACATTCGACCTTGGTCTACCCTACTTGAAAATTTTGTTAAAACCTCATAAACTTATCAAACACCAAATAGTAATAACTGCTATATCAATTTTTCTGATGATGCAGTTTTTAGTGTGCAAAATTCAATCATTTTTAATGTGGGCCATATCACACATTCCCAAACATTATTTATTAAGCCAAATATAATAAATACCAAATAAATATCTATGATCTTGTTAAATTTATGTTCAAACTTAATAAAAATATCTCCTCAGATATTTTACCCGCTGTTTAAAACAGACCAGAACAGTTACCTTATTAGGTTTTCAAATAACAATTACATTCAGTCAAAAAGTTAATTTTTGCGGCAACTGTGTTTTCAATTTTTTAAAGTTCTTTAGTTCATAATTTATATTCCATACCAAAGGTATGGAATTTAAATTATGAACTAAAGAACTTTAGAAAATTGCAATGCTTAATGAGTTTAAGACCAAATTATGACTTAAAAAAAAACTATTGATGAGCGACATAGCGCTTAGTTTTTTTTGTTGCTCTCCGGGTTGATAATGATAAACGTTTGGAGGTTTGTTATTATCGGCTTGGTGAACAAAGAAAAATTGTGTCACTTCTTATTGGTTTAATTCTTTTTTTATAAAAAACTTATAATTTATAAAAACTTTCCCATGTGCTCCAGATATTTTAAGGTATATATTGGTTTAACAGTAAAGTTTCAGGATTTTGTAAACCTGCCTGCTAGGGTTTCTCAAACGGGATCCCGGGGATAAAAGTGGCAGCGGAATTTCCCGGGATATCACTGTTATATCCCGGAACATAATTTTTTTTTAATTTTACGTATGATAACTGTTTGAACTAATTCGACAAAAAATAAGAAAAATATTATTGCATTTAGTTGCATTTTTATGTGTTCATATCTTATATTAAAACCTAGCACAACAAGAAACATTATTGAAATCTTAAACTATCTAACTCAAGGAATGCATTGCAATTTGCAATGCGATGTTATCTTTTTTCTCATTATTATAAAATATGAGTAAAATATAAAAAAGATTTCTTGCGACGAAAACAGTAAGTTTGATTTTTAAACTTCTAAATTATTGAAAAATTAAACATTTTTCTGTATTGAAATATTTAATAATTTTTGTATTTAAAAAACGGCTAACAAAGACATATAAAGTCTTACGTAAGATAACATACATATGTAAGAAATATTTATAACATTACCTTTAGTTGTTTTACGATTCAATTTAGTTATACCATGTCAATTGTAAATGGATCGAAAGCGTGGCAGTATTTTTGTAAAGAAAAATCTGGCGAATCTGCAATTTGCAAAAAGTGCAGTGTAAAGATAATGTGCAAAGGATTTTCGACAAGTGGGCTCCTTCGTCATTTAAAAAACGCACATAAAGATTTGGATGTAAATATGAAGCGTAAACATGAAGATACTGGTTCGGAAATTAAAATTGTGCAAAAGAAAATCACATTGTTTGTTAAACAGCAGACTATCGAGGAAATTGTGTCAAAGCTAGCAACGGTGGATGGCTTCTCAATAAATGCCTTAACAAAAAGTGAATTTATTAGAAAATCGTTGTCTGAAAAAGGCATGTTATTACCAAAAAATCCAACCCATGTTATGAGTATGATAAAAAAAACAATATGATTTGGCTAAACCAACTTTAGTTTTAGAGATAACAAAAGAGATATCTAGCGGGTCGCGATTTTCTTTATCCTTAGACGAATATACGTCTTTAAAAAATCGACGTTGTTTAAATGTAAATTTACACTTATTAACAAAGTTCTGGAACCTGGGATTGACTCCGATAGTTGGATCACTTCCTGCAGAAAAAATGGTTGATCTGATTGAAAATAAACTGTCAGATTTCAATTTATCAATAAAAAAGCACATCATAGCTAGTGTCACTGACAGAGCATCCGTAATGAAAAAATTTGGATGGCTAAGTGGTATTGAACATCAGCTGTGTTATGCCCACGGACTTTATTTGGCAGTATGTGATGTTCTTTACAAAAAGTCAGACTCTTCAGCAAAATGTATTGAATCGCAAGATTATGATGAAAGTTTGAGCGATTACGATGAGTTTGATGATGTATTTGACTGTAATGATGAGTCATACAGCTCAACAGGCGTTACGTTTATTGATGATTTACAAAAGAGCGTAAATATAGCCTTCACAATTCAGAAGGTTCGAAAAGTGGTTTGAATGTTCCGCAAATTATTTTTTTAAAAATGACGTTTTACAAATCTACCTAAAATCTATGTTTCATAAAGAACTGAAGCTGATATTAGATGTCAAAACAAGGTGGAATAGTCTTGTTGCAATGCTAGAAAGACTGGGAGAGACTAAAGAAGATTCCTTAAAGTAAAAACATTTATACTAAAAGCAATGATTTAAAAGAAGTTCTGAATATCTCCGAAGATGAATATGCGATTATGAACGCCATAAGAATTTCTCTGTAACCGATAAAAATTGGAATAGAAAGACTTGGTAGAAATAATGCTACTTTACTTGACGCAGAAGGTGTAATGATATTCATCTTGGATGATTTGGCGCAGAAAAAAAATTTGATAGGTAATAAACTGCTTCAATCTGTGCAGCAGAGAATTGAAGAACGCAGAAATGCCAATTTAATTGGATTACTAAAATTTTTAAACAACCCAATTAGTTATAATCAGGAATCAAATATCAACAACAAACTACTCTTACCGTCCAAACATGCATTAAAAGCAACAGCAAAAAAAATTTATACCAGGTTGTACATAGAGGATGTTAGCACTAGTTCATCAAATAATGAAATAGTTAAAGTGAGTCGTGATAATGAAAGCATGGTTTCTGACCCATCAATACCTCAACCTGTTGCTCCAAATTTATTAGGCAAAAGTATTTTGACACTTGAGCAAAAATTGGATGCGACTATTTGTAATGTCAAACAAGTAGAAAAAGCAGCTCTAGAAGACATTAGAAATGTAAAAAACCTCTCAAAAGAAATCAAACTTTTTGAGGCAACTGGAAAACGTAGCGAAAGTTCAGAAAGAATATACTCCACATTAATGACCATCAAGCCGACATCAATTGTATTATTAGAAATGTAAAAAACCTCACAAAAGAAATCAAACTTTTTGAGGCAACTGGAAAACGTAGCGAAAGTTCAGAAAGAATATACTCCACATTAATGACCATCAAGCCGACATCAATTGTATTATTAGAAATGTAAAAAACCTCACAAAAGAAATCAAACTTTTTGAGGCAACTGGAAAACGTAGCGAAAGTTCAGAAAGAATATACTCCACATTAATGACCATCAAGCCGACATCAATTGAATCGGAGAGAGCTTTTTCTGCCGCGGGTCTATTTATGGGAAAAATTCGTTTACGATTAAGTGACAAATCAATTGATTGCTTATGTTTTTTAAAACAATATTTTATTTTAAATAGTAATATAGATTAGCGTGCTAAGATAAATTTGTCAGAAACCGTTTGTTTTTTTATTAAAAATAATGCCGGGAAATCCCGGGATAAATAAGTTACACACCGGGAATCCCGGGATGCTAAATTTACGGGAAATGAGAAACCCAACTGCCTGCATGCTTTTTAATAATAATATGGTTTTTATTATACTAGACATTTTATCGCTGTATCTAAAAAAATTTTTAAGCAATATTGAAAAAATTTTTAACCCCATTCCTTCCCCCTCCTCCTAGGACCCGTTACTATATAAGTATCCCTCTATATATGTTCTATATATGTTTAAATATCTCGTTAACAACTAGTGATAATAAATTAGAAACGCAATCATAAAACAGATTAAGTATGTACTTTTTATAATCAGTTCTTAAATATTTCCGCATCATATATAAAATGCTTCAAATAATACTTTTTCAATATAATTTTATTTAAGATTCTTTTTTTTAATTCGTCGTAAATATACAGTTTAAAATAAATCGTTTTCACTCGTTTAAACTTTTCGAATATATCTTAACGAGTTATAACACGTTGTCAAGGTAATGTTTAGTACTTTAATGTTACATAATTAAAATTTTGGTTCAATTGTTTGTTTAATTAACTTAAAGCAATATAGGCATGTCACTTTATTTTGTACATAAACACAATGAATTTTGTCCAAGTTTTTTCTGAATTTCTTTAACTTGAAATAGAAAAAAAAAATCTGTCGCCACTGATGTGAAAAATAAGTTAATGAGTGCATGCAAAGCTGCAAAATAGTATAAAATTCCAAAAACAAAAATTTTTGCAAAACTGAATGTTGAGAGTTTGATCTGACAAAAACGAAAGTTCGATAAAGACAAAATGAAAGAACAACGCGATAAAGATGTAAAAAAAAAGCTGCGTGAAAACAAGAAAGCTCTAAAAGAACATTTAGCAACGTTCTTGTGGTTTATTTTGATATCTTAACATGTTCAATCACAAAGTAAATAAGAAGATATAAATAAAAATGTCAACAGATGTTTAATTTTAAACGAAATAAAGTGACGTTCCCCTATATAAATGGTCTTGATAAAACTTCAAACTTGAAAACATTATTAATACCTCTTCTAAGTTTGCAAAATGCATAGGTATTCTATATAAATTTAAAAACATAATAAATAATCAGCTGTTGACACAATTAAACTACTCGTTTAATCATTGTCATAAAAATTACGCAAATAATATATTGGGGTAGCGCTCAAAAAAAAAAAAAAAAAAAGCTTTTCATCATCATTAGAAACACGCAGCTTGTGTAATAAGCTTATGCAGCCGTAGTGAAGTGGTTAGAGCCCTGACTTCAGAACTGGAGGTCCGTGATTTGAAGCCGGCTTTGACCTTATATGCAGCATTGGTAAGGAAGGAGGCGTGGATTGGTTAAATGCTGAATTGCGCATATCGTATCGTTGACTTTTTTTTTTTCGGAACAAAATAGTTTTACCTAATTTTGACTTTTCTACTAATTAACTTTTTTTGCATGAAAAAGTAAAGAAAGAATTTTTTCAATAGAAAGTTTTATCTATTTTTGATTACTTATTATAGTAGTAGTAGTAGATGCTGTAGCCGCCCGAAGACGACGAGTGTGTGTATAAATAACACACTTAGACAGCCGTGTCAGTATTAATTTTATTTAAAAGGAGCCAATTGTCTAATTGTGCTTTAAAACTGTTTACTGATTTTGCATTAACTACATCTTTAGGTAGTTTATTCCATGGTTTTGTTATTCTGTTAGTAAAGAATGAGTGTCTTAAGTTGCACTTTGTTTTTTCGCGTTCAAACCTGACACCGTTTCCTCTAGATATTTGAAAATCATTAGGCTTGAAACCGTTTAAAAAGTCCACATTTTCAATCTTATTTAATAACTTATAAGTCTGGATCAAATCTCCACGAAGTCTGCGTTCACATAATGGGCTGAGGCCAAGAATCTCCAGTCTTTCCTCGTATTTCATTTTTGCCAGAGTCGGATTGAGTCTCGTAGCCCTGTGTTGAACTTTCTCGAGCAGTTCTATTCAATTATTGGGCGAACAAACGTCACGTATAAGACTTTAAGAGTCTGCACATCCAGTTTCACAAATGTGTTTTTATTTTGTTTTTATTTTATTCATTCCCAGCATTTTATTTGCCTTCGAGCTGCAATTTATGATATAATTTGCTGTCTCCATTTCATGTTTGCTGAGAATAATACGCCTAGATCTTTTTGAATAGTAGTTTGTCCTAGGACAACATTATCCATAGAATAATCGTGTTTTGGATTGTTACTTCCATAATGTATTATTTCGCATTTTTCTTTATTGAATTTCACTAACCATTCTTTAGACCAGTCCCAAGCACTGTTTATATCTCGTTGAAGACTTTTTATTTTCTTTATTGAGTTCACATCGATCATTATTTTGGTGTCATCTGCATAGAGCTTGGCTACATTTTGTATTCTATCCGGCAGGTCATTTATGAACAAAACAAACAATATCGGGCCAATTACCGATCCCTGCGGAACTCCGCTGTAGATATCGCGCCAGCTCGAAACAGTATCACCGTTGACTACGCGTTGCTTTCTATCTTTTAAAAATTCCTCTAACCACTTTAGCAGCTTTCCTGTAATTCCATACGTTTTTAATTTTAAAACGAGTCTTTTGTGTGGCACTGTGTCGAAAGCTTTCGCAAAGTCTAAATAAACCACATCTACCGGACGATTCAGTGCAATATTTTCTGTTAAATAATCCACAGTTTCCATGAGATTTGTCGTGCATAATCTAGATTTAACAAATCCATGTTGACACTTCGATAAAAATTTATTGTTCGTAAAATGTGCCAAAAGTGAGTCTTTTATTATGCTTTCCAGAATTTTACACGGCACAGAAGTCAGTGATACTGGTCGATAATTATTCGCTTCTAGCTTACTGCCTTTGTTCTTAAAGATTGGGGTAATGTTCGCAAATTTCCATTGCTTAGGTAGTTCGCTCTTATCAATCGAAGACATAAATATCAATGTGATTGGCATTGCTAGTTCTTCAGCGCAATTTTTTAAAATGACAGTACTCAATTGATCAACTCCACATGATTTCTCAATGGATAATTTGCTTAATCTTGATTCTACGTCACTGTAATTAATTGCACTCGTCAAAATCTAAATATTTATTATTGTTGTTTTATTAAACTTTAGTGTATATTGTTTGTTATTTACAAACTTTTTAGTAACTTTATTGTCATTTTATGTATAAAGTCACATCACTTAAAAGTTCTTTTGTAAAAAAAAAAAAATTTAACTTAAAAAAAAAAGCGCAAATAAAAACAACATTTTATTTATATTCTTTTAGCTATAGGAACATTTTACTTACGTTCTTTTAGCCATTAATATTTTATAAGAGTTTGTAAAAACTATAGCAATAAACCAAGAAAAAAATTAATGTACTTTTTAGTAAAAAGCATTCCTCTAAACTAGCGTACATAGTAACAAAAGTTCAAGTAACAAAAGATCGCAAAAAAGAAGGAAAGGGCTTTTCCCCAACCATTTTACGATGAAATAAGTAATCTGCTACTTCTTTAGGTAAAACAAAAGCTGACATTAATAACTTTGTTGATGTTAAAGTTATTGATGTTAAAGTTATTGATGCATCAATAACAAAGTTATTGATGCATCAATAACTTTGGTAGTGTTAGTTACAATAGCACCTGGTAGTGTTAGTTAATAGCAGGTAGTGTTAGTTACAATAGCACCTGACTTTATCAATATCAACTAACTTTTTTGTGCATAGGTTTTTGATACAGTATTTAAAGCAGGAACGATAAGGTAAAAACGGTTTAAGCATGTGAAATTATGTGTAAGTTCGGTTACGCTTTAAAAAAATAAAAAGCCTTAAGCCAATTAACTCTGCCCTACGATGAAAGATCAACTAGTCAACGCGGAGACAAGATCGTGTGTTTAAATCTAAAATACTTTGTACTCTGTATCTTAAAAATATTTACTTTGGCACGCGAATTATTTTGAAATGCAGCATGTGTGGTTTTATAAAATACAGGCCAGAGACTTTCTGAGGCCTGTAGACTTAATTTGCTTTCTTGGCAAATAACAACGTCTTTTTTTTATTATAATTATTTTTGTATGGTAATTTTAAGTCACAAATAATTGGTTGTTTTGACTGAAAGACTTAAGTCTCTAACAACTTGTTGTTTTGACTAACGTTTTTTGGTTCAAACAAACGCTTTTTTTGATACACGTACTTTTTTTTTTAACTAGATATTGCTGTAAAGGTATGCGTCAAAAAATTTTTTTGTCAACAAAATTTTGTTTTTTCTAAAGTATTTTTAATTTCTTTAAGCTATTTGTTTAACAACTGGTATAAAAACAAAACAGCATGTTCTCAATTTGCATATGGATCTGAATACCAAATTGCTACTAATTTTACAGTATACGCAGAATAATGAAACATCACATTTTAATAGACAATATTATTTCTCATTCAAAATAAATACAAAATTCAGCTAATTTTCAACTCTCTCAACACTCAAAATGCTCATCATCAAGCTCTTGAACTTGATAACGAGCATGTATCATTTGTTTACTTATAATTCACTGGATGTTTTTTATTAGACTTTCTTTCCCAATTTTGCAAATTATACCTTCTCCGTTGAGAGTATTTTGAGTAGTTGACTTGAATGACTTGACATGAATTGATTCATATATAACTCAGGCAATAAAACATTTCTGTCAACTTGATCAAATTTTTGGAGCAATTTTCTGCAGTTATCACAAACTCCACTTGTAATTTTTTCATTACTAAAATCCAGTCTATTTTTAACTGTTAACTCTTTCAATAATAAATGTTCTCTTTTACATTTTTACAAATATAGAAAACACACAATTTTGAGACAACCCTCGTGATTTTTGAGTAAGACATTTTAAAATGTTATTAATCAAAAATTTTTATTGAGCAAAGCCTAATTAAAAGACATATTGCCTAGTTTATCACTATTTATGAATTACCTCTTTATCGCTTCTTAAAATAATTAATTTCTTCGATTTTTATTTTTTAATTTCTAGTTACTGCTACTTATTTACCAACCCATCTAAATAACTACTTCTTAAATCGAAACAATCTACTAACCAACGACTGCATAGGCTTTGTCTTGTAAAGTTTATTTTAGTACTTCTCTTTTTAGTAAAACTAATTATAAAAATTAAAAAAAAAAAAAATTTCATTTGGAACTTGTTATTTTAAAGTGTGTCAGCGTAATCTTAGCTAATCCAAAGGATTTCCTTAGGAACCGCCATAAGCATTAAACTTGATTTTTACAGACCGTAAGAAACTCATTTGATGTAAAAAATTTTACACGCGTAAAAAACAGGCTTTAAAAATATGGCTGATCGAACATGCAGATAAAACAATTATATTATTAGGGAGATATAGTTAAAACAATAGTGCGATAAAGTTAAAAATAAATGCAAGCAAAACTTACACGATAAAGTTTTCTCAATATATATATTTAAATAATATTTTTCTCTTTTTATAAAAATGTATAACAAAAAAGAAAAACGCAAGACAAGATGTTCTATCTATTTAAAAACATAAGCAAAAAAAATGACCAATCATTTTACTACCTATTTTTATATCGTCCGTTTGAGATAAAAATTTTTTGAGATAAGGAACAAATTTAAAAAAATCCGTTTTATAAACTGATACATTGCCAAATCTAAACTTGACCAGACATCTTTAAAAACTCTTCATACGCCTCATATTCATCATCATCGTAATCTTCTTCAGGCCTAAAACAAATAACGAAAATTCGAAAATGTAAATTATTATTAAAATCGATTCGAATAAATCATTATTAAATATTAGAATTTAGAAATGTAGGTCCATTTGTCAGACCAAAGACGTATTAATAGATGGACATTCAACTGATTGTTTAAATACCAAGATATCCGCGTTATCAATTGTTATAAATGACAATAGCAAAACAATAGGAAACTTTTGCGTCACCTGAAAATACTATTAGGGGAGACCGGGGCTAGTTGGCTCGGTTTTTACTCTATGAGCTCTGTAGCCTTAACAGGACATTTTTTTTAAAATATTAAAGTGTAGTCTTAAAGAGTATGGATTAGAGTATCTTATAAAATTTGCATTCATTTACAAAAAAAATTCTTGGGGCCTTCCGGACCCTCAAAAAAAAAAAAAAAATTTGCGCCAACTTACCCCAACACGGGGTAAGTTGGCGCAAACTATAAAAATGATTATTAATGCACTATTAAGTGCGAAATTAATAGAAATTTTTGTAAAATTAATTTTTGCAACAATTTTATCCCAAAATTTAATATTACTTTTAGCTGGTACCAAATATTAGTCCGTATAAAAGCCAAACAGTAGCCCACCTTTTATCTGTGGAAAAAAAAAACTAAAAAAATTTTTTTTTTAATTTTTTTGTAAGAATAAATATTTTCAATATTGTTAAAAATTAAAAAAAAAAAAATATTTTACAAAAATAAATATTTTTTTCCATAGCAAATGCTATGAGCCAACTTACCCCGTGAAAAATTTGTCAACTTACCCCGAAAGCTTTTTTTTTAATAAACAGTCTATAGATCCTGAAAAACGGCAGGTTTGAAAAAAAAATCTGACTGGATATAGTAAACCAATTGTGACTGGAACTTTTACAATAATTTTTTTTTCATACGACTAAATATTTTCTTTGTAAAGTAAAAAGGAAGCGATGTTCTAAAAGTTACGTTTTTGTCCAAAAAACGCATAAATCTCAATATCACCCATGCGCATGCGCGAATCCTGACAATACTACAGTGAATGATGAAATAGTCAATAAGGAAGTTTCTGAGTAATTTTTGTCACTTTCTGATGATAGGCTCTAAAGATAAACGCAGTTCGTCAACTTACCCCTGCGGCCAACTAGTCCCGGTCTCCCCATATACTACTAAAATACTATTATATACTATACGTCAAAATGACAACTGTCTCATCTATCCAATTAAATAAAATAAACTTTATTGTGAAAAGTGTTGTATTTAATACATTTTACCATTTTCATAAAAAATATTCTATATATTCAATTACCCTAGTATCACTCCTGTATAACTATTAGGGCGGGTCAATTTTTTTTTCAAGAAACAACATATTGTGTGGGGTTCCTATATATATATATATAAAGATTGTATAGTAATTTTGAGGTCTGTGCTAACCTTCGTAGGTGTCACACACAAAATCAGATTTTATAGCAACTACTTTTGTTTATATCTTTATTCAAATATCTTATTTCCGTTGTGCTTTCCAATCAAACTAAGGAATTTTTCCCCTAGATTCCAACAAGTTGATTACAAATTTATAACGCTTTTCATAGCCATATCTAATTTCTAATGCCTAATATTCAAACAATTCTTTCCATATTTTGACTACGACAAGGATATTTTGGAATACTTAATAGACTGTCATTGGCTTTCAAAATACCTTCATTTAAAAAACATTCAGTAAAGGTGGTGAACTAACTTCCTCAATGTCCCAATTTACTCATTCACTGTAATTATTGGCTCTAAGATTTAATGTTACAGGAAGTTTAAAATGTCTATTGGGTTCGTTAGTATTTCTGAACTTGAGTATCCTTTGTATGGCTGCAGTTCTAACTTCTTTTCTTTCATCATTTATCATTGCCAATAATATATTCTCAGTGTTGGCAAAATATGAGTATATTTTACATCAATAACTGCATTTCTTATTAATTGAGCCAGATACCATAAATTTTGAGCGCCATTTATTGCCAAACGATGAGATTTAATGTAGAACCATCCTGGTGCATAGGATGTTATCAGCAAGTATATGAAAAGCCCTTTTTATTTTTTCGAAAGGAACTACAGCTAGTTAAGTCTTCCGTTAATTTTTTACTAATATCTCCTTTAAATGATGTTGGGCCAGAAGTTTTTCCATAAATTTACTCGAACACATGTTCAAATGAAAGTTCATTTAAATGAAGTTGGCAAATGAGCCGCTGTATTGATCCATTAAGTTCTGTTACTATTAGTTTTATCCCTCCTTTAAACTTACCAGTGTTTACTACAGATGCATCACATAAGATAGCATTTAAAGAACCACTACTGCCAGTTTCAAATATTAAATGGAGAATATATAGCTGCTTGGTTCTCCAACTATTGTAATATGTTCTTCTTTAACTATTCCTGTAGTTGCTTTGTATTGTCTTTTCTTCCATAAAAACCAATACATTGTAATATCAAATTTTCACATTTTCTCCAAATTACATTTTTTTGTCCAACACGTCTTTTTTGTTCTACATTTTTTCCATCAAGTATATTTGATTCATTTAGTATTCCCATGTCTTTTAGAGCACCATTAACAATAGCAGCAGTTGCTCTGCAACTGACACAATAACAATCTGCCACAATATCCAGTTCATCGTAAAAAATCCTATATTGATAACAATTGTTTAAGAAATTATCAGATTCATAAAGTTTGTCATTTTCATCATAAAATGCATCTGATTCAATACTTTTCTCAGATTCATACAAATCATCATCAGTATTGCGATCTATCTCTTTCTCTACACTTTTATATGTATTTAACTGCTGTTGCCTTGTTACAAATTTTTTTTTTTGTGTTTCGGTATTTTTTTAAAGTAGATAAGTGATCAAGTGGTCCAAGTTAATTTTTGCATTGCTTTTATCCAATAAATCCATCCCATTCTTTCATTGGCACTTTAAAAATATATCTGCGTTTCTTCTTTTCTACTCCTACGTCATATCAATTGCACAAACATATATCAAACATTTTGTTCAAAACTTTCAATTTGGCATACAAATTCAATTTGGCATACAATCATTTCTTTTAACTCGAGAAATTTTATTTAAATGCTTTTTCCATTAATCTACATACTTTTGAGAAAATTCCTTTTGTTTTGATAGTAAAAAACAAATTTACGCCATATATTTTCAATTTCTGTAGTAACTAGTTGATAACATTCATGAGCAGAACTTGACCTTTTGCCTATAGCATCTTCATTTATGCGTACATAAAAACAATATTTTAAAAAATCTTTTTTTGTAGGTATCATTGCTGTTGAAAATTTAGAACCTTGCCCGAATGTTAAGTTGCCAGTATTACTGCCAGTATGAAATGCTGCCATATATGATTTGCTTTTTACTAATTATATACTACTTTTAATTACTAAGAAATAAAATATATAAAAATATAGAGGCTAAAAAGAATTTAATAAAATATTAAAATATACGGCAACTTGTGCAAATTATTCAAATTAACATGAATTTTATTATAGCAAGGTCATATTGCTCAAATTATTATAGAACAAATAAATGTAACAAATACCTATAAATATAAATATATCAAAATTATAAAAATAAAATAGTATGTAACTAAAAACTTAAAAATTAGTTTTACATGAATAAAATAAAATTGTCAAGAAATTAAAAAAAAAATAAATTTTTTTTATGCGAAAATTGTGGTGAATGGTTATATGGTCCAGTCCAATTTCTCACAGATGTTTCCCTTATAAACATTCGAAAATATAGGTTCAAATCAAAATTAGGTATTTATCTGTCTCATGCATATAGTTTAGGCTGACAAATAACTGGTTAGAGTTTTTACAAGTTAAAAAAACTGGCAACGCATTTTTTTTTCACTTTTATAAAATACTTTATTGTTAATTCATATCATACTTTAATTGAGGGGAAAGTAAGTCTCAAAAAAAAAAATATATATATATATATATATATATATATATATACTTGTTTTATCCTAATGAATGTAGGCTCATTATGGTGTAATGAAAAATCGCCGTAACAAAGGCATGATACAATATCATAATATGTTGTAACAAAGGGGATGATACAATTGCATAACTTGTCATGTGAAATGTCATATATATATATATATATATATATATATATATATATATATATATATATATATATATATATATATATGTATATATATATATATATATATATATATATATATATATATATATATATATATATATATATATATATATATATATATATATATATATATATATATATATATATAATCACTACAAAGTAAAATTTGCAAAATTATTTTTATTTGGTAAAAACATAAAAATACTTTCGTTGTCGGATATCTTTAAAATACTTACTTTAGTTGACCAGATATCTTTAAAAACTCATTGTATGCTTCAAATTGCAATGCATCACCATCTTCATCATTTTCCAAGTTTTCTAAGGGTCTAAACAAACAAAGAAAAAATGCATAAAAATATATTAATGCCTACAAATTTCTTTACACATTGGGGTGTTTGAGGACCATTCAGTCCCACACCGTGGAAAAAAACAGCCAAAAATAAACTTTATAACTCATAACACTTTTTTATGCTGACTTTTATTGTTGTTTTTTATTAACAGTTTCAAAGGTGCTCCAAGAAGTCCTAGAAATCATAACATAAAAAACCACAAAAAAGCATTTAACAAGTTAGTTTTTTTATAAATCAATGCTGGCTTTCATGACTTAAAAATAGAGTTTAAAGAAAATTCTTTTTTTTTTTTTTTTGAAGTTTATTGCCAATTGTTCCTTGTGTGGTTAAGACAAGTTTCCCTAATGTTAATTTCTTATTTAAATATAACACTAGAGACAAGTTGAACAATTTTTTACAAATAACTGCTCTTCTTAACACTAACCTTAATTTCAATAATGTCATACTTATGCAACGGTGTAGTTATAGAGCTCTTGCTTTGTAAGCAAGAAGTTCCAAGTTTGACTACACCCCTGGTGCTGCCCTAAACTTGGCTAGTTCCTCAAGGTTTGTATTTGAGAGGTAAAGGGAAGATTTATTATCATAAAGAAGTTGAAAAAAAAGCTAATTGTTTTGCAGATCACTAGGAAGGTAGATTACTATTTAAGGTTTATGGTTTTAAGATTTAAGGTTTATGAGCTGCTTTTACCCTTAACCACTAAACATTAAATTAGGGCTTTTCAATTATAGCTTTCACCTCCTAAATAAGTTGGTTTCACCAGAGCTAAAGAGCCAAACCAAGCTTAGTCTGGCTATCTTATTTCAATTAAATTTGAAAAGATATTTGAAAATATATCACTAGTCAAACAAAGTTGTGTTGACAGTAATGTCAATATAAAACTGGTCAAGTATAATTTAAAACTGTTTAAAATATGTATTTATAAAAAATTGCTATATATTACTTATAATATTTTCAATAGAGCAACCAAAAATATGATCTAAAAAATACATTTTAACTATTTGATTATTACAAACAATCAAAATTAAGCTAAAATTTTGTTTGATTAAAATTATAAAAACTCTCTCTTTTTATACTCATAATAGATCACTACTTATTTGTAAAGTGCCATGAGCAAATTTTATTTATGCATGTCATGAGCAAACTGCAATTATATTTCTTATAAATATTTATATAAAAACACCAATTTTATTTAAGCCTGATATCCAATAACTGTCAAAATGTCATACAACAGATTCAGGATTTTGTTGCACAACAATGTTGCAATGTTGTTTTACAACAAATGAGCAAATTATGCAAGAGGCTGTTCCTAAATAATAATGCCCAATTGTTGAATGTGATGTCAACAATTTAAGACATTTCTATAACTATGAGAAACTGACATTAAGACAATAAAAATACAAGGTTTCACTTAACTTTGTATTTTTGTATTAGTTTTTATAACTTTTGGTTAGCCTTGCAAAACTTTCTCACAACTACATCACACAAACAAAAAAAGCAAAAATTTAAAAAAAATTGCTTTATTGCAAATTTAAATCAGATAAATCAAACATATATTAACATTTTCATGGTAACATAACTAACATAACTTTAAACTGAAGTTATAATAGTAAATACTTAAAGCTTTAAATTAAGATCGTTTTACTGCCTTAAAAAAAAAAAAAAAACCCTGAAAAGAATAACAAAAAGATAAATAAAAAATGGAAATACAAATATTTTACTTTACAGTGAAATATTCATAGTCACGCCAGAAAAAGTAAATCTCAAAATCCATTTTTATTTTAATTAACAAATATTCAGTTGAAATAAGTTTTACTGGAAAAAAATAATTTTTTTAATAAATATTTTTGGTTACTCAACTTATTTATTTTTAAGTATTATTATAAACTAATTTATTTAACCCATTTATTATAATTTTTATTAAATTTTTGAGAAGATTATGATACTGTTCAATTAAAACCAAGATAAAAAAATTTAAATTAAAAAAATATTAAAGATTGAAAAAAAAATAATACAGTTGTACAAAGGTAATCAAAATGAAATATTATATGTTCCTTAAGTTTGTATAATAAAATACAATGTTTTTATTACACAAATATAAGGAAATGTAATTAACAAAAAATTATGTTAGTATAATTTTTTGTTAATTAATTCAGAGATGTGTAAAAATCACTATGATATTTACTTTTTGAAAAAACAGAAATTTCACAAGCAAGTTTTTTTTGTTGTACTTTTCTTTTCAATTTTTGCTAAAGCCGTTTGAAAACAAGTACAAAACGAATTATAAACAGCACAAAATGAATTATAATTATAGTGCTGTATTACAGTTGTTTACACACAAAAAAAGTATTAAAGTAGAGCTAAATCAAAAATCTTAAAAAAAATAAATTAAAAAACATCTTGAACAAACTAGATAACATAAAGAAATAATAGTTATAAAAAAAAACTTAAGTACAGGGTGGCGCAAAACTACTGTTTTGCGCAACATGGTTTGAATTTTTATAAACTTTTTAAATTCATTTATATTTTTTGATTTTATTTCAGAATTTTGTGAAGAAAACTTGAGGAATTTGAAATGGAACACTACACAACAGAACAGCGATCAACAATTGTTGAATTTTATTTCGAAAATAGATGGTCAATTGTTTTGACCATTATCAATTGTGTTTATCATCGTTTTATTTAATATGCACACTGAACCATCACATCCAGAAACATCAACAAATACACATTTGGCACAACTGGAGCCATTGCAGAGGACCAACAATGGCTTGATTATGCCATTTCATTAAGACAAAAAGCAGAAGAAAATCGCAACTTCATTACCAATTTGATAATGAGCGATGAAGCCCATTTCCAATTGAATGGTTTTGCAAACAAGTAAAATTGTAGGATATGGGCTACGGAGAATCCAAGAATCCAAGTTTATCAGCAACAATAAAGTTTTTTTTCTCCACTTAAGTGTACTGTTTAGTGCGGTGTATTGCCTGAAAAATTAATTGGTCCATATTTTTTTAAAATGCACAAGATATCTTAGTTATGGTTAATGGTGCTAAAGATCGAAGATGCTGGACAATTTTTTGAAGCCTGCCGTAGAAAACCATCAAAAGTTGAGGTTCCAACAAGATAGAGCTGCAGCCCACGCTGCAAGGGATACAATGGCTCTGTTATGCGACCTCTTTAGTGGAAGCATTATTTCGTTTAGAAGGGATTTTAACTACCCTCCATGTTCACCGGATTTAACAGCGCCAGATTGTTTTCTTTGTTTATTTTAAAGAAAGGGTATATGTAAACAAGTCAGCGACCATACCACAGTTAAAACAAAACTTTTGCAATAAAATTCTTTTAACTCAAAAAATTTTATTTAAATGCTTTTTCCATTAATCTACATACTTTTGAGAAAATTCCTTTTGTTTTGATAGTTCAAATACAAATTTACGCCATATTTTCAATTTCTGTAGTAACTAGTTGATAACATTTATGAGCAGAACTTGACCTTTTGCCTATAGCATCTTCATTTATGCGTACATAAAAACAATATTTTAAAAAATCTTTTTTTGTAGGTATCATTGCTGTTGAAAATTTAGAACCTTGCCCGAATGTTAAGTTGCCAGTATTACTGCCAGTATGAAATGCTGCCATATATGATTTGCTTTTTACTAATTATATACTACTTTTAATTACTAAGAAATAAAATATATAACAAATATAGAGGCTAAAAAGGATTTAATAAAATATTAAAATATACGGCAACTTGTGCAAATTATTTAAATTAACATGAATTTTAATATAGTAAGGTCATATTGCTCAAATTATTATAGAACAAATAAATGTAACAAATACCTATATCAAAATTATAAAAATAAAATAGTATGTAACTAAAAACTTAAAAATTAGTTTTACATGAATAAAATAAAATTGTCAAGAAATTAAAAAAAAAATTAAATTTTTTTTATGCGAAAATTGTGTTGAATGGTTACATGGTCCAGTCCAATTTCTCACAGATGTTTACCTTATAAACATTCATAAATATAGGTTCAAATCAAAATTAGGTATTTATCTGTCTCATGCATATAGTTTAGGCTGACAAATAACTGGTTAGAGTTTTTACAAGTTAAAAAAACTGGCAACGCATTTTTTTTTCCCTTTTATAAAATACTTTATTGTTAATTCATATCATACTTTAATTGAGGGGAAAGTAAGTCTCAAAATATATATATATATATATATATATATATATATATATATATATATATATATATATATATATATATATATATATATATATATATATATATATATATACTTGTTTTATCCTAATGAATGTAGGCTCATTATGGTGTAATGAAAAATCGCCGTAACAAAGGCATGATACAATATCATAATATGTTGTAACAAAGGGGATGATACAATTGCATAACTTGTCATGTGAAATGTCATATATATATATATATATATATATATATATATATATATATATATGTATATATATATATATATATATGTATATATATATATATATATATATATATATATATATATATATATATATATATATATATATATATATATATATATATATATATAATCACTACAAAGTAAAATTTGCAAAATTATTTTTATTTGGTAAAAACATAAAAATACTTTCGTTGTCAGATATCTTTAAAATACTTACTTTAGTTGACCAGATATCTTTAAAAACTCATCGTATGCTTCAAATTGCAATGCATCACCATCTTCATCATTTTCCAAGTTTTCTAAGGGTCTAAACAAACAAAGAAAAAATGCATAAAAATATATTAATGCCTACAAATTTCTTTACACATTGGGGTGTTTGAGGACCATTCAGTCCCACACCGTGGAAAAAAACAGCCAAAAATAAACTTTATAACTCATAACACTTTTTTATGCTGACTTTTATTGTTGTTTTTTATTAACAGTTTCAAAGGTGCTCCAAGAAGTCCTAGAAATCATAACATAAAAAACCACAAAAAAGCATTTAACAAGTTAGTTTTTTTATAAATCAATGCTGGCTTTCATGACTTAAAAATAGAGTTTAAAGAAAATTCTTTTTTTTTTTTTTTTGAAGTTTATTGCCAATTGTTCCTTGTGTGGTTAAGACAAGTTTCCCTAATGTTAATTTCTTATTTAAATATAACACTAGAGACAAGTTGAACAATTTTTTACAAATAACTGCTCTTCTTAACACTAACCTTAATTTCAATAATGTCATACTTATGCAACGGTGTAGTTATAGAGCTCTTGCTTTGTAAGCAAGAAGTTCCAAGTTTGACTACACCCCTGGTGCTGCCCTAAACTTGGCTAGTTCCTCAAGGTTTGTATTTGAGAGGTAAAGGGAAGATTTATTATCATAAAGAAGTTGAAAAAAAAGCTAATTGTTTTGCAGATCACTAGGAAGGTAGATTACTATTTAAGGTTTATGGTTTTAAGATTTAAGGTTTATGAGCTGCTTTTACCCTTAACCACTAAACATTAAATTAGGGCTTTTCAATTATAGCTTTCACCTCCTAAATAAGTTGGTTTCACCAGAGCTAAAGAGCCAAACCAAGCTTAGTCTGGCTATCTTATTTCAATTAAATTTGAAAAGATATTTGAAAATATATCACTAGTCAAACAAAGTTGTGTTGACAGTAATGTCAATATAAAACTGGTCAAGTATAATTTAAAACTGTTTAAAATATGTATTTATAAAAAATTGCTATATACTACTTATAATATTTTCAATAGAGCAACCAAAAATATGATCTAAAAAATACATTTTAACTATTTGATTATTACAAACAATCAAAATTAAGCTAAAATTTTGTTTGATTAAAATTATAAAAACTCTCTCTTTTTATACTCATAATAGATCACTACTTATTTGTAAAGTGCCATGAGCAAATTTTATTTATGCATGTCATGAGCAAACTGCAATTTCATTTCTTATAAATATTTATATAAAAACACCAATTTTATTTAAGCCTGATATCCAATAACTGTCAAAATGTCATACAACAGATTCAGGATTTTGTTGCACAACAATGTTGCAATGTTGTTTTACAACAAATGAGCAAATTATGCAAGAGGCTGTTCCTAAATAATAATGCCCAATTGTTGAATGTGATGTCAACAATTTAAGACATTTCTATAACTATGAGAAACTTCAAGTCATGGCACTGGAAATTTATGAAAAGTTATGCAAAATGTATTAGAAAGAGCATGAATGTGCAAAGCCAAAAACCAAAACTTGCAGGATATAATTTTTTACAAGTTAAAAATATTTCCCATTAAAATACTGTATAACAAAGAAAAAAAAAAATTAACCATTAAATAAAAAAGTTATTACACATTCAAACCATATCGGTAGCTTTGCGCCACCCAGTACAATTATTTTTCATGAACTTTCATTAAATTAATACAAGGTCATTCATTATGGTATATTATTTTGAATGAATGACCTAGGATATGCTGCTGATAACTCTATGTTTAATTTTTTACTTTTTTTGCTTGAATATAGCAATTATTTTTAGTAAAGAATCTTTGTTTTTGTTTTTTTAGTATATAAATTAAAAAAAAAAGTTAAATGTCCATAGTTCCACATTTGTGTGGTTTATTAATCCAATTTAAAAGATTGGTCCTAATCATTTCCAATTCAAACTTTTTTAGTACTTTGTATTAAACTTTGTGAAATTATTTGGCAAAATCAAGAAAAAAAAAAAAAAATCAACAGAAGCTTACATGATACAATGTAGGTCAAAAAATAGTTTCAAGTAAGTTTGTATAGTGATATTTTTTGCTAATAAATCTGCATATATATTTGGAGGAAAGAATTTCAGATATTAGGTGATGACCTTTCCTTTAATCATTATTTTTTTCAAATAATTTTAGAAGATACAAAAGTAAAGGAAATTGGTCTGTAGTTATTTAGGTAAACCTTAGAGCTATTTTTATACAATTAAGTTACATTCACTATTGATACTACAACATTTAAAAATCAATGCAAGAAGTACTGCTATTTTTTACTTATTTGATTCACAATAGTTGTAAAATGTTTATAAACAAATTCATAATCAAATGAAAAGTTGAAAAGCAAAGCGGATGGCAAACCCAAGAATAATTTGATCATGAATAGTAAAGACAAATTGAACTACCTTTTTGTATGTATTGAAAAGCAAAATCACATAACATATTAGCAATCAAAAATAAATTGTTATAAAAACTGGACAAAGAATGTTATGATTACTAACAGTAGGTTTGCTGTAATTATAAGCAAAAAGGTATTTCAATACTTAAAGGATGAGTAATCCCCAACACATATCGTGTTTATATTAATATTTCATATTAAAAAGAATGTTCAAAAAAACATTTGAGTTAAATTTTTTGATTAAAATTAATAATAAATGATTAAGAAATACTAATTATGTGGTTTCATTTTAAGCTTGCTTGTGCCATTTTACTATCCAAATGAAGTCTTTAACATATACATGAAGATTATGACTTTTTGACTTTTAAAAAAATGATTTCCTATGTCATAAATCGATGAACTTTTGTTAGAAAACATTGAAAACATGTTCAATTTCTCTAGGTTGTAAAAAAAGGTCACCCCGCAATTAAAAGTACGAATCGTTATTTATTTAAACTTGTTACTGCTATTACTAATACATGTGGCTTTGCTGAAAACCATTTAAAACTTGTATAGATTAGGAGTGTTTAGAACTTTAGAACATTTTGGAAAATTCCAGAATATTTTAGAACATTCTGGAACATTTTAGAACATTCTGGAACAATTAAGAATATTCTAGAACAATTTAGAATACTTTAGAACAATTTAGAACATTCTAGAACAATTTAGACTGTGTATATAATATATACACAAAATTAGATAAGCAACTATATTATAGCTGCTTATCTAATTTTATAGTTATTACAGAAGCAACATATGGCGACTTACAAGCCTAGCAATAGTAGCATTCAGAAGAACAAGGATGTCTGGACCATTAATCTGGTAAAATTTAAAGACTCTCATAAAAGAAGAATGATCCCTTTGGAAGAATATTCTCTGGAAGAAAAGTGCAGAATGCCTCTCCAGAAGCAAATTATCGGACGCTACCATTTCCTTGGACCAAAAATCAAAGGAAGAAAGGAGCGAATAGCGGAAATTTCCAAATAAGTCACCAAATTGTGGAAGAATAAATTGAATTTTCCTCATGTATCTGATCAAGTTATACGAGCAAAGCTTGATAAAATATTGAAATGTTATTATAAATGTGTCAAGTGGGGAAGCTATGAACCTCTTGATGAAATTTTTGATATTACTAATGATATTACTAGTGGATGGAAGATGGTTATTTTCCGAGGACGAGCGATTGTACCATCTCAAAGTGAAAAGCAAAGGAACAGTGGGATACTCTACAGGCCAAGCGGCCAGTAAAGAAACGATCCATCCCTCTAAAAGACAAAAACTTTATAACTAAACTTTATAACTTTAAAAACTTTAGGTCATCCAACACATCATCTTACTATCCTGGTTTTAGTGATTCTGACTCTGAGGCTGACAACAGCGAATATGAAAATGATGAAGAAGAAGATGAGAGTACTCCTACACTAAGCAGAAAACATCATAAAAGCAAAATTGCAGTCAACTTGGTGACCTACACAAGAGTATTACAAACAAAGCTGCTAACATATGGAAGCAATTGTCAAGGCATTGACATCTTAACTCCATGTCAATCAGCTATTTACAAGTCAACAATCAAAGAGGCAATCAAGTTGAAAAAAGAAATGATTGAAAAGTTACGTATGGAAAGTTGGTCCTGACACTTTGATGGCAAGCACATCAATGGAACCCATTATCAAGTGGTCGTCCTTAAAAATAAAGAAGAGAAATCAAATTGGATGTCCTGGGCTTGGTAGATGGCAGGGGAAAAACTATTGCTCAATGAATTTTTAAAGTTCTCAATGAATTTCACCTATGGAATTCAATACAGATAATTGTTGCAGATACCACCAGCATTAACACTGGAAAAAAGAATGGTGTTGTTGTAATATTGCAACGAATGTTTGCAGAGAATCGCATCAACAAACCTCAGTTTATCAGTTGTCAACACCATGTATAAGATAGAATCCTCCAACACCATGTATAAGATCCTTTTTATTTTATCTCACTCGAGTGTTCCGATTTTTTTTGATGAAAAGGGACATTTTTTCATTGATCAGGTTTCAGAAATTACCCAACATCAGCATTGCGAGATGGAACTCCAGAGCTATACTAGCCATCCTGGTCTTCATTTTAATTCCTTCAACAAGAACAGTTCTGTCGATTTATATCATATGGCTGGGCAGACCATTGGTATACAGACAGACCAAATGTACAGCGAAAACAACTTTAATAACTTGGCTGAAGTACTGAATCCATACAAAAAGGCTTTAAGCTCTTTGAAAAATCACTGGAAGCAAGAGCCATCCGTTCTACAGATCCCCAGAAGTAATCCATGCGCAGAGCGCGCAATCAAAGTAATGAAGGAAATGCATTCGTCATGCAAAAATTGCACCTTCTATTCCTTCTATGCAACAAGCAAGAGCAAGAGCAAGGTAAACAGTCTGAGTCATTGTTGGATTGAAAATTTATTGTACTACATGACTATGACATTCTAAATACATTTGAATTTATGTCAAAATCAATTTTTCAATGGTGGGGTGAACTTTTTTCAAAAGATATGCAAATAATAGTTCATTTCGTGCTTTTTAGGTAAAAGTTCATCAAACTACAGTACAGGAGCATGGGGTTGAAAAAAAGTCATAACCCTAATATACACATTTTTACAGACAATCTATGATTTATATTTTGTTTCAAGTGCTTTTTAATTCTTATGAGTTTTAGTGAGATCATTGTAGAACTTTTTTAAATTTATTTTTAGTATGTTTCACCAACAATATGGTTATTAAATTTATTTCTAGTATTTTATTCTAGTATTTCTAGTATTGTTCACAATTACTTATTAAAACAGGTGCAAGCGCAAAACAGGCGTAAAACCTAAAAAATATTTGTAAAAAAGTAAAAATGAACTATTATTTTTATTATTTTCAGCTTGTTTTTCCCAATCTTAAGGATAATTTTTAAAAACTACATATCTTTTATATATTTTCATGGCACTCTCCTATATAAAGGTCATCTTACTTTCAACTTGAATCTTGTTTTTTTTATATATATTTTTATCAGGTTATAACATTCATATTTTAGCTTAAATATTTTTTAAAACTTTTTTTAAAAGTAAAATTTAAAGTCTTTTTCTATTAAATATGACGCATTGATTGCAATATCGTTTAACTTTTTCCAAATATTTACAATGCAATTTGTAAAGAAATTGTAATGGAACACCTGGTCATAAGAATCTTGTGATCATTTGCACAATTTTAATATATTTAGTTTATTAGATATTTTATACACTTAAATTGCATCACTTTTTATATGAATCAGTGTTTTTTAAAAGACACTACAGTTGAATAAGACCAGAGTTATCTTTATCAACGCACAGTGGGCCAGTGATTGGACAAAAGTATAAAATCCAAAGTCAGAATTTTAATGTCATAATGGTTTTAAACAATTATATAGATATTATAAAACAATTTAAAACCGTTTATATACACATAAAATTTTAATGAATATACTTATGATGTGGTTGAAGTAGACGCAAAAGTAAATTAGAAAAAAAAATTATAAAGAGAAAAATGTTGTTTAAAAAATTGATGGAAATAAATAACATTTACATAAAATATCGCGCTTTTTAAAATATTAAATTATAACTCTATATATTATCTGGATTTTAAAAGTTGTTTGACTAAAATTGGTATGTAATTAACATATTTGCAGCAACTTTAAACACGCTTATTATTTTATATTTTATTGTATGACTTTTGTTTTTATTTGACAAAGTTTTTTTTTTATTGCTACATCTTGCTTTTATACTTAGATATTTTGAAGCTTATATATGTTTTCTTTAATAATTTCATAAATATGGCTGCCACTAGGCGCCATGTTGGTTTTCTTTCACATTTGAACATCTCTTACCTGACAAAAAACCTGTAGTTGCGCTCAAAAACTTATATTTGCACAAAATTTTCAAAAACGCGGAAAACATATAATACGATCTTACTCATACTAAGCGTAGTACTGAATAATAATATATATATATTTATATATATATATATACATATATATATATATATATATATATATATATATATATATATATCGTAATTCAAATTTTGTTCTTATTAATTTAGTGCTTGTCAAACCAAATGGATTTAATAATCTGTTTTAATTGGTTTGGGGGGGGGGGGTTACTCATTTTAGATGTTGAACTGCTGTTTTTATTTAGGTTTCATAAGTGTCACAAGAAACGAAATTCACCAGTTTATCAGGCTCAACAGTCTGTCAATACATAAAAAAGAAGACAGTATACTTGTATACAACTTTATTAAAGAATATGATTTGAAGTTTCAAGGTAAAAAGTTTGAGAGTCAATTTCATTTATTTATTTCTGAATATGGTAAAGAATGGACTCGAAGTAAACGACCCGATGCAAAGTTTATTAGGAAGAATTCAGCTTGGCTTGAAAATGATTTTAATACCATATTAATGAAGGAGAGTAAAAATAAACAACTTGGCAGACCTACATTACCATTTGAAAATTCGTCTTCAAAAACAAAGAAAAGAAAAGTTGCAACTTGGTCAGCTTCAAATTCTTGTGAGCTGCTGTTTGCTAGTGGCACACACCTGTGGAAAGAAGGTAGAAGAAAAGATGCTCAGATAGCAATAAAGTTAGCTGATAACAAAGATGCTGAACTAGATCATTCTGATAATACATCTGAAGAAGCATTGGCTCTTTTGTTAGATAATGAGATGAGCAAATCTCAATATCAGCGCTTAAGAAACAATGCGAAAAGCAAAAAAAGTAATTTATATCCACCATACAATGATGTACGTGAGGCAAAAGAGAGGTGTTTGCCTAGTCATGAATCATGGGCAGCAACAGATTACTCTGCAAGCATCAATTTCTAAGCATTGGTAGATCATACTGGTTGATCATGCTGCGGTTGTTGGAAGTACAACATGATGTTATCAATTCGTTTGTTTTTGATAGGCTAGTTCTGCGCTCAAAGGTAGATTTTGATGGGTCAACTGGGCAAAGCATTTATACACAAGTTACTGATGAGCTGGAAAACAGAAGCTTTTTCCAAGAAGCAAATTTGTTTCTTACCTGCTTTGTACCACTTGAATTGACAGGGTTCTCTGGTCAAGTGGGGAAGAAATCCACATCCCTCATCAACATTGTACTGCCGAATTGTGCGATTTAGGTTTGTAAAGGAGACAACTGATGTAATGAATGCAGAGCATCAATTTCTTGAAAATGCTATTGGAAATTTAACTACAACTCCTGTGCCTAAGTATGAAAACTTAACTGTTCTTCACAAAGTTGATGTTACCATGATAGATGGAAAAGTAGCCACTGCATTATCTACAGTTACTAAATCAAGTCAGTACTGCTCAGTTTGTGGTTCAATGCCAAGTCAAATGAACCAACTTAATATTGTTTGCAATTTGCCATTAACTCCGACAGGATTGAAGCATGGCTTGTCAACACTTCATGCATGGATTCGTAGCATGGAGTGTTTGTTAAAAGTCGGCTACAAAGCTGAAGTGAAGAAATGGGCATTAAGGTCAGATGCAGACAAAGAAAAAGTTAAAGCTAAAAAGAATTTAATTCAATCTCGGTTCAGAAATGAAGTTGGGCTGGTGATTGATATCCCTAAGTCTGGTGGTTCTGGATCATCAAATAATGGCAATACTGCCCGACGTTTCTTCTTTGCTTTTTATACAACTTTATCCCTGGTACTACATGCCACAGAGCTTGCACAAAATCTTGATACATGGGTGGCAGGTTGTTGATGAGATGGTGTTGCCAATTGGAATGATGAGTGAAGAGGCCTTAGAAGCACGAAATAAAGACTTTAAAAAATTCCATGAATTTTTTTCAAGGAAATGTTCGCGTTTAAAGACAAACGAAGACCTTTTACGGCGTTTTATGTGCTCATCCGATCCAGTAATCAGTGCTTTACAATCACCTAAGCACCCTAAAAAAGAAAATTTTCCAGATGGTGTTGTGCAACTATTAAAAGAAAGCCATTCTTTTATTTTGTAATTTTGCCTGAATTATATTGTACATAACTATTTTGTATTTTTAAATATATAGACATACCACTAACTGAGCTTGTACTACTTGTAGCATACATTGTCAAAGATTTTCGTGAATGCATGGGTACAATAATACCCATACAAATTTGAAAAATTCTGTAGACGCTTGTAAAATCTGCTAATTAGAAAAACTAATTAACTAAGCTAGAGTATAATTTTTTTACAGGGAACCAAGTTTATTCAGCAACGTGTAATAGAACGTGTAATAACACTAGTTAATCATATTAAACTTAAAAAAGTTTTGCTTTCCGTGAGCGAGGATAAAAGGGAGGACTTCATAATAAAACACGTGCTAAATAGTGTACATAGCACAAATAAAACATAAAACTAATAAAATTTAGCTGTTGCTAAGCAAAATTGGGTATCCATAGCAACTAAATAAAAAAAATTTATTTACTTTTTTAAAAAGCGTGACCTCATATTGGTACTTATGTAAAATTTGGTGAACATAACATTTGTAAAAATAACTGAAAAAAAAAATTATGTTTTTGCTACCCAAAATTAGGTATCCATAGTAACAAATTAAAAAAATAACACCTTCATAAGAAGCGCAGAAATCATATTATTACTCATCCTAATTTTAGTCAATATAGCCCTAATATTAAATAAGCTATAAATTTTGTCCAGTAAAAGTGAATTATGGTCCACTGTGCAATGGAGGCAGTAAGAAGAATATTCTTATTATCAATTATAAATAGAACTGATACCAGTTCATTTTGTAACCATAGCTTGTTATTCTCTTTGAAATAAATTTTAGAGCTTTTGCATATATTTCACCTTTGTTGAAGATGCTTTATGAAATTAGACAAGTTATTATTTCCAATTAAGTTTGTGCATCCAAAATATAAGGATTAGCTAACTTATAGTTTTCTAGTATTATATATGAATTAATGTCAATATTTTTCATGTTTTACATATATAAAAACATGGATTACACTTATAAAACTTTATAAATTTTAAGATATATTAATGTTAAAATAAGCTAGTAATATCTAGACTAACTGAGACCCTAGAAAATCTAGACTCACTGAGACCCTAGAAAATCTAGACTCACTGAAACCCTAGAAAAATCTAGACTCACTGAAACCCTAGAAAATCTATGATTATAAAATACATATGTTTTTGCTACATAAAATCGGATACATCAGTTAACTTGTAAAAATCATTATAATCAACCACGCAGAAATCCGGGGATTATAAACCAAATTTATATTGATAATATACATATAGAACAATGTATTTCAAGTCTCAAATTAATAGACCACCGTGGACCATAAAAGCATTTGATTATATAAGTGAAATTTTAACTGAAAAAAGTACTTCAAATATACCACCATCTGAAATCATTTTATTTGAACTTACATTCAAAATAGTGTTGCAATAGCTTATTTGAAAGACATTACTTGATTTTATTAAATTATGCAATAAAAGAGAGGTTTTAAAATTAACAACTATTTTATGCTAATTGGTAACAAAAAATATTTTGAAATAAATCAAAAAATATTTTTTAAAAAGAAAAAAAAGCTTTTCATTCCACAGCTTACGGCAATGATAATTATACAATAATATATATATTTATCACATTTAACATTAAAAATTTTTTATTCAACATTAATAAAAAACATCATTTAACCTATAACAAAAGTTTTTAACTATTAACAAATATTTTTTTAAATATATACTATACAAAACATACCTTTCTTCATTCTCATCATACTTTTTCCAATCTATATCTAATAAACAAGAAATATTTATTATAAACAACAACAAAATAAATTGCATTTACTAATGAATTATTTAGTTTAATTTTATTTAGAATTAAATAATTATATACTAATGAATTAGTTCAGCTATTTTATACAAAAGGTTCCATGTTGAGACAAAAAAATAAAATAATTTCATACAAAAGTAAAACCATTTTAATAAAATTTAAAAATTTTGTTCATTTTAATATAAAATATTAAAATTAACAAAATTTTTAAATCTAAACTATTTAACACTTTTATTTTATTATTAATGGAAATTATTAAATAATCATAAAAATAATTCTTACAGTTAACGTTCAAAGTTTAACATTTTAAAGAGATCCGAAACCTCCGAGACATGTTGTGTTCATATTAAAAAGAATGATAAAAAAAAATGTTTGGGCTAAATTTTTTTTATTAAAACAAAAGAATAAATGCATACCAAGAAAAACATTATAATGTTTTTCTTGGTATGCATTATGAAAGAAGGGCTGCTCCAACAACGGGACAATTCCCAGTTTCCCAGACTTAAATGATTTAGAGACTGCCTTAAATATTTGCTAAATATCAAAAAGTCTATACAATCATATTTACAATGTGATTGTATAGAACAAATCTAGATTTTGGAGCTTCACAACTTAATTTTGCTCCAGGGCCCTGGGCCAGCTTGGAATGGCCCTGTATGAAATAAAAATAACAAGCATAGAGAAAACAAAAGAAAGAAAAATTAATGAAACACATAACCAAATGTTTAATAAGGTATAAATAATGTTAATGAATATAATGCGATAAAACTTTAAGAAAGTAAACAAAAAACAAGGTAATAGTTATAATAATATGTTATTATTATGAAATAAACAAAAATTAAAGACTGAAAGTTAAATTAATTGAAAATTTAAATCGGAAACATATATAGATTTTAAGATTTTTACTCAATTAAATCGACTTTTAGTCAATTAGTAGGAAGTCCATAGTTGATTAAATCGACTATTAGATTTTTCAAAATCAACCAAATTTGACTTTTAACTAGTCGACTTTTAGTCGATTTAGTTGAAGTCAATAACAACACTAAAATCTGGTCAATTACTAAATCCTTAGGCATCCATTCTATAACATTTTATTACATACCAAACTTGCTCCTGCTTCCATAACTCATTCGTGCGTGTGTGCAGAACTCATGGCAGCCATTACACCTGAGTTAATGGCAAGAAAGAGTCGCATCACTTTTTTTAATAAGAAAATGTGAACGAAAGTCTATGCAAATATCTAACTTATGTAAACTTGAAACTATGTAATATTAAAACACATTTCAAGTTTTACAGTTTTACTTTTACTTGAAAATTATACTGAGGCAATATCTTCTTAATTTTGATTTACGACATTTATTTGCTTTTTATAAAGTCTTTCATTTATTAAATAGTGTTTAAACATTTATCCAACAATATGCTTTAGTGGCAGAAGTTATTAGCTTGCAGTGTTCTGAAGTAAATCATGTGGTTTAAATTCTTGCGCTTGCACTTTTTTTTTTTTTTTAAATCTTTTCTGATTTTTTAAAATACAAAATAAATCGTTTTTGAAGTTCTGTAAATATTATACATAAAATATAAAATAATTATACATATATAAAAAAAATTATCTGTAGCTAGCAAAAACTTTAAAATTTTATTTTAACAATTAAAAGTCTTTTTTCCAATATTTATTTTTGCTATAATTATATATATATATATAACAAGATCAAAAAAAATTAAAAATTTAGGACTTGAACCCATTGAAACTACACTGATGACAGCACACTTAACCACTGAGCCTTTAGGAGTAAAAGAAACTATTTTGCAAACCTCTTATAAGCTTTATGCATGCAAAAAAAAGTGCAGATATTAATTTTTTTTGCTCTCAAAGCAATTTTTTTAATAAATTGTTTTTCTACCATTGACTAAAAAATAAAATGAATAAGGAATAAGTATAGTATATAATAACAATCAGTAAGCCTTCCCAGGAACTTCTTCCCAGTTTTTTGTCTTGCATGTCCACACATAAGTTTTTCATTTTAGACTAGTTGGTCACAGCTGTTTGCAAGTTTTATTATATTAAGTGTTTCAATACTTTGAAGTAAAAACTAAGTTTTGAAAACAAAGAAAGTAAAATTAACAAAATAGTAAATAAAATTTAAATATATATAAAAAAAATAATAATAATAATTTAAATAGTTTATGTACTATTTTTATTTTTGTTTCTTTAGGGTAGTTGTTATTTTCAGTAATGAAATTGATTAAGGCAAGAAGAAAAAAAACAGAAGAAAAAAAACAGAATAAAAAAAACAGTTTTAATTCGACATTAAAAAGAATGATTTCCCTATACTTCATTTGTTTTGTTTTTTAAAGAGGAAAGCATAAATTTCTATCTGTTTGTAAAATAATTTAAATGTAACAAGTATATACTGTCCCTATATGATTACGTCTATGTAATGCATTTGTATATGTTTATATGCACTCATATGTTGGTTTGTTCATGTACGCATATATACATATCTACCTCATAAGCTTTATTTTTTACCTTGCTTTTTTAATTATATAATTTTATTTATTTGTTCATTAGTAGAGACAAGTTTAGCTTATATGGATAAGATGTTAATAACATGCATGGAATGTCAAGTTTAGAATCCCACCACAATCCAATTTTTTTATGGTTTTTCTTTTAAATACTACTACTCATATATTTGCTTTGTAACCATTTATCTTTTCTTTTTTATATATAAAAAATCTTTCTGTTGTATGTTTTTGAATGATAATCTCTTCACATTTAGATTTTTTATACCATTCAAGCTTCTCAGTGTATTTTCTACTAAGGCGCACACACATATATGCATAGTTTTTAGGCTTCAAATTTGCCATGCCGTTTACACATTTTTCACATAGCCTTAATTGTTTCATATTACCTTCTATTCTGTACATTTTTTACTCACAATCTTTTAGCGCTTTTTAATTTTCGATACCTGTTACTTTTTAAAATTTGGCTCAGTGCGCTTAGTTCTACCCGCCTCCTCCATTTTTCTCTACTATGGTGAAATATACGTAAACAACAACTAATAATAATTTTTTACTTGAACTTTGAATTACTGTACATCTTTCCAACATATACGTAAAAATACTTGATGTTGCACTTTTTGCCCTTTTTTCAGGATCTTTGTCTACTCATGAAAAAAAAGAAAATTGCTTCAACAATTCTGAAAAAAATAATCGATGAAAATGTAATTACTTGAATCTCAAACATTTATTTTTTATTTTGCATAAAGGTCTAAATCAATTAATTATATCATTGTGTTCTAGTAGCAATTTTTGTTTAGATTCATAGTTGTAATCAATTAAAAGTATTAATTAATGTTTTGCATTATTATCCCAAATTCATGAATAAGATTAAACTTTAATAATTCATGATAACTTTAAAAGACTGGTGGCAATGTCAAATCAGCAGGTATTGACCTGAAATTTGAATTATGGTTATATCTTATCCAGTCAAATGGGAAAATTACCAGGGAGCTCGTATTTTCAGAAAAAAAATTTTTCTGAACATTTTAATATATATATTTATATATATATATATATATATATATATATATATATATATATATATATATATATATATATATATAAGGAAAAAATATAGAAAAGGTTGATGTGAAACAGATTTGAAAAGAACCGTACTTTTACGGGTCTGGTCAACTAGTTCTAATTATTGTCATAATTCTTTAACACTTTATTCTTATCAACTTTACAAATCGAAATTAATTGTTTTAAAGTCAGATTTAAAAAAATAATTTTAGACAACATTTTTTTCAATAAAAAAAACTTATTAGTTTGATATCTTGTTAATGGCACTTACCTATAGGAGACGATCGCTTATCTGGTCGATCCCAGTCACGAGTATGCAACCTATACACTTTCCATAAACTCTCCTTTGTATCACTTAACAATAAAATAATTATAAATAATTATAAACCACTAACTATTACTATTAATTAAATTTATTAAACTATTTTGCAACAAATTCAAAAAGTAAAAAAACAATCAATATAAAAAAAATATTACAAATATAATAAAATTAAAAAAATAATAATAAATTGTAAATATTTCAGGTTAATTTATCAAAACAATAAAAACTTGTTTTGTTATAATACAAAAAATATCATTTATAACATTTTCTCAACATTACTTCTGACAAACTTGTAATTAGAAACAAAGAAAGAAAAAAAAAAAGAAAAAAGAATTGAAAGAAGCTAGAATCCACTGAAATCCACTAACAGATGTGTTTTCATAAGATGCTTTTAAACAAGCTAGAATCCACTGAAATCCACTAACAGATGTGTTATCATAAGATGCTTTGAAACAAGCTAGAATCCACTGAAATCGCAGATGTGTTATCAGAAGTCTATTAAGAAAAAGTTACAAAGAATTTTATGCTTAAAAAATAACTATGGATGTCATAAATGCAAAAAAGTTTTTGAGAACCTTATTTAAGCAAGAAATTAAAAGGATTTTTGATTTTTACAACTAATGAATAAACAATACACAAATCAAAAAAAGAGGTTTTAGGTCAGAGTTCCCCAAATATTTTTATGGAATTTTTATCAGTGACCTTTTGAGGATACTGTATCTAGAAGCTTAAAAATCATAAGGTAGCTGTTTTTTAAAAAATGATTTCAAACTTTTGAAAAATTTTTGTATGAAAGGGGAGGGGGTAAGAGTTATAAAGTGAAGGTTTTCCTTATAAAAAGTCAATATTAAATTTTAAAAGTATTTTATAGTTGACCCAATATTGCAGACTATTAAATTTTGATTATTTTAAGATATTAGTTTTTCTATAGAATTTTTGATGGAACCATATACAAAATTTAAAGAAGCTGTTCAGTAATGCTCAGTAATAATTAAAAATTGTTCCAATAGTAAAGTTTCTGTATTTTTAACTTTATTTAGTAATTTCTTTATTTAATGTAATAAAGAAAGAAAATAATAGTGTTGCAAATTTTAGTATTTGATTGGTTACGGTTAACAATAAATATAAATTATTGTAATAGAAAATGCGTAATATATTATCTAATAAATCAGTAAAAAGCAAAGAAGAACGAGACCAGTTATTGAATCAAAAAGTTATTTGTTGCTGCTGTTTGAAAAAATCCTTAAAATGTATTTAAGGCACAAAACTATATATAACAGATATATTCTATTTTATGATTAATGAATGCAATTTTTTAAATAAAAATCACTTTCTAAAAATAATCAGTATTTAGCTGGGATAGCTCAGTTGATTAAAGCGCTGCTAAAAAATTTGGAATAATTATTGGTTGTAGCAGCAGGATTGCAGGTTTAAATCCTGGCTCCGCCTACTCAGCGGATGAGTAGTATTTCAGTTCGAAGGGAACTTGTCTCGATTAGCTCTGCTATAATGATGTTTCTTTCTCAACTAGTAAATAAATAATCTAGTCTAGAAAATTATTGTTTATCATTTTTGTTTTTCGTTTAAAAATAAACTTACTTTATGTAGACATGTCCAACATGCAAAAAATATGTAAACTTACTATAAGAAAGTAAAGACATACCAAGTATAGTTCTTTTTCCGGATCAAAAAGGTTACACATTATTTTAAGTAATCTACCTTCTACAAATTTGTCAATTAACCAAGTTACTCAATGTAATGTCTTACAGAAAGCAAAATCCTTACCAAACATTTATAATACGAATATAAATTATAATTTTATACAAATATAAAGTTATAAATATGAATTTAAATTGATTCAGATAAAAACATCATGAGATGAAGAGATCCTGAACTTGATAATAATTTTTTAAACTAAAATTTTTTAGAAGGAGGATTACCAAAAATAATTTGTAACCTCTTTGATCCTGAAAAAGAACTAAATTTGGTATGTCTTTACTTTCTTTTAGTAAGTTTACATACTTTTTGCATGTTGGACATATGTCTACATAAAGTATGTGTGAATACGAAAAACTTTAATTCATCAAAATAAAACAAAAGAACAACAAACAAAAAATCGCATTACTTGTTTAAATTATGATTTCCATCTAATAAAAAATTCCTCAATTTTACAAACATATCATCAACATCTTTAGGTTTATTCAAATTTAATTCAGGTCCAACTAACTAAAAAAAATCTAATTAATTATTTTTTAACATTTACATTAAGAAACTTATTAAAAAAATATAAAAGAAATCTATTTAAAACACATTAACATAAGACTGAAAAAAAAAGACATATTTAAGTGCCTTGAGTGTCCAGATTTCATATAAAAAACGAAAAAACAAAAAACAAAACAATAACAACAACAACTCTGGGTGCAAACTTAGCAAACTACATGAACAGCACACTACAAGTTCAAAATTGATGTTTCAGAAACCCAGCAGCTGGAAAGAGGCTGCTGCACAGAGAAGTTGAGCGTGGTACTTAGGTACAAAGGTTTTAGGTAAACATTATAATATATAATGAACTATATGAACTAGGAAAAGAAAGCTTAATACACTCACTTCTTGGGGTTATGACTAGATATAGAGCCAGATGTAAGACCTATAGAATGGATTTTAATTGATTGAATGCACACATTAGCCACTGTATGTCAAAAGCTCTAACTCTTAGTCAAAGGAGCTAGGACCCCTTAGTGGTATGGAATGTTATAAAATGAAATTTTAGATTTTTTTTTCAACATCTTCACTTCCAACAAGGCTGCAAGAAACAACTGTTAGAGTTGAAAGTTACTGAAAGAGAAAAGATGAATAATAAGATGATAATTTGCATTCTTTTAAGTAGTCTGTCAATCGTTATCTTGCTCTACAGACTACTTAAAAGAATGCAAATTATATGAATCAGGAAAGTAAGATAAAGGAAGCGAATTTCAAAAAACTGATGTTTGAGGTAAAAAAACTAGACGAATAAGAGTTTTTGGAACACTTGGAAGTCTTTGTTTTTGGAAGTCACAGAAAAAGGACGAGACTTAATTAAATGAGGAGTAACACGAGAATAAATTTTAGTAGGTCAAGAGACACTAGCTCTTTAAAGCAGTGCCCATTATAGTTTCATAGAAAAGAGAAAAAGCATTACATTTATCAACCTTTATCACATCGTTGCATTACAACGATGTGATAAAGGTTGGAGGTTGGCTGCAAGAGCAGGTCCAACTATGTTTACAATGCATTTTTGCACCTTGTCTAAAAGAGAAAGGACATCATTAGAAGATCTGCCCCAGATATGGCAACAGTATTCCATTCAAGGACAGATTTGAGATTTATAGAGATAAAGAATAGAATCCGGAGTAAAAAAGTGTCAAGCACGATAAAGAGATGTAACCTTAGCAGATGTTAATTTTGCAACTGATTTGATATATGGTTTCCAAGAAAGATCAGAAGTAAGAGATAATCCTAGAAGATGAAGAGTAAATGACTCATCGAGTACATCACCGTTCATAAATATAGGAAGATCTAAATTATTGCGATAACGATTAGCTGAAAAAAACTGAATTTTATCTGAATTAAAGTTCAACAGCCACTGTGAGCCTCATGCTGTAGCAGAAGTGAGATCCTTTTCAAGCTCAAATGCCTCCTCAAAGCAATCAGAGAGCTTTGTATCATGACAAGAATAAATGGTAGCATCAGCAGACAATGCCACCTTAGATGTGAGATTATCTGAAAGATCATTAATGTAAATTAAAGAGTATAGGGCCAAGGATTGAACCTTGAGGAGCCCCTGAGGTTACAGGATATGAAGAAGAGTGCTGTCCATCGTGGACAACTTTTATACTACAATTGGTAAGGAAGGATTCAACAATCTTTAAGATGTTGCCAGATACACCATAAAAAGAAAGCTTATGGAGAAGACCAGCATGCCAAACTTTATCAAAAGCTTTAGAAATATCATAACCTCTCTAACTCTATCTAATGCGCAATAAAACCTATAGGTTATTACTGTTAGCAAATCAGCTGTAGAACGAGGAGATCCAAATCCATATTGATGATCAGAAAGTTATTAGATTCAAGATGAGAGATTAAATGCTTGTTAATTAAAGATTCAAAAACCTTGCTTATGATAGGAAGAAGACTAATAGGACGGTAGTTAGACAAGCCAGATCGCTCTCCAGAACTTTTGAAAATAGGGATGCATGTTGAATACTTTTGAAAGTATAGACGACAGCTCCGGAGAACACTTCTGCAAGACTATAACAGGTATGTTGTCTGGGCCACAAGCTGTAGAAGAGTCTAAGCAGGAAATCACTTTAGATACAGAAGCTAGAGTGATATGAATGTCAAGCAATGGATCAACCTGTTTGACAGCTATATCAGGTAAAACTTAACTAGTGGAATCAAGAAATGATATTGATGAAAAGTTCTTAGCAAACAATTCAGCTTTGTCTATAGGTGAGGTGACAAAGTCTGAACCATGCAAGAGAGGTGGAATAATAGATTTGCCCTTATTATTGATACTATTAAAGATTCTCAAGAAGTCACAAGAGCCTAATATTTGTGATGAAATACGAGATTTCATGACCTAAGTATAGCGGGCTTTGGCATTAGACAGAGCCTTTTTACAATGGTTTCTAGCAATAGTAAACAGATGTCTGTTTTCTGAAGAATTGTTTTGCTGATAGATATGGAAGTAACGGTTTCGATTGGAAATTGAAAAAGAATGAGATAATAGTTTTAGAGAGATCAAATCGTAATCAGAAGCACCTAAGGGTGAGTGTGGAGAAACTGAGCACTGACTAGGATCAGAAGCAAGACATAAGTCAAGTAAAGAAGGTAAATGATTCAGGTTGTCCGGAAAGCAAGTTAGAAAGTTGACTATTTGAGTTAGGGATTGAGAAAGGCAAAAGTTGTGGGCCTTAATGCCTGCAGAGTCACTGACACTAGAACCAAGCCATTCAGTGTGACGAGCACAACAACAAAGTCACCAACAACAATGATATTGGCTAATGGATAGAGAGAGAGGGCTTGGTCAATATGATCGGAAATAACATCAAAAAATGCAGTTTTAAGATGAAGGAGAGCGATATAGAACAAAGAGAAAGGCAATAGAGTGAAGTGGCGCTAAACAAAAGCACATAAAAGAAATAGTCTGTGGATTCAAACCTAGTTTCCCGATAAATGGGTGAATTCTTACAAATGTAAATGCCCAGGCCAAGTATGTGACTATTGGAGTCTTTACAATATAAAGGAAGATAATCATCAACTCTAAGATCATTAGATAAGACAGCTGAACTCAAATTAGTCTCACAAAAAGCAAGTAGATCTGGTGAACTTTGCAAGAGATAAAACTCAACAGAAGAAAAGTTACTTCGAAACCACAAATATTAGTGAATGATAGGTTTAGAGATCTGAGCACATAGTCAGCAAGTGCTGATACAATATGCATTGCGGAGCTTCAAAATGAAAATGTGTGCGAGTGTCAACATAATAATGAGGTTATTAAGCGCCATAACCACATACATTTTAATGTTATATGATAGTTACCAGAGTTACATACCATAGTTAAGCTGGTCCATATAATTACCCCATCTATTTATTAGTGTTTTTTTTTTTTTTTTTAAATTTCACAAATAAAATAATTTGTTTACTTTCACATATCAGTAGAAAAATCTGTCTAACAAAATATATTACAAGTCATATATAAAATTTATAAACAAATTATAAACATTACACAATAAATATTTAATAAAAAACAAGGATAACTACCTTTAATAGAAGAGTCATTGTATTTAACATTATTTCATTTTTTGATTCCAAAAACATATCAACAAATTTAAATACAGCATTTCTAAAAGCTGGATTAAAATCAGGTTTGTTGTTTTTTATAAGCTAAAAGAAGAAGAGTTTGAAATATTTGAAACTAAAAAATAGAATTTACCATTATATTTATTATAATCAATTAAAGAGGTCGCAAACCACAAAAATGAATGTTTGTATTACACTGTAAATTAAATTGTAAACTATGTTGTAATTTATGCAAATTTATGTCATAATGTTACTACAAGATACTTACAAGAGAGACTTTTTTTTTAACTTCATTATTAAAAACCAAAAATATTTTGCCAGAAATGTATTTAATTTTCAATAATATTTAAATCATAAAGCTGATTTTATACAACAACACACTTTTTATGTTTTTAAATGAATCGATGTATACAAAAAGGTTCTAAGTCATAAAAACTATTTTTTTGGGGAAAGAGAAAAAACTTATTAAACACAAAATTATTACTTTAATAAATTCAAAAAAAATCTGGGTGCTTTTTGACATCTTTAAATATTAGATTTGTTAAAATATATATCAAAATTAGTGATATATATATATATATGTGTTATACATAGTTAAAGTTGTCTGACTTAGAACCTTTTTGTTTACATTTGTTAAGGATAATAACAAAAAGCTTGTCTTTTATATATTTATTCATTTTTTGTACCAAAAACTATTAAAAATCAAAGTTCAAACTATTAGACATGTTAAATCACACAATGTATAAAATTACAAAGCCTTTGTCAGACACCTCACTGGATATCGTGTTCCTCTTCCCCGCCAATCGCCTCGTCGGTTGTTGGCCAGCTCATGAGTTCATCATAAAAACCACTGAACTCATCCGGAACATATTGCATTTGCTTCCTAATATCCGATAATTTCAATCTTTTTATCGGAACATTACCCAATGGGTAGCACACATTTTGCGGAAACTCAACGATGCGATCGATGACTTGAGACATCTTGTAAGTTTGGACCATCAGCCCATCAATGAGTGGACTACAGACAATTACACCTGGAGAAGTCCCATAAGTGAAGTGCATTAGAGAACTTATTCCAAAACTTATCTTATCTTTAGCAGGAACTTTCTTTCCCCGTGTTTCTTCCGAAATGCAACATTTTTTGTAGAATGTTGGCCACCACTTTTGAAAATCTATAATTTCTTCTGTTGCAACTTCTTCAACAGTAAACTTACCAGTAATACTAGAAGTAATGATAAGTTCAGTTATCTGGTGAACAGTGTACACCATTTCATACTTTTTCAGTTTTCTCTTACAGCGAAGTCCCGGTCACAAGGTAGGTACGAGTGACCTCTTATTGGGTAGTACTGCTCGATTCGATCAAATCGGCCAGTATCTGAGAGCCAAAAAGACTCTGTTTAGTGCATGGTTTTTATTTTGACCTCCACAGTTATCTGAGTAGACATGGACTTCAGTAAACTGTGGAGGAGCAGACATTTAGGTAATTGTACACAAAAGAGCACACCTCATCAGGGCTTTTTCTGGCTGTGCTTTCATGGTAAACATAAACATGACCTTTATTGCATTTCACATCATGAATAGAGAAGAGGTTAACAGATAGCTGTCTGAGGTAAAAGGTTTCCTGGACTGGTATCATCGGTAAAGGGATATTCTGCATGTAGTCAAATGCGATCGCTTAGACATGCAGTTCATTTTGTTTTGTTTCCGGGTTGCTTTCATTTTGGAGTTTGTTGTAAAACTTTTTTGATCGACATTTGTGCAGCATCAGTTCAGCAGCAGCATTTCTCTATGCTGCATCACTGAGATGAGGGCTTCGTAATTTTAAATTAGGCTCCTCACAGGTGCAAAAGAGTCTATCTGGGGATGGCCAAATCTTAATGTAAAGTTGTCCTTAAAGTAGCCTAGAAAAAATTTGTAGCTACATTTTGCTTCAGGATGTTTTCCTTTAAACATTGAATACAAAATTTTGACATTTAGTCTAGCATCTAGATAATTGATAGTTTTACCAGCATATTTGCTATGTTTCACCGGATAACTTTCGATATGTTCTCTTATGAGAAGTCTTACATTGCCCCTGATTGCATTCGTTCCTAATTTTTTCCCTTTAAGGTCCTTTGGTGATTTTCCAATACAGGGAGCGCAATCGTCGAATATGACTAATTTTAATACCATAAAGGCTTTTAAAGGCATCCACACATACCTTTTCTTTGGCATCCCCCACCAAAACCTCATAAGTAAATGAAAAGTCATGAGTTACTCTTCCTTCGGCACCTTCCTTTCTGGGTTGGTGAGTTTTCACCTTCATGCTTGTAATCAACGATTGTAGAAACATATCTTGCTCGTTCTTTGTCTCTAACGATCTCATGCAGGCGAAGATCTCGTCGCTCTGGTTTTTTAGACGTTCCGTACATTTCTTCGACCATCAGAAAGCAAAATATCTCATTAGATTATGCTGATATAAATGTTCGAGGTAGGCCTAAATGCCATAGCCAAACTCTAAAAAATGATATTTGAGTAATTCGGCTATAACATTTGGCTACTGTTTAAGGTCAATTCACTAGCCTAAATGGAACGATATGGAACGTGTTGGATTAGTTTTGTCTAAGACGTTTTTATGAAAACATATTGCATGGTATGTGATAAACAAATTGTTAAAAGGCTAATTGGGTATGGAAATTGCAATACAAATCTCACCTGCAATCAGTTACAACAGTAGTAGCAGGTACAGTTCTTCCTTTGTAGTCAATGTACTCTTTACTTTTCACTCTAGCTTCTTAAACAACATTCCTTTTCCACATAGCCTCATTTTTAACCTTTCTTCCACTGCTAGTACTAGGTTCTTCATCCATTATAAGTCTTTTTCATTAAAACAACGAGATGAATTGTAATAATTACAAATCATAACGCAATTTAATTATTAAATTGCGTGGGAGAAACCCTGTACGGCGGATTTGACTGACGCAGTTTCCTTGTGGAAATATAAATATAGTCTAAACGGTTTTTTTATGAGCATATTTGAGGTGTTTTTTAAAGCATAAGTTGAACGAGGAATTTTTGTATAGGCAGTTTTTTTAATGAATAAAAAAGATCTGAAATCGAAACATTGTGTTCACTGCGAGAAAACTACATGAATAATAAAATAAGCCCAAATAACCTCAAACTCGTAACCAAAACAAAACAAAAATTGGATTAAAAACATCTGAAAGCTATCAGCAACACAGCTGGTTTTCTCAGTGCTGCCAACAAAAACCTTCTAAGTCACTGACCTAGAACCTTTTAGTTTACAGACAATATTTCAGCTCTCTATTCAACGTGTACGGAGAGGTCTGACTTAAAATGTTTTACTATACAATGGTGGAACTGTCTTCAAAGAACAAATTTTCATCAAAAAGTCAAATATTAAAAAAAATGACTTAAAACGCTTTTGTATACATTGATTCAAATAGGAATAAAATTTTTTATAAACCATAAAAATTTTAAAATCCCTCCATAGGTATACTATTTCTGGCTACACAGCAGATGCTACACAGCAGATGCAGGCATAAAAAAACTTGCAAAACAAGAGTAATGCTATTCTTTATAAAATGTCTAAGAAAGTTTTCTATTACCAAAATTATCAAACATATCATAAAAAGAAGAAACAACCTGTGAACAACAATTTAATAAAAATTTCAAAGCAATTTAATAGTTTTTTACTTTATTTAGCTTAGGATGCATATTTTGTTATCTATATTAATGATCTTCCTGACAATCTTATATCTACAGTAACTCTGTAGATATAAAACTGTCAGGAAGATCATGTGGCTACTGAAGATATAAAATAACAGTTTATGGCTTGTCCATAAGACAATATATTTTGTTGTCCATAAGACAATATATTTTGTTGACATATTTTGTCTACAGTTTGTAGTGATTCATCTTTTAGCAAAGTTGCATCTTTTTACTGTATGTGTCCTTTCATGCTTTAAAAACTTTTATTTATCTAAATTTTTTCCGACTCATCTACTTTACAGTTCTTAAAGTCAATTATTTGTCAATCTGTCAATCATTTTCTTGTTTATTAATTATTGACTTTTTCTACTGTTAATTCTTTTTTAATTTTCACAATAAAAGATTGCTTGCGGCCTTGTTGGGAGCCTCGTTGTTTTTTTTTTTAAACTAGCTTAAAGAAAAATTATTTAAATTAAAAACTTGTGAATAATCAAAAATTAAAATAATGATAAAGAAATGGAGCAAATAGGTACATGTAGCAAGTCGGATCGCTTATCCAGCATAAGGTGCTTAGTACATATACCTAATCCTAATACTTAATAAAAGAGATCAGATTTAAGATCATCTGCCTGTTCTGATCAAAAAGTGATGACTTCTTGTCATGACTGGAGTATACAGTTGTGTTGTCAGCAAATAGAGCTACTTTAGATGTAAGATTTTCAGGAAGATCATTAACATAGGTGAGAAATAATACAGGATAAATGTTGAAACATTTTGATGCTTTAGATTTATCAGAAATAAAAAATTGACTGCAAGAATAACTTTAACACTGCGGTTAGAAAGAAATACTTAAACAGAACAAATTTAATACTGCGGTTAGAAAGGAAGGATTTAATAGTTTAAAAACCATATAAATTAAGTTTACGAAGAACACCAGTATGCCAGACTTTACCTAAAGCCTTAGATCTATCAAGTGCAAGAGCCCTGCCTTTTTCTAATACATGATCGAATCTGTTAAAAAAGTTAAAAAGACAGGTGTAGAACAAGAAGAGATCAGTAATGATTGTCAGCAAGTTGTTATCCTTAAAAAGTTAATAACGGGTGATGCGGAAGTTATCGGACAAAATAAAAACGTCAATAACTTATTTATAAATAAAAAAAAAAACTACTATTATATTTTTTTTAAATAAAGCATTTATCTTTTAATAAAAATATATTATTTTTTATATGAAAAAACACCACCATCTGCAATTGATCTCAATTTTGCTCTGACGCCTTTCATATGCGACTGTAAAAAGTTTAAATCAATTTCTTGTAGTTTTAGTTTAATGCGATCAATCAAAACTTGCTCTGTTGAAGCTTGCTAATCTCCCTTGTAAACCTTCTGTGCCAAATTTCCCTAAAAATCTTCAATTGGTCGTGCTTGAGGCACATTTGGGGGATTGGATTCTTTATCAACGTAATAGACATATTGGTCCATCCAATTTAGAGAATCTTTAGAATAATGAGACCTTGCTAAATCTGGCCAAAATAAATAGTTAAAGTCTCCATGATACTTGCGAATAAATGGAAGAAGTCATTTTTCTAAACATTCATTAATATAGATTGATGAATTGATCGCTACAGCCTTGGAAGTGCGAAACAATGGCTCGGACATACCACGGTCAGATATGGCTATCCACATTAATAATTTTTTTGGAAATTTCTCTTTTCCTATAAAACGAACACTTTCTGGGCATGTCTTTTTGTTGTTTGTGTATTATCCAGAACTTCCAGGCATGTTGTCCCCTGCAAAACAAAAGTATTTTTCGTCATCAATGACTAGAAGCGATTTTGTGTTATAGAGTTGGTTAACTAGTTTCCTGCTTTTTTTCTTTGCCTTTAATATTCATTTTTTTAACTGACGACCAATTGTCGATTGATTTACACCGAGTTTAATACCTATTTTTCTCTGGCTGACCCCTTTTTGATTGTTGACAAGTCTCGTTAATTCGGCTTTCTTTTCTCTAGTCCAGGATGTCGGACGACCAGGGTGCTTTCTATCAGAAAACGATTGAACAGTTTCAAGTCTTTTTAGGTTATCATATATTGTACTTCGAGCAAATCCTTCCTTTTCAAAATGATTTATGATTTTTTTTTTTTTTTATATTAGGTTTATTTACAAAAAACATTTTTAGTCGCTTTCGAAAAGATTCTCGTTCAGCTGCATTTAACCTTATTTTAGATAGTTGTGTTTCAAATAATAAAATTTATATTTTATAGAACGTTTATGCCTACGCATAAAACCACAAAAACTAATTATTATGCTCAAATAATGAAATTAGGATTTGTCCGATAACTTCCGCATCACCCGTTATCCTTAGAAATTTGTAAATTAAAGATTAAAAGACCAGCTTATAATAGACAGTAGGAAGCAACCAGGGTCAAAATTTGACTGGGGCTGGGTTTGATAAAATATAGCCAGGGTTGTGTTTGTGACCGGAGCTGCATAAACAGTTATATATCCTAAAGTATTTTTTTTAAATTCAAAATTCATGTTATATTTTGTATGTAAAAAGATAGTAATGATCAACATAAGCATCATAATCATCATCATCATTATCTTCATAATATTTATGATGTTTCTCTAATACAAACAATCTAGATCATGTTCTTTCCTTAACTAAGCTCATTCCTTTAACTAAGCTTATTCCTTTAACTAAGCTCATTTCCTTAACTAAACTCATTCGTACAATATGTAAGGCACTCTCTTTAACTTTTCTTACTTCTGCCTTCACCATTTAATCCTGAAGCTGTTACCTCTTTCTCATGCTGATACCTAAATCACTTTAATCTTCTCTAACAAATATTGTTTGATACAACATTTTTTTCTAATCTGACCTTATAACTCTTACCCATCTTTATGTTTCCCTTTTATATACAACCTTCCAATTTTTAAATCTTCAGTTAACCATTTCCTAGCTTTTTAACTTTATCTTCTATTTTAAAGTAACTCATAACTTAATAGTGGTTGCATGCAACCTTGTTGGAAGTAAATAATTGTTTAAAAGTATATAAATATATAATAAATACATGCCAGTATTTAATAATTAGTAAATGTAAGTATAAAACTATAATATACAAAGTATTATAATTTTTTTCTAGCACTGGCTATCAACCTCTGCTAAATCTTATAATTAATCCGGGGCCAGGGCTGGGTTTGCATCTCATTTTCAGTCTCATTTTTAGCCGGGACCGGGGCTAGGGTCATTTTCTAATAGACAGATGTAACAATTGATCAGTGTTCTCATGAGTTTTTAAAAATTGAAACCATAGATGCTTTTTCTGGCAGCCAGGAAAACAAGATTCAGTAAAGGAAAATAAGATTCAGTTAAATAGTTTATAAGGTATTAAAGAGAGTTTTAAAGAATACTTTTGTAAGACAGTAATGTTGTCTGGACCACAAGTTGTAGACGAGTTCTAAATAGAAACAACTTTAGCAATGTAAGCTTAAATGATTTGAATTTCTAACAATGGATTAATCTGTTTCTCTCAGAAGACAGAAAAAGTGGAGTCATTAGATTCAAAAAATGAATTAGAGGTAAAGTTCTTTGCAAATAGTTTTGCTTTATCCTTGGGAAAGGTTTATTACCTCAGACTTACGTACTAGAGTTATGTTATCTTTGTTGATAACACTGTTAAAAAATTTTTTAAGTGTCTAGAACCTAACCTTTGAGATAAAATATGAGATTATAATAACAGAGAAACAAGAATTAGTAAACTGAAAATTATGGAGCTCAGCATCAGACCTTTTTATATATATATTTTTTCATACAATAATAAAAAACAGAATAACACTTGGCCAGGGTGCAGATGATTGAATCAGGTCTCTCTTGACTTTTTTTGGCAAATTGATAATTTTTTTTTTCTTTTTGTTTGTAATGGAGTGTTAAATTGTTAAGCACTTAGTTACTGAAAAACTCATTTGTTCTCAATAGAGTTGTTTTTGTAAAAAAGATGAAAAAAATGAATACAATTAGAAACAATTCATAACAAGGATAACAAACAGATTCATAACAAGGTGTATAACATAGGTGTAACCTTAGCAATAGGTGTATAACATAGGTGTAACCATAACATAGGTGTAACCATAGGGTAGAAATCATAGGCTTGACTTCAAACCAATGAGAAGAAATAGAAGCCCTCCATGTCTGCCTGAAACCAGAGAAATATATAGAGGCACAATTATCAGCATAGAGACAAAAGACCTCAGCCCAACAACCATCACAAAGAAAATTATGAAAGAAATCCCTGTCAGTTTTAAGATAATAACTATCTTTAAGATTGTGCAATAATAGGGTGAATCTGAAGGAGTATAAGATAAATGTTTTTGTGAGATCATAGCATGACCTATACCACCTAAGGGAGAACAAGGAAAAATTGAGCAAAAGCTAGAATCAGAAACAATATAGAAAAAAATCAATTGAAATTGACTTTTTTTGACCAAGGTTAACTTGATCAAAAATATCAAATTAAATGCAGCCTTTGTAAGAAGAAAAATAAATAAAAAACAAAAAGAAAAAGGGATTGGGTGAAAAGGTGCTAAACAAAAGCATATTAAAAAAATAATAGGAGATATAAACCTGATTTCATGACAAGTAGGTGAATTGATAATAATTATATGCTCAAACCAAGAATGTGACCATCTATCTAACATCTAATCTATCTATCTAACATCTGATTATTGGCTTGTTCCTGAAATTGTTGTTTTTATAAGAAAGACATTTTTATAAGAAAGACAACAAAATTAGTTACAATTAGATATAGAAGCTGGACAAGAAAGTGAAAACCGTGAAATAGAATGAGATCTGAATTGAAATTAACCAGAAGGAATAGAAAAAAATGAAGAACAAAGAAAAAACTGATTGAGTGAAGAGGTGCTAAGCGGAAACACATAAAAAAACAGTCAGAGGATTCAAACCTGATTTCACGTAAGAAAATACCCGAGCACGGAGTCTTGTGAGTCAAAGGATAATAGCTATCAACACTGGGGTCTCAATATAAAACATCCAAATTCAAATTAGTCTCACTAAAAGCAAACAACACTGATTTACTTTGCAAGAAATATGATTCAGATATATTGAAACAATTAAGGGGTGGTGATGTTTTAATATTTTTAGGTACTTTAGTTATGTTTTAAGTTATTAAAGATAAAATTTAGTCAATCTTGTCAAAAAAACAAAAAGAAATTACCAATCCAAGATAGACTAATATCTACATCCTATTTTGATTTAAAAATGATTTAAGATTAATGGGAAACAGGTTGCTCAGATTTTTATTTTGGGAAAGATCTACATATAGACATTGTTACATTATTAATTAGCTTAATTACTCTATAAGTAATTGATTAGTATTGGTTGTATTATTACTACTTTATATATAATAGGGATAAATAATTAGGAGATATCCAAAAATTGATAAAATTAAAAAAAAAAATTACTTTCATATTGACAAGAAGTTCCCCAAACCATAATGCACAATTTGTAATCTTCTTTACTTGTTCTGTACTTTCACGGTCAGTTGCAAATATTTGTTCCATTTTTTTAAAATCTTCTTGACATCTAAAAAAGAAAAGTGAAAACATGTTTTCATCATTTTTTTAATGTTTGAACTCATAATTGTCAAAACACCAGTGTAAAACCCTTTTTTCGAAAAACCTATTTTTTTTATAACTCTAATCTCTCTCAAATGTCTCAGGGGCAAAGTATCTTAAATTTACCAGATCGCAAAACTTTTTGCAAAAAAAAAAAAAATTACTGCTACAAAAATAACAAAGTCCTTTAATAAGATTCTCACAACTATTATGTTTTAAATAATATTTGTATAAAACAGATGTAAATCCAAGTAATACAAATACAAGATAAAAATACTTACTATTATATGCCAAAATTAAAAAAATAGAAATGAGGTAAATAAATGCTTGTGACTATTTTAATCAACTTCAAAAGTGTATACAAATAAACAAACTTAAAAGTTTCTTGGTAATACTCATGGTCCGAAAAGTACACAAGTTATTTTTAAAATTGGCTTTGTTCAACCTTGCGGACAAATAATCGAAAGTAATATTAGTCTGAACAAGTTATTTTGTATCAAAATCCCACATAAACACTCACAAACACACAAATGGGAATTGAGTCCCATATTTCCTTGGTTTTATTAAATAAATCAGCATGATTTCTAGGCTTGATTCCTTTCATTTGGCAGTCAACATGTTCCCATAAATGCTCAATGAGATTTAAGTCAGGTGATTGAGACACTTCAAAACATTAGTTTTACTCTTTTTGAAAAATTCTAAAATCGATTTGGCTGTATGTTTCGGATTGTTATCCTGTTGATATATCCATCTTTGAGGTATTTTATCCTTTGCATAAGGTAACATTATAGTCTTACATATATCTTTGTACTTTTCTTGATTCATAGTCTCAGTAATTCTATGGAGAGGATCAACTCCATCCTAACTAAATCATCCCTAAACCATTACATTACCTCCTCCATGTTTTACAGTAGGCAATTGGTATTTAGGATTGTATCTTGTACCTACTGGATGTCAAAAAAAAACCCAAACAGCATAAACTTGCTTTCGTCACTAAAAAGAATTTTTGACCATTGTTGACTACTCCACTTTAGATGTTCTGATGCAAATTCCTTTTGGGCGTTACAGTTTTTCAAGAAAAGTAATGGTTTTTTTAGCTGGGTGTCTTCCAAACAAATTAGTGTGACGTAAACAACCTTTTGGAGTAGAAATACTACAATTCATTCCATAGAAACATCTCATTTGTACCTTTATATCGACAGCTGTCAAAAAAAGATTTCCTTTGCTTAGTATCACAAGCTTTTTATCCTGATAACAGTGTGTGACCTTCCTGATTGATTTTTTTATACTTTGTAGATCTAGTAAGCTCATATCTCTTCATATTTTGTACAACAGCAGATTTACAAACTCCATTTTGAACTGATTGAAAAGATCAATTTTTTCACTGGAGATGATTTCTTAGATCCCATATCTTAATTACGTATAAATAAAGCTTGTAAAATATTTGCACTAATTATTTGTTTCGAAATCAACAAATTAGCAATTTTGTGGGGAAAATGTTAAAATCTTTAATTTGTCCGCAAATTTTTGAACTTATGAAAAATCGTTATTTTGTAAACCAATTTTAAAATGTTAATTAAATAATCATTATATGTTCAAAACATAATTGTTAACCTGAAAACCTTTTAACTGGTATATAATATAATGGCTCAAATGGTTTATGCGCTGAAATATTTGTAAAATTTGATTTTTTTATGCCTGTCCGCAAACTTTTTAGTGCTGCTGTGTATATATATATATATATATATATATATATATATATATATATATATATATATATATATATATATATATATATATATATATGTATATATATATATATATATATATATATATATATATATATATATATATATATATATATATATATATATATATATATATATATATATATATATATATATATATTAGTGATGTACCGATTAATTGGCCACTTTTTGCACAATCGAAATTTGTATTGGCCTGTTTTTAATACTTTACCAATTTTCCAACTGCTGGCATTTTAATACTTTTAAAAAAAAAAAAAGTGACGTATGTGTTGGCGTAAGAAAAAAGTGATTCTTACGCCAACACATACGTCACTTTTAATTACTTTTGACTTTCGTCCAACATTTGCATGTTGGACGAAAGTAAAAACCATTAATTTAATTACAAATAAATCGCTTTTTTAAAAAAACCACAAAAACGCAAATTTAATTGACCAGAATATTTTAAAAACATTCTGAATGTTTCTAACAATATAAACAATGTTTTTATTTTTATTTTTTTAATAAAATGTTTTTATTTTTAATTTTTTAAATAAAATGTTTTTATTTTTATTTTTTTTTACTGTAAATCATGCGCGGAGTGTTGCTACATCGACTATCTTATAGCCTGACTCGCAAGGGAGTGCTGCTACATCGACTGACAAATAGCCTGACCCGCAAGGGAGTGCTGCTACATCTACTATCTTTTAGCCTGACCCGCAAGGGAGTGTTGTTACATCGACTGAGAGTTTGGTTGGGGCAGGCAGTCTATCAATTAATAAAAAAAAATAATTCCGGTCTTGCATTTTAATTTTTACTTTTTGTCAACAAAATATGGAAAAAACTTTCGGACAACATCTACGGGTTGTATATATATATATATATATATATATATATATATATATATATATATATATATATATTAGTGATGTACCGATTAATTGGCCACTTTTTGCACAATCGAAATTTGTATTGGCCTGTTTTTAATACTTTACCAATTTTCCAACTGCTGGCATTTTAATACTTTTATCCTGCATTATGATAATAGTTAAAAATAAATAAACTAAACTTTATGCATTGCTTAGGATTTTTTTTGAGAAATTGTTTGTTTACAGGCAATATTGTTTATTCTTAAGATGTTTATAAGCTTTAATTTAACAGCTAAATGTACTTATTCTTTTATTACCATAATGTTGTTTTTAAATATAATTTTATTTAGTGTTGTTCTACTGTTATACTTAAAAATAACCTACTTAAGCATTGTTATCTATATGTGTTCAAGTTTTTTTTTCATTTCAATTCACCTTCTGAAGGTTATGAAGGCCACTCCAGTCAAGGAGGCTGCTTTAGTTATGGTTACAACCGCCTCTCAATTTTATAACTACAAAACAAAAACCTTGTCGAACAAGGCTACTACACTGAGAAACAAGTCGAGTGCAGTACTACCATAGACATGGTGGGGATTGAACATCACAAAATAAAATTATCTAAAAATATTTTAGATATCTAAATAACAAATGATAGTTGCTTATATATCTAAATTACTAATAAATTAATAAATAATTTTAAGTAAACTACTTAAATAAATTTATTCTTGTTTTGATAAGAAGCCAACACTCTCTGATTGCTTGGAGGGAGCATTTGAGCTAAAAAAGCATTTCACTTCTGCTTCAGCATGGGGCTTACAGTGGCTGGTGAACTTTAATTCAGAAAAAATCCAATTTTAATTCAGAAAAACCCCAATTCAGAAAAAACCCAATTTAATTAAGATCTTTTATATTTATGAATGGTAATGCACTTGATGAGTAATCTACCCTTCATCTTCTAGGATTAACTCTTACTTCCGATCTTTCTTGGAAACCATATATAAAATCCATTCCAAAATTAGCATCTGCTAATTTTGCAATGATTTAAGGTTGCTTCTCTGTATTGTACTTGACACTTTCTTACTCGGAATTGTATTCTTTATCTCTATAAATCTAAAACCCGCACTTGTATGGAATACTGTTGCCATATCTAGAGCGGATCTTCCAATGATGCCCTTTCTCTTTTAGACAAGGTGCAAAAATACATTGTAAACCTAGTTGGAACTGCTCTTGCAGCCAACCTCCAACCATTATCACATCGCCATAATGTTGCTTCTCTTTCTCTTTTCTACAAATACTATAATGAGCATTTTTTTCATTGTAAAAAAAACTAATTAATGTATATTTTTTAACTGAGTTTTATTAATACCTTTAAAATAGTAGTTTGACTTTGATTCGGATCCAAGTATTTGTTTACCAGTACTAATTCCATATAAAAGATTACACAATTTAAAGTTGTACGATTTTATATTTTCAAAATTTTAAAAATTAGTTAATTTATCTGTATCAGCCTTTTCCCATCCATCGGCATTGATATCGGCTTCAGCCAAAAATGTGCTATTGCTACATCACTAATATATATATATATATATATATATATATATATATATATATATATATATATATATATATATATATATATATTTATATATAAATATATATATATATATATATATATATATATATATATATATATATATATATATATATATATATATATATATATATATATATATATATATATATATATATATATATATATATACATACATATATATACAGGGCTCAAAATGACAAACTTCTTTATTCCAAACAATATGTCTAATAAATACTAAAGTTTGGCGAAAATGTCTGATAAAACCTAAAGAAATGCGATCGAACGCCATTCCTGACCACGTCTAAAATATTTTGTTTTATCAACTTGACCCTGGCATTTTGTTTTGACAACTTAAGGCATTGCAAAAATGCACTGAAAATTAAAAAAAAAAATTTTAAATATAACTTATCTGAAAAAAGAAATTTAAAAAAAAAAATCTAAGCTCATAAAACTAAAATTTGAAAAGGAAAATATATTTATAATACATTATTTAATAAATACTATACTAAGTGAAATGCTTTGTAAATTATTAAGTTTACTTTTACTTTATCAAATAAAATAACAAATTAATTCTAATGATTGTTTACAATTAACCCACTTTATTTAAATTATTAAAGGATATTATACATAATTACATTTATATAAATATGTTTTGATAAATTTTTTCAATCTTTTTCTATGATTACTTTTATAAACACTTTTAATAGCAAAAAACTTTAGAGCAAAAACAAACACTACATAACATAATTCAATTATATGCGGTAGTGGTGTAGTGATAGAGCGCTCGCTTTATAAGCGAGAGGTTTCAAGTTCGATCCCCGCCACATCCCTGGTAGTACCGCGCTCAACTCGTTTCTCCGGGCAGCGGCCTTGTTCATTAAGGTTTGTGTTTTGGAGTTATAGAGTTGAAAGAGGGTTATACCACAAATAGGTAGCCTCCTTGTCTGTAGTGGCCTTCTCGGCCTTTAGGAGGTGAATTAAAAAAATAATAACAATTAAAAAAATAATAAAATTAGTGTAATAAAAAGTACTGGTTTCTATAAGCATAATAAAAAAATTATTTCGTTATTTCGTTTTTGTTCATAGCATTTGCCATTCATATAAAATTTTTAACAGAAACACTATTAAAGTAAGCTATAGCTGTACAAAAAATATTGAAAGAATTATAAAATGCCATAATTTTGCATTGAACAGTAAAAATTAATTTCTCATTGAAAAAAATACTGAAAATTGTAACTGCAAGCAAAAACTTGACTGCCCTATGAATGGCAAATGCTTATTAAAAAATATCATTTACAAATGCATTGTTTCCTCGCAAAACAAACCTGATAAACATTATATTGGCTTAACCGAGGGCAAATGGAAAAAACGTTATGCCAATCACAAACAATCTTTTAAACATAAAAAATACTCAAAAGAGACTATGCTGTCTAAATATATTTGGCAACTAAAAGAAAAAAATATTAATTTTAAATTAAACTGGTCTATCCTAAAAACTTCGCCTGCCTATAACAACATTTCCAAAAAATGTATACTATGTTTACAAGAAAAATTTGAAATTATTACTCATTTAGGTCAAGAAAATTTACTGAATAAAAAATCTGAATTAATTTCTAAATGCAGACATGAAAATAAGTTCCTTTTAAAAAATTATAAAAACAAATGACCAGTCCAAATTTATCCTAATTCTAAAGAATTCTTTTCATGATTTTTTAATTATCTAATGTAGTTGATGCAACTTCCTGGTTGCAAAATACTACAGTTACTACATAATTAATTATAACAATTCCCAACTTCCTGTGAAATGATTTTTCTATAATTTGAAAATTTTTTTATGTTTAGACATTCTTCCTGATGAACCTACTGATGTCATTGTAGAATTTTTTTTTTTTAATCAATATTACTTGTTATTGTTTTATTTGTTTTTTAAAATAGCGTTTATTATCAATCGTATTACTTTCCTATAAATTTTATAGGAAGCTAAACATAAAAATATTTTTTTATAGAGCGCAAGAACCAAATAAAATTAAGATTTTTATATTACACTCTTAAATAAAATAAATATATAAAAAAGCCGAATTCTTTGATTTATAGTTAGAAAATATTATTAAGTCAATTTAGTGGAAATTGATAAATTTTGATGATTTGTATATAAATATTAAAGTAATTTTGTATTTTGCATTTGGATTTTGATAACTAAACAATTAAAATGTTGGCAACTCCATATTGATTCGAACATCTTAAAAAAAAGACAAAAAAATCTGTATGGATAAAAAAAAACGAAATAGTTGAAAATCGTATCAGATATGAAAATTTGAACTTTGATATTGCTAAAACGTCAAAGTTAAGCCGTTTAAGTGTTGGTGCTTAGCAATAGTGTGAATATAGATATTGTAAAACTATGCCACTTGAAAAAGAATGTTGTGGTTGCGTTGAAATAAAGGAAATAAATATCGTCTCAGGTATTACAAATTAAGTAACATTCTTTAAAATAGAAACTGATGTGCGCAATATTAATAATATTAATAATTGCAAACATTAACATTTTTGTACATAATGACTATGTAAAGTAAAAAAAGTTTTAAAATTTTTTTTTAAAGATCATCAATGCATAATAGAGCATGAAACAGACAGCTTTTTAGTAATTAAAGCAATAAATAATGTTTTATGGCAATAATTCAAGACAGATGGCGATTAAAATTGTTATTCTGTTGTGTTTAATATTTCCTAATTTATATGTTGTATTTGGAAAGTATTTTACATTTCTCTTATCAAAAACCTAGCAAAATTGACAACGAAAGGTTTTTTGTTAAACGATTTTGATTTCAAAATTGACTCAATAATACTACAATTTTTGCAATCAAAAATTGACTCAATAATACTACAAATTTTGACAGTAATTTACATTTCTCTTATCAAGAATTATTAAAACAAGCAAAATTGACAATGAAAGGTTTTTCGTTAAACGATTTTTTTGCAATCTTTAACAGTAATTATTTTACTTTATTTAAAAGAGCAATACATGTTTTATAGAATAAATTTTATTAAATATATATTGCTTGATTAAATAAGTATTTTGGGAATATATGCAACCCGATAAAAAGTTTAGCAAATAAGGGGTTGTCCATAATGTATGCACGCACAAAATAATTTTTTTAACAGAACCTATATGCGGATAATAATAATTTAATAACAATAAATATAACACAAAATTAATTTACAGCAATAAACAAGCCTAAAATGTCTGAAATATTTTATTATTTTTAATGCAAACTTTGTAAAAATAACAAAATAATAATAATTTGAAATAACTAAAAAAATTCTATAGTAATTTATGATTAAAAAAAAACTTTTATATAATGATAAGTAACTTAACAAATTTTTTAATAATCTATAATGAAAAAAAAAATCTATAATTTGCTAACAAAAAAAATTTTTTTAATTTTTTATCAAAATTCTACAATGACGTCATTTACTAAAACGCAATTGAATAAATTATGAAGTCTGTAGATTGCGGCATATATTTTAAAGACTCCAAGAGAATTGCTACTGTGGAGACAGCAAGCTTCGAGTAAAACAACAAAGTTTGTTTTTGTTGGTATACATTTATTATTTTGTTTTACTTAAAAAATTCTGCCTAAACATTTTTTTTTACTATTTTCTTTAAAATAAACACAACTTGTCTTGGCACTTTGGGATCCCTTTAAGAACATTGAGCACTTATCATTACTATTTGTAGAATACCTAGAGTAAAGGTCTTTTAACTATTCTATAGAAACTCTAAACTTTAAACTCTATAGTAGTAGCTTTAGTAAAAACCATTTAACTACTCTATGACATCTAACAAGACAAAATTAAGGTCAGATTATGTCAAAGCGTATTAATTTTATTGAGGAAACTAATTAAATTTATTGTTTTTTTTTTAAAAACTACAAAAACACAAATTAAATGACTAGAATGATTTTAAAAATGTTCTGAAAGTTTTTAAAAACATTTTGAATGTTTTTTAAAAATTTATTAAATGTTTTTATTTTTTTAAATAAAAAGATTCTGAATGTTCTTATTTTAATTTTTTTACTGAAAAACATGCACAGAGTGTTGCTACATTGACTATAATATAGCCTGCTGCTACAATCAACTATCTTATAGCCTGCTGCTACAATGGGGTGTTGCAATATCAACTATCTTATAGCCTGTTGCTACAAGGAAGTGTTATTACATTATATATATATATATATAATATATATATATAATGTATTATATATATATATATATATGTACATTATATATATATATATATACATATATATATATATATATATATATATATATATATATATATATATATATATATATATATATATATATATATATATATATATATATATATATATATATATATATATATATATATATATGTAAACTGAAACAGTATGACAGTATGACATCAAATTGCCAATCTAAATGTACTTTTATTGTTGTACATGCATATAACTGTTTTTTTAAATATGCAACTATCAAATATTAATTAGTAAGTATTAATATATAATTGTATAAAAGTAAGTATAAATATATTATATAAAATATAGTAATATGTTAGTGCTAAAATAAAACTTGATACATACCGATGCATAAAAACTGTTCGAAAAGAACGACCATCTTCTATGTCAATGGCTTTTGTCTTATCAAAATGGTTGCATAATTTTGCAGCAAAAAATTGAAAACTTAATGAAGCTAAAGCCTGCAAAATAAATTACAAAACACTTTTTAGTTATAATATTTTTTAATTCATCTTTAAAAACTAACACTAATACTCTCTCTCTCTCTCTCTCTCTCTCTCTCTCTCTCTCTCTCTCTCTCTCTCTCTCTCTGTATATATATATATATATATATATATATATATATATATATATATATATATATATATATATATATATATGTATATATATATATCAGTGCATGTGATGAACAAAATTGCCCAGCATGATATTTCGCGCTCATAATACTTAAACACATTATTAATGAGCACGATTATGCGCACTTATTATGAGCAGTCCTGTATAAATACATATATATATATATATATATATATATATATATATATATATATATATATATATATATATATATATATATATATATATATATATATATATATATATTAATATATATATATATATATAAGGCCTTGTGATGAAGCGGGAGCAATCGCTCCTTGCACGTGAAACACGCCTGTAAACGACCTTCTGGGGGCAACAAATAGTGCTCACTTGTTTCATTACAAGAATAAAAAATCACGCTGGTCTGAAGAACTTGCGTGGGAGAAAATTATAAGTTGATTTTAGAGAAAATATTTTTTGTAAAATTTTTTTGCTAAAGTCAAAATATGTTTTAACAGTAGAGTTTGCATATTGTTAAATAAAGAAGTTATATTTGTAATAAAGTATGCCACGCATAATTTATGCGTAGCATACTTCAATTTTAATTTATGCGCTATAAGTTCAAATTAAAAATGATTTATTTTTATTTGAAAGCTAAATCCAGCATGCTTTTTATTTAAATTCCAGTTGAACTTTATCATATTAGCATAAAAGTCCATGTAATAAAATATCCAAACTTGCAATACTTCAATGAAAACTCCAAACTTAAATGTTAAAAAACTAAATATCTAGATATTTAAAAATATCTAGCGCAATATTCATAAATATCTAGCGTAAAAAGTTTCAAACTAAAAGTTCACTTAAAGCTTCGATTTCATACAGGTTCGATCACATTCTATTGATTTATGACAATTCTCAGGCCTTCACGTAAGAGGCGTGCGGTCGCACGTCTTATATGAACCTGCATATAATACTTTCTTTTGACAACTTGGTCACGACTCTTTGCAAGTTTTGACAACTAGCGCTTTTAAAAAATGTGTTAAAAAAACAAAGCAAATGTAAATGCGATTATTAATTTAATTGATTCCATAATTTCAATTAAACGGTTACAAAATTTCCTGAGTACTTTATTGCAACATAATAAAAGGTGATCATTGAAAAAAATATTCAGATTAGAGTTTAAGGCAAATTGAGTACAGAAGCTATCAAAAAATAATTACAAACCGTTTTATCATGGAAATATAATTTCTAATAAAAAATTATTTATTAAAAAAAATGCTTTACAATAATTTTGAAACAAACGCATCTGCCAACTATTTTTTAACTATCCCAGGGCGCAACCTATATCATTTTTTTTTTAATAATGAACGTTGACTTGCGCATCTTTAATTATTAACAAACGCCAACAAATAAATTTAGGAGATTTATGTCAAATAAGGGAGTTTTATTTTCAAATAATTTTTATTCTAGTTAATAAGTTAATAAATACATCAAAGATGCTTATTGAATTTATACAATTTTTGTTTTTCAAAAAAATTTTATTTGCTTTAAACTTTTAATGTTAACTGCTAATTACATAAAAGAAATAAAAGAAAGCCATCGAAATGTTTAAGCACGGTTTCTTTTGAAGTTTTTGCAAAAGCATTCATTTTAAGTAAAATTTTGGATGCTTTTGTGAGCCATGCAAAAACAGCCTAAGTTACTAACGTTTTAAACATCGATTCTAAAAAATTAAATAAAAAATCTAAAAAGGGGGGGGGGGCAGACTCATGATCCTTTCCCTCATTATGGATCCGCCCTTGTATTAGCCAATTTATTCATGGGATGGAATGATAAAGATTGATAGAGCTGTGATAAACTTTTTTAACTTTCGCTTACAATTAAGTTTACATTAAATAATAAATGTTTTAAGTTTTTCTGGTTTTTCTGCTATTTATTTTATTTATTTTTTTTAAAACTTTTAATTTAATTTTTGTTAATTTAGTTTAACTATTTTTTTTTAATTTTATTCTTTTTTAAGGTGGTATACCCCCTTCGAAATTATCTTGGAAGTGAAATCTTAGTCAAAATTAAAATTAAGCCTATGAAAAATCTTATTAAACGAAATCGATTTATAAAATTACAGGTGGTTATGTTGTCATGACAATCACCTAAAATGGCGGATTTAGGAAAATATGCACGTCGCACTGTCATAAATATCTCAGATTCTAATAGAGTATTCAAAGTAAAACTTGGCCCAATGATAAAAAACAGTTTGATCTATGCAATCTGCCAAAAGTTTTTAAATCTGACTATTAGTTTCCATGTAGCACTATTATGAAGATTTTTAAATAAGCCAATTTTTAGTGCTGAAACAGCAATATCTCAAACTCTGAAATGTTTTATAATTTACTTTTGGCAGATTGCATACATCATGTAAAAACACATCATTGCTGAAAATTTGATTAAAAACTGACTACTAGAAAATGAAACTGTGACAGGAAAAATAGAAGTTAGCAAAAAAACACTTTAAAAATTAAAAAAGAGAAAAAAATGCAAAAAAATATTTTTAAAATAAACAATGTCTGTAAATTTTAAAGCAAAATGTTTAAAAGCTACCAGCAGCATAAAGAGTTCCTTGTTTTTGCTTTTCCTTATCATTTTTGTTCTTTTTATTGCCCCTGATTATTTTTCTACGCAACTTAACATTAGATTTACTTTTGTATGACGATTGATACAAGTGTATTTTATTTTCTCTATTGAAGCCATCTATCATAAATGTTCCTGGAATCATATTGAGTTTTTCATAAGTCATCACTGATGCTTTTCTTCCAATATTAAAGTTTGCAATAGCATCATATGTTGCAAATTTCAAATGTAACAATGAACAGAATTTAGTTTTCGGTACTCGCTCCAATATCATCATGTTAAGACTCTCATTTTGGTTCTGAGTTTTTCCATGCATACATTTTGCAAGTAATTCATTAGAGCTAAGTTCTTTATAAATTGGCTTAAGTAACTCAATAATATCACATGGCAAACCAGGGCCAGAGAGAAGGTTGATTGGGACGATCAACATTATGCTAGCACCAACTTTTTTCACTGCTTGGACAATAGGTGTGATAATTATTTTCTTTTGAGCAACATGAAACAATGAAGCAAGTATAGCACTGCGCATTTCATGAACAGACTGATTTTAGGTTCTTGCTGCAATTCCATAATAGTTTTGCAATCTGTCAATTGTTGCATCAGTAAGTCTTCCTTTACCACCTAGACACCTTCCTTTTTCAATTTTCTTAATCGTGTGCCAACTCCTTTTTGCACATGACCAACACATTCTAATTTTGAAACTATTGTATCACCATACACTCTTTCAACAGATGAAAATGTCTTACTATCTCCGTCACCACAAAATTCAGTATAGCGAAGTTTATATTTTTGAATAGATCGTTCAAAAATTGATTTTGCTCCAGCGACTTCCATACCGGTGGATGGGCCAGTATAGTTAAGATTAAAAAAATGAGTATTTTTTAGCATTTTATATGCATCAGGGTCTGTATTTTTTTTCTTTATAATCAAAAAACATTGTTTGCAATATTTGGATAATACTTCACAATCCAAAACTTTTCCTGTAATCATTGATATTGCAGTATAAACACCGTTGTATGAGGAAAAACCTCGACGTTGCCAAGTACCATCACAAGAAACACTAGTATTTATTAAATTGAATTCATCAGTAGTATGTTGGGATGCTTTTATAATTTCAAGTGCAGCATCAGACATGGTTTCTACTGCAATTGCTTCAACTTTAATAGCAATTTTTCGAACAATTTTAATGTAAGTGTTTTGAGTCATTGGCGGTGGAAGATCCATAAGATAACAGAATCTTTTAAGGCCAGTATGGTCTTGTCCACATGGATGCATTGCATAAACTGACCTTTGGTTAATATCAAAGGCTCTACAACTTTCAGAACCACACTTCTTGCATGTAAAAAAATTCATGATTCAATCCACATTTACAAAATATAATCAATGAGCTAGAAAGTCCAAATTTTTTTTTTGCATTTTCAGCTAAATTAAGTCGACAAGTTTTACATTCTGGACAATATAACAACTGAACAACAATGGCTAATAAAGTGCTATCAATTATTCTGTATCCACATATGTTTTTTTTATTAGAACTTGCAGCAGTATCAATAGGGTTTACCTTAGAATTACATTTATTGAGCTCTGTGAATCTGTTAGTAGAAGACTAATATTTGCTGAATTTGTTTCATTTAAAGTATATTGATTTCCATGAAATCTTTTTTTCTTTTTGTTTTGAGTAGCAAATTTCACACGTTCTCTACCCATTAAAAGTATAAGGTTTAAATTATATAAACATAAACAGATACCTAGATATATATATAACTTTAAGATGGCAATTTGTTTTAAAGAAACTTCTGGAAGAAATTTATGAGAAATCCAGTTATTGCTTTTAATCTTACAGATGTTTTGATTAATGGAAAATAGAAATAAATTATAAACTCATTTCAACAAGCATTTTCTCAGTATCAAAAGTTATATTTGGGGAGAATTTCTTGGCCAAGTAAAAATTTAACCGTTGCTATGGAGGTTGTCAAGGGCGCTTTAAAAAGTTAGGTTCAGTAAAGTTTATTTTCCTCAAATTACGTACTGAACTTTAAAAAATGGTTTTTAGAATATGATTCTATGATAAATTTTAGATTAAATAAAACAACAAAAAATTTTTTGAAAAATTTGATATTTCTGAGGGGTATACCACTTTAAGTTTATGGATTATTGATTTTAATTTAAGTTTGCTTTGTTTCTTTAGCGGTTTTTTTTAAAAGCGCTAATTGTCAAAACTTCCACAGAGCCGTGGACAAGTTATCAAAACAAAGTTTTATGTTTTATTTTTCTCTGGTATCTTCGAATCAGTTAAGCTTATATTAAAGTCTATTTATTTAAAAAAGTTCAAGCTAAAAGTAACTAAAAATTAAAAAAAAGTTTCAATAAACAAGACATATAACAAATATATTTGTTATACAACTTTGAATTGAAACTTTTAGAAGTGTGCTCACAATCAACAAAAGAAACAATGTAACGCCACTTGTTTCACAAACGCATTTCTCAAAATATATGCCAGTATATAAATTATTTATATATTATATTTATATAAGTATATATATACTTACATATATACTTAATATATACTACATTAGTATAAGTCTATTACATATTTATTAAGTATATAAATAAGTATATAAAGTATTATTCACTTGATAGTAATTAAATGGAGCATTCAGTTTAAATTAGAAAGTTTTCTGTTTTGTGCTAATTAATGAAATAATTCAAAGACATTACTGCTAACAGATAGAATGGAATGTTTATTATTTTCAAAACATTTCGCCCCAATGAGAATAGAAAATTTAAATCAAAAAATTAAAACTTGATTTAATTTTGAAAAATCAAAAGTTTTAATCCAAAAGATTTAATGAAAATCTGAGATTCTTTTGCTTTACTGTTTTTAATTTTTCACACATCTTTTGTAAATAAAAGAATTCTCAATCTTTTTTTTTTTAACTATTATTTGTTTTAAATCAAATTAAAAACGTTTCTGTTGCTTAGAATGTCCGCAATCATAACCCATAACTACCAATTTCCAACTCTGAATATCACTCTCAAAGACTTGATGCTAAGTGCGCATAATCGAAATATCATGCTGGGCAATTTTGTTCATCACATGCACTGATATATATATATATATATATATTTATATATATATATATATATATATACATATATATATATATATACATATATATATATATATATATATATATATATATATATATATATATATATATATATATATATAAATATATATATATATATATATATATATATATATATTATATATATACTTTTATACACACACACACGCACACTCTCTCTCTCATACACACACACATACATACACACACAACCATTCATAATCAATCAAATAAGATAAACATTAAAAAAAATGTAATCATTTTTTATTTTTGCGTTATTAGATAATTTAGGTAATATAAAAGCATTTTAATTATAATACTTTGATAAAGTTAAAAAATTAACAAGCTGCTGTTTAAATTGGATGAAGTTTAACATTTATTTGCATAAGTGTACTGTTTTGTTAATCACTCATTAATCGCGCAATTATCAAGTCTGATGTTTATGTTCATTAATCAAACAAATATTTACTCTTAACAACTATTAATTAAATGTTGCTATTATTATGTGAAGGTTACATAACATTAGCAACATTTTATTTCAAGAGACTTTGTTATGCTATTGTTTTGCTGAAGTGAAATTTAATAATTGGTCTCACAATAATAGTTAAAAATTTATAATTGACATTAGTAGTTGATGAAAGAACTTAGGCAATTGATGGAGGCAGAGCTTGGCAGCAGAATAGCTGCAAGGAAACCAATCATTTGGCTCTAAAATACAAAAACAAAACTGGAGTGAGTAAAATTAAATGAAAAATGGACTATCAATGACTGGAAATGTGTTCTTTGGATCTACGAGTTAAAGTTTTAAATCTTTGGTTCCAAGAGTATATCGTTTGTCCAAAGAAAAGTTGTTAAATGGATAAAACAGTGTTTATTGCTGACTTTGAAATATAGAGGGGTAAATTTTGGTGAGAATAGTACAGGTGACATTGTAAAAAAGATGGAATAAGGACAAAAGAAGTGTATTTGAACAAGACATCAAAAGTTATACCATACCTTTTAACTTAATAGTTTTTCCATGTAACGAAACTGTAAATTTCATGCCTGGACAATTATCAAACATTTATTACAAGTTTTTTACCAAAATGTAAAAACCCATTTAAAAATAAAATTTATTGTAAAACACATTCTGAAAAAAAAAATTGACATTCAAGTTATTAGTCCCTGGTGTTGTATAAGGAAAGCAAAACATTTTTTCAAAAACTCAAAATCAGAAATTTGATATTTCTTTGAATAAGTAAGTCAACTACTTTGTATGAAAAAATATCAAACTTCCAGCAGAGGAAATTACAAAATTTTATTATTGGGTTGCTTTAAAAAACATAAAAAATCTAATAAAGATTATAAATCACTTTTAGAAAACTCTTTTAAAAAAATAAGATTAAAAATAAGGTCAAAATTAAGATCAAAAATAAGGTCAAAAATAAGGTCAAAGGCATTCTTTTTATTAAAAATAAAAAGACAATCCAAAAAATAAAGACAACTCAAAAAACTATAAAACTTAATCTCCAAAAGGTCATAAAAACTAAATGAATAAAGCTCATTCAAAAAAGATCAATTTTAATATAACAAATAAAGTATGATAAAAATAGTTAAAAAGTCAAATAACTTTTAAGGTTTAGTGACATACCCAGGCTGATTTTTACACCGCTATATCAGTTAGGGCACCTTAACTTCCGCCCTAACTCCAGTAGTATATAACTGATATAACTCTTACATAAGTACTTGCTTTATGGAATACAGGCAAACAACATATAATGGGAATTTGCAAAAAATATTGAGAACCTTTTTCTTTTTCACTTTATGTGCGACATTGCATTGTTAATACTCTAACACTTTATACTTGTTAATAGAATCAGCCTCTCTGAGAACTATTACAGAGCTCAGAAAACTTGACTAGCAGCTGGCCTCAAAACCATTAAACTGAGTTTTAAAGCTGTACCATTAATAGGATATAACAAAGAGAGTTGCATAGCCACTACCGAGTAGGCACAAACAAAAGCTCATGCATAAAATCAAGAAGATTCAGTATTAATCATCCTGGCAAGAAATAAATGTATCACAGATTTCTACATGGCAACAGAATTTGGTCTATATAGATTTAAATCACCCATATAATAAAGGAAATCCCTAATAAGGAAATCCCTGTACTATTAATTTTCAAGATTATATTTATAATTCAGTTCTTAATCAATTGATAGTTTAAAAAAAATTATTGATGAGACTTTTTGAGCTTTTAAAACCTTTGATTACTTTAGAAAAAAAAATCTCAAAAAAAACAATTTTATTTTGAGTATTTTATAAAAAAAATAAAGTTCAGTAATTTCAGTAAAATGTTCACCAATCCTCTGCAAATGTTCAGCAAATCAAAACATCCTCATTAAAGTTAAGTACATGTTTTTGAGATTTTTGTACTTATTAATAACAAACAGACAATTTTTCCGGATAGCAAACTTTTCTATAAAGGGATTTCCAAGTGCTGAGACAAGTTGTGTTTATTTTGTAAATAAACAGAAAAGTTTTAAGTTTATTAAAATTATCAAAATAAATTATTTATTTTGATAATTTTAATAAACTTAAAACAGTGAAATCGTACAATCCTTAATTAGATGTTATTTTTGTTTAAAATGTTGCTTACTATATGTAAGCAAGGTGTTTGTCAATAGTCTTTTTTTAAACTCCAAAAAAAAATAATAATAGTAAATTAGGTAAGGCAAAACAACAACAATAAAAAAAACAGTTTTAAGTCTACATTAAAAAGAATGATTTTCCTATATTTTATTTGTGTTTTTTTAAAAAGGAAAGCAAAAATATGAATTGCAATGTGTTTGTAAAATATATATTGTATAATTTTAATGTAACAAGTATATTTTGTCCCAATGTAATGCATACGTATACTTTTTGCATTATATAATTATATTTATGTATCTAAACGCACATTTAGCTTACTTAGATAAGGCGTTGACTTCATAATTCGAATTTTTTTACACACGCACAGAGCCCAATGTTAAAAAGAAATGTGTTCTGCTTAAAATTTGGGGATAAAAAACATACAGGAAAAGAAAAGTAATATGAAACAATAAAAACTATGTGAAGACCGCATGACATAATTGAAGCTTCAAAACTATGTAGATTTTTAAGCTTCAATTAGGTAAACTTAGAAAATACACTGAAAGGCTTAAATGGTATAAGAAATCTGAATGTGATGAGATGTAAATCATTCAAAAACATACAACAAAAAAATTTTTTATATACAAATAAGAAAAGATAAATAGTTACAAAGTAAACATATGACCAGCAGGGTATTTAAAAAAAAAAAAATTGGGCAGTTGTAGGAATCAAACCACAGACATTCCGCCTATGAAGTTAACGCCTTATCCAAATAAGCTAAACCTGCACATACTTATGAACAAATAAAGATAATTATATAATGCAAAAAGGTTATACATAAAAGTATACATTATATTTTACAAACAGATGGCAATTTGTATTTTCACTTTTTTAAAAAAATAATAAAATATAGGAAAATCGTTATTGTTAATGTCAACTTAAAAATTTCTTTTTTTCTTTGACTTATGGAATTTTGTTGCTGAAAATAATCACTCTAAAGAAACAAAAATAAATAGAGTACACAAATTATTCAAATCATTAACTTTTTTTTTCTTTCTATAAAAGGTTATTTTAATTTCCTATTTTATTAGTTTTGCTTCCTTTCTTTTTGAAACTTTTTTTCAGCAACACTTAATATAATAAAACTTGTAGAGACCAAGTTATTTAAAATAAAATACTCATGCATGGACATACAAGACAAAAAACTGCACACGTTTCCAGGGAAGGCTTGCAATCTTCCATTATTTAAAGAAAAATAAATAAATAATAAGTTCTCCATAGAGAATTTATTATTTATTATTCTTAAAAATCCTAAAAAAATCAGATTTTTAGCTGAAATAGTCAAAATAAATAACAATTATTATACTCGTACAATTAATACGTAACTATCTAAATATAGCGTAAAGTAATTGATAAACAATAAATTTACTGTTTTAATTATTGATGACAAAAAATAGCTTTTAACTTGTATTTCTAAACTATTTGAATATCTAGAAAAAATAAAGTTTCAAAGGAATATCCAGAAAAAGATAATCTCTGATACAGTGATTGTTAATGCTGTTTGTTAGGAGCAAGTGAGCAAGTGAATATACATGTTGATTAAATAAAATAGATTTCAAAAACTGCTTTATCACTGTTGAAACATGGATTCACCACTATACACTGACATATAAACCAGTCAAAACAATGGATCAAAACAACGACCTATCAAAAAAGGCAAGTAAAACAGTAAAAGGCAAAAAAGGACTGCACCATCAGCAGGTAAAGTAATGATTTCAGTCTTTTGCTATTGCAAAGAAATTTAATTACCTTCAGAAGAGCTAAATCATCTATTCTGAATATTACACAAATTTTTTTAATGAACTGAAATAATTGAAACATTTGAACAGGGTTTATACAGGTTCTTAATGAAAAATTTCCTTGACTTAACTCAAAAACATAAGTATTTTCCCTAACATTTTTTCCTGAAAACTCACTTGTTTCTCCTGACCCATTCAAAAAAACTACCTTTTTCCCCTGACTCGTTAACTATATATAGTAATAATTATATACAGTTTCCAGAAAAAAATGGAGTTGCATTGACACTTCCATAAAAACAATAAAATATTCACAAAGACATGCATTGACACTCACATTTGACTAATTATATGTTCTTTAATTAAAGACTTTTATTTATTTACACATCAAGATTCTCATATTTTAAACTATTTAAAAAAATACTCCTTTATATGACTAAGAATTCTTAAAGTTTCACAAACGAAAAATTAAGTATCTTATAAAAAAGTAAGAAAGTTAAAAAAAAAAATTATTATTAAAAAAAATTATTCTGTAAAGAAAAATAACAGCTACAATAAAGTAATATCTTTAAAGAAAGAAAACAAGTTTCACAACATTGTCTTACTTTTCTCTTTCAAAATTTTGACTACTTTTTCTAAAGTTTTAATTTCAACGCGTTTTTCTTTGCTCTTCCTTTTACTAGATGAGTCAAGTGTCATTTTATTTGACCGGTTGTATAAAAGATATTGAACTTGGATCAAATACATTTGCATTTCTTGCCATGGTGTTATGGACTTTTTGACAATTGAAAATCCAAAATGCATATCTTTAATCCGAAAATAAATACCTTTATCAGTAAGTGTATTAGTATTAGTGTTTTTGAAAAATTAATTGAAACTGCGTTCTCTTATTAAGATTTTAAAAACTTAAAACAAAATAAAAAGTTCGAAAGTTAATAAACATCCCTATAAAGTTGAAAAGATCCTTTCATGATAGCTTTTAGCTCACAACTTGTGGTTTCTGTAGCTACTTGGAATGCTCCATGAACGATGTGGAGGTTACAACTGCCAGTATTTACTAGTTTACTCAGACTAGCTTCTTCTCTTTCCAATTGCATTTCCCTGAAAACCTTCCAGTTCATATTAGGACCATCCATTGATAGTTGTACTTGTTTAGAAAAATCCAAAACAGATAAACCATAATTTATTCTCTTAAGTCTGTTGCAGTGGCATGTCCAAGAAACATAGAATCCCAATATCGTACTTCAACTTTGTTACTAAGATTATTCTAAAATCTTACTACTAAATCCATCTCAGATTCTTGAATGACTTTATTCAAACTTTTTAAAAAACTCATAACAAACAGACAGCCATCCTGATACACAGATTTGTATTTTTAAAAGTTCTTTGAAGTAAGGTGCAATTCCATAGTTCACAACGTATTTTAATTTGTCCTTGCCAAATTCAATTGTAGATGCAATCTTGCTATCTGGAAAGATAGCCTGAAATGTAATAACACTATTTGTAACAGAGCTATCACTGTATCCACAAACAACATGCTTAAGTATCCATGGAATCTCCGCATTAAGTTTACCTCCATCATGATAAATAAATGGAATTATTGTTTGAGATTGTGTAAAAGGAAATTCTATTTCAACTGCACCTGCTGAACTACTTAATTGAGTGTCTTTGCATATTTCAATTGATTTGCATACTTCAATGGATTTGCATACTTCAATGGATTTGCAATTTCAATGGATTTGCATATTTCAATGGATTTGCATATTTCAATGAATAATTCAGTGGCATCTTCAGTTTTTGTAACAAAAAAGTTTTTAATTTTTTTCTGTTCTTGAACCATCTTTTCACAAGTTCTATTCTTTACATGACTCTTTAGTGCCACAACGCTCATGTTGTTCAATGCCATATTAACTTTGCAAAGTCTATATCTTGCTTGAGTGTCCACTGAACTTTTAAATGAAATAAACTCAGAACACAGCCAGCTTTCTTTAAAATATGTTGGTTTTATTTTTTTTAGACATCTGGAAAAGAAAAATAGCACAAACAAAATGACAATACCAATTAAGTTGGTATTGTCTATAAATACCATCTAATCTATTTATTAAATTCAATATTTTAGTATATAAAATTTTTGAATTTGAAATGTTTTATTGTTTCTTGACTTACTTAGAAAAAAATGGATAACTTTCCTTGACCACAAAGTGGTTAAGGAAAGCAATCAGTTTTTTTGCAACTTAAAATTTAGGTACCAATCATCACTTTTAAAGCAAAATATATTTATTGTTTTTATAAATACAGCCTTTTATTTAAATGCTCATTCAGCATAAAATTTATTGCTAACTTATTTATGACAAAATTAGCAATATTTTAATTTTTAGTAGTAAAAAGTTATTTTTAAAGTCTTTTTGAGGTCAATAAAATTATACATTAGTTTTAATTTTTTTTTTTTTTTGTACCTTTTTTTGTACCTGTGAATTCAAGGTCCCAATTATAAGCTCAATTATGTGTAAGAGTAAGTCATATTATGATACATACACACAATTAAGTGTATAAATAACTTTTCATAAACTACATAAAATAAATGTAATTTTGAAAAACATTAATTTTATTGAATCCTTTAAAATTGATTGATTATGGTCATATGGTTCATAAGATGAAACAAAGACAAGTTTTTTGTAATTAGATAGAGGTAGTAACATCAGATCCACTTATGAGAAAACTTTTCTTTATTAATGACATTTTAAAAGATTTTCTACAACTCTCCAAATATTTGAGATAAAATAAAAGATTTAGTAATCTAAGAACTAAGACACTTAAGCATTAGACAATACCTTTTAGACTTTGACATTAGAAATTTTTGCATCAATTGCAATGATAAAAAGATTTGCTTGTTTTTAGGAAAGCTCTTGTGAAAAAAAATTAAAGAAATGGTTACCAATAGAAATAGCAGCTGCACAAAGGGAAAAAAATACTGGAGTAAATAAGACAAACAAAAACTCTATGCTAAAAAATGTAACATTACGTATTCCATTATAAGTCCATATTCTGCAAACCACCTAATATTTACTTCATATTAACACTTCAACCATTTTTTTAACATATAATTCATAGTTTCATTAAATATTTTTATACAAAGTTTTATTAATATTTATTAATAAAACTTATTTATAATGAACTTTATTAGAAACTTACAAATGAATAATTATTGTTAATGATTACTATGATCCAGAAACTGCGTAAAATTTCAAAGACAAAACTTTAAAAACTTGAAAAAAATATTTTCAAACAAAAAATAAAAAAATTTACTGCTTTCTTACTAATTTTAAAGCAAACTATTACAAATGACTAGAGCTGTTTTCTCAAGAGAGTTGTTCTTTTGAAAAATGGTTATGATTAGATATAACAGCTGCACATGAAGGCGAAAACCATGGAGTAAAATGACCCTTGACTAGGAACCAATGAGAAGGAATAAAAGCTTCCATACCTACCTGGATTTGGAATTATATAAGAGGTGCATTTATCAGCGAAGAGAGAAAATTAATAAATTACATTTAAAAAGAGTTTAACAAAATGATTTTTTTTTTTTACCTTCTATTTTTACAATAAAAATTTTTAAATAAAGGAAACTCCCAAAGTTATTAATTATTTATTCAAAAGATATAATTATAAAATACTTTATTCAACAACTTCTTTAGTCTGTATAACCCAGTTTATACATATAATGATGCTAGTGACTACCAGGGTACCCGGTCATTGAAGAGAAGGTATTATGTTTGCTTGTTAATAACTGTTATTATTTATAATTAATAATAGTTATTATTAATAGTTATTATTTTTAATTAATATCTAAAAGTTTCTTTAAGAGAAACATTTATAAGAAATTTGTAATTTTAAGTTAAAACACAGCTATTTCTTGTTGAATCAAATGGAAAACAATGTAGCACAATTTGCCACTTGTTTCAAACAATGTATATGGCTTATAAGGAACTAAAAGAATATTACTTAGATAACTCTATATTTGGATATAAAGTTATCTAAGTACAGGATAACTCCAGTTATTATGATAATATATGTTGTTTTTTTTCTTTCTCGAAGTACTCTCTAATTCAATTAGTAAAGACTAGGAATAAAGCATCATTTTGTGAGTTTCAAAATCAGAGTCTTTCTTGAAAAATGCTAAAATATATAGCAAGTACTTTTAAAAACCTGCTTGTATAAAGTAATACAAAGTGTGCTAGTAAGTGTTATGTCTGTTATTTCTAAAAAACTTTTTTAAATAAAATTAAAATTAAGTAAAACTGTATGATATATTTAAATTGAAATAAAGAAAATATAAAAACTATTTTTATGTTTTTTTGATTACTTATTTTCAGAGTGTAAACCATGTATGTTATGGTTACTTCTTTCAATAGGGAAAATCGTGCATTCATGGCTTGAGTTGTAGTTAATAGAAATAATAATTAAAAAAAAATTGAATGCTACTATTGTTCCACATTCTTTTACAATTTTACAATTAATTGGGTAAGTCTCTGATCATGAACAATTGGAAATTGTCTGTATAACAGGCTAAATAGAAGCCTTTTAACATAGTGATAATTTAATACTTCTTTGGGTATGCTCCTAACCTTAACCCTACTCTTTTTACTACAACTGCATGAAATATGAAAAAAAATTTAATTTTTTTTTAACAAAATTTATAATATATTTGAGTATAAAATATACAGAATGTTTTTCATTTAAATTTAAATAAAAAGAACTTCTATTTAATATACTACCTTCTTTATTTAAACATTGTGATCAAAAATACTTTTGCAATGATGTTTTGTTACTAATGTTATATTATTTTACCAACTTTATGTTACAATATTTTGTTACAAATTTTATGTCACTTATGTTACTTGTTCATTGGTTATGTAAAATAGTACTTTAAAAAAATGTAATATTTTTAATATTATGTATAACTTACCCTATTTTTAACAAAAATATAAATTTAAAAATTTGGTTATTATAATATAACAAACAGGGAAAAATTTCAAATTCTATAAAACATGCAAAACTATTTTAAAACAGTGAATACTACATTGTTTGTTACAAATCAAACTCAGAAAATAACTCTAGTACATTAACTTTTAATAAGATAAACTTATACTAAAACATTAAAAATTACCTCATCTGTGATAACATTAACAATTTGAGTTAATGTATTTTCAGAGTTACAGAAGTAACTTAGATGTTCTGTTAAGTTGTCAAGAATATCTTCAAAAAAAGATGGATCATGAACTAAATCATTGATTATTTTTTGTAATAAGTCAATTGTGACTTGACTATCATCATGAGTTTCTGGAAAAACATCTCCATTTGATTGATTGTACGTTGTTTCTGAGTTTTTAAAGGTAAAAATTGGCTTGGTTGAATAGGCACTAGGAACAAATTCTGAAACTGAAACAGCTTTCATTAATATTGAACTTGTATTATCTGAGCTAGGATGTTTACTCAATATATTTTCTTCTATTGGAGAAATTATTGGCTTAAAATCATTATGATTTTTAAATTCGGTATAAATAACGTCATTATAGTCATTTTCATTTTCTTCATTAAACTCATTTTCAATCAACTTTTTACATAGGTTATCAACATTGTTAATAGTAGTACTGGCTTCAATAACTATATTGTCAATTTCTCTATCATCAGAAACTTTATTGTGAATTTCTTTATCCTCAGTATCTTTGATTTGAGAAACTATAACTGAAAGTTTGTTTATATTTTTATCATAATTTTAATAAAAATTTCATTTTTAATTAAAATTATTAACATAAAAAAGATTATTTTAATGACATTTATACAAATTACAATAGTAAAATAAATAAGTTTGAAAATAAAGCTTTACTTATTTCCTCTGGTTTTATAGGACATTCTGGCAGTTTGAAAGTTTCAATATTGCTTCTGTTTAACCCTCTTCCTCTACCTACAACTTTTCTATTATCAGTCATCGTCACAAATATATTTTATACATTAAACGTTTGTAATTTAATATATTGCTAAATTTTTGTTTACTTAAACTCACACAACATATATACAGGTATCAAAAGTGCTTTTTTAAATTTTTTTCTAAAATGGCAAAAAAATTGGGAAAACAGCGGCAACCTTTGATTTGATAATTGAAAGATGGTGATGACAAATGATAATTATTGACTTAAAAAAGTTGTATCCAATTTTACATATGTGACCGAGCGCATAAAATAACTAATGATAAAAAAGTGGATATTTTATCCACTCATTTATTATTAGTTATTTTGAGCTTTCGGCGCTCCTATTCGCACTAAAGTCTATTTTTTTAATTTAAATGAAAAACACTATATATTTGTACTCAAATATCGTCGCTGCAAAGCAAAACTATCTTTAGTCCATTTTTGTTAAAATTGACTTTTTTTGTATTTTTGGTTTGAAATACCCCTTAGGTGCACAAAAGTTATCTCACAAAGTATGGAACCAAAATTGATTTAATTTTTGCAACTGATTAAAATTCAAATATCTTATGTCCTAAAAAAAATAATTAAGAGACATCGTTGCTGCAAAACAAAACTATTCTAAGTCCATTTTTTCGCAAAAAAAACAAAAACTTTTTTGGTTTAAAATACTTAATACATAAAATAAATAACTTTTTTTTAGCCCTTAACAAAACTCTGTTTTCTTCTACAATAAAAAGATCTATATACTATCACTAAATATATCATAAACATATATAATCACTAAATATATCATAAACTTAATACTCTACATACTTCAGAAGTGAAACTTAAAATAAAACATAACAAATATATATAGCAACTGAAAATATTTTTTATAGAATCAAAAAAAAAAAATTTTTTTGTTTTGTCTGGGGTTTTTTATTGACGAGAACATCACATGGAAACATCATATTAACTATGTCTGCTCGAAAGTTTCGAAAAGTATCGAAATTTTATATATGACGCGTACTCATTTAGATAAAAATAGTTGAACGAAATTTTATTACTATTTTATTCAAAGTTATATAAGTTATGGAGTTATTGCCTGGGGTAGCACTGATCAAAGCAAGTTACAATGTTTCTATCGCCGTCAGAAACATGCGATCCGTTTAATTAATTCTGCAGATCGGTTCGCACATTATTCAATATTTTTTAATCAAATTAAAATCCTCGATATATATAAACTAAAAAAATTTATCTTTTGTTTATATGTGGAAGTATGATTTATCTTTTTTAATTTTTAAAGACCTTTTTGTTTTGAAACCATTAAGCAAGTTTAACATGAGGAATAATAATTATTTAAATGAACCATTCTGTCGAACAAAATTCAATCAATTTGTATCACTTATCGTACAGCTTATCTCTGGAACAAAATTATTTTGCCTAACTTCGACTTAACCCTAACTTGTTTTTAAAATAAATTAAAAGATCTCATTCTCCCTGTTGAAAATATCTTAAAATATTTTTAATTTATCTTGCTATAAAAAATAATTTTTATTATTATTATGTTCAAGTTATGTTTTATACTTGTTTACAATTTATTTTTATTTATCTAAGTACGATTTATTGTTTTTTACGATTTATTTATTTTTTACGTACTAACAGTACGTAAAAAATAAAAAGGCATTTTTATAATATTTTACGTGCTCTCTTTTGTAAAAGGCTTCTGACGATAAGATCATTGTGATCTTCTTTCAGAAGTTTTGCTTGTATTTGAAAAATATGTAATTTATATACATTACGTTAAATGTAAACAAAACATTAAAAAATAATAATAAAAAATAAATCCCTCCACTTTATCCCTAATTAAAAATAATTAGTCTTTAGTACCAACTTGAGTTTTTTATATCTTTGGAACAGTTGTAGAAGAAAGTGTAGGAGCAAAACCAAAAAAGTATAAATAATCACTATTAATAAAACTATTAAAAAACATTGTTTAAATCTTTTTGCAATTGCTTTGCACTTAAGCCAGTTTGCACTAATGAAATTCGCATTTATTTAGCTATCCGAACTGAGGTCCTGCTAATTTTATTACACTAATTAATTATGTGCAAATTTCATTTGTGCGAACTGGCATAAGTGAAAAGCAGTTGCGAAAACTGGCGTAAGTGCGAACTGGCATAAGTAAGCCAAAAGATTTTGGAAACATTGACAATTTTCACTCTTTTTTTTACAAAGTTTTTACAGAGTGTTTAAACCCATAAATTTCCTTATAAACATATTTTTTCACTCAAATTTTTAACGATTTCCACTCAATAAGTAAAAGTAAGCGAAACAATTATATAATAAAAGCTGTAACTCTTTTTTTTCTCTTTCATTAAGATTTTATTGTTTAAATAATTCAAGCATCGAGCAAAGTCCTCACATAAAAAATGCATTCGAGAATTTGAGATTTCACAGGTCTTAAAATTAAAACTAATGTCAGGATTTCATAATATACCGCAATATATTACAAATTTTTTTGTGTGTGTGAGTGTGGTTGTGTTAAGGTGGTCCAAAATACTAATAAATTATATAACATATAAAATCTTGATGAGCATATTAGATTTAAAATAAATTTTAAAAGATTGTTTGACCAAAGATCTATGGTGTTTTCTCTTTAAACAATCTAATTGTTTATCTTAAAGACCAGATGTTTTACGGAAAAATTGAGATTGCTTAAACTAATAACCGACTGACGGCAGTTTCTTGAAAAGCACCTTAACTAGACTGAGGAGGGTGACTGATTACGTGAAACTGCATATTATACAAGTTTGCCATTACGGTATGGCGTAACGGTATGGCGTAAGAGCAAACTCGTATAAGTGCGAATTGGCATAAGTGACAAGAAGTTGCAAAAACTGGCAAAAGTGTGAACTGGCGTAAGTGCGCTGAAAGAACTTTCAAAAATTAGCATAGGTGTGAACTGTCATTTTGTGCGAAGCAGTTACAAAAACTAGCATTAGTGTTAACTTGCATAAGTGCGCTAAAAGAATTTGTAAAAAACGGCAAATGGCAAAAAAATTTGCAAACATCAGTATAAATGCGAATCCTTATGCCGGATTCGCACTTATGTCAATGTTTACAGAAATCATTTGGCGCACTTATGCCAGTTTTTGAAAGTTCTTTTGGCGCGCATGGCGAATTCTTATGCCGGAAATAGTTGTATTAAATAAAAATAAACTATTTTATTTCATTTAAAACTTAAGATATAGATTGTCAAAAATAGGATTTTATTACAAATTTTGATTTAAGTTTTACTAATTTGCCTTAACTACATTAAGATATTAAAATCGGACCAAAGGGTTTGTGGTATCCTAATATATAACTAAGATCAACTAACTTATTTCAATCAAAAACTTATGCTATTAATGAAAGTTCACTTAAGTCTGGAATAATATAAAAAATATTAAAACATTGTTTTTCATTTTTTTAATCTATTTATTTAACAATTAGTTTATAACATATAGTTATAAACTGGATGGAATGTTAATCCCAGTGAAAAAGCGCACATGGGATACGCGTGGATTTTTTCCATATGTAACCCATGTGGGGATTATTATTTTGTCCCATGTGGGTTTCATATGGTAAATCCCACATGGGTTTTATGTGGTAAATCCTACATGGGATATAGGTGGAAAATACTACATGTTATAGATCTTAAATGCCACATATTTTAATCCAAATGGTATAAAAGTAGTCAATACTAGACAAATGAAAGTCCGAATGCTTCTATGATAATTTTTAAAATTCTTTTAATTTAAAAATTACTTAAATAGTTATTTAAAATTAATCATCAAAGCTTTCAGAGAGGCTTAACTTAATCTGGTATTTGCTACTTTATCCCATTTGGTATTCAAAATGTGTAGCATTTTTAATCTTTTACATGTGATGTTTTCCACCTATAACCTGTGGGATTTACCTTAAACTATTATGACGAAATTTTATAAAATTAAAAAACGTGTTGCAAAATGAATTTATTTTAAAATAAATGCTATTAGTCAATACATCCAAAATGAATATTAAAAATATTATTTTTTCTTTTGCGATTTACATGCCGTTTTTTGTCGATTGAATTAATTAAATCGCTTCGGCTTGCATCATACCAAGGATTTTAGTACCTTCTAACTTTCTTCAAACATTTTCTAAAAAAAATAAAAAATAAATACAAATATATATAAATATATATATATATATATATATATATATATATATATATATATATATATATATATATATATATATATATATATATATATATATATATATATATATATATATATATATATATATATATATATATATATATATATATATATATATATATATATATATATATATATATATATATATATATATATATATATATTAGGGCTGTCCAAAAAAATTTTTTTTTTCAGATTTGATTGCATAGTTGTTTATTTTGTGCCATTTGACATAGTAATTAACTGTGCAAAAAATCTTTCCAATCAGATAATGTTTAGGGGGTGCTCAATGACCATAAAGTTTTACGAAAAATGTGAAAAACATGGAAAAAGTAACAAAGTTCCACAAATTTCTAAAACCCGGTTAATTAGATTTTTCAGATTTGATCAGTTTTAATTATCTCTAAATTTTAAATTCTGAATAGAAATTACAATCTACATCCACTTTAGACTGGTTTATTAGCAGAGAAATTAATGAAATAAAATACTGCAATACGACTAAAGTTCTGCAGTTTTTGTTATATCAGAATTTTTCCAAAATAAAACACTAGGATTTTTGACTCTTTGTCATTGATTAAAATACGAATTATAAACAAAAAAACATATGAGCAATTAACATTTAATTATCGTAATGTTATAGTTCGTGCAATGTTAATGCTAGCGAGGACTATAACTCTTCAGAGTACACTTTCTGGCATCTGGCACTCGCTTTCTGTGATCCTCAACCACCTGAATTAACCTCTGCATTTCAGATTCATTCCTTGTAATCGATTCATTAAACATCGACATTAAAGCCACAGATCGTTCGGCAGCATCATTTACTACTTTCAATGAATATACTAAATTTTTTCCTTCTTGGTATTCTGGGGAATCATTCCAGGTAGCTGGATCGTTGTTGAACAGAAAATCAATATCAACCTTCATTGACCGCAACGCACTTGCTGAAACTGATGTCACCAGCATGTCCAGAGATTTCTTCTCTAGACTTTCAATGTTCTTTAATTTGATCAACCTTTCAGACCAGTTCTCACCGTGAAATTTCATGCTGGAAATCATTTTTCGCTTCTCTTCCGTTTGAAGTTTGTTTGAAAACAAAGCTAGTGGGACCAATTCTGGTGAAAGGTACCACAAATGGTTTTGAAAGTTCTTGACTGCTGCTTCGGAAATCGTTTTATTCACAACTGCAAACTGCTTAAGTTGCTGAAACAGAAACAAGTCATTAACTGGAGCATCGCTGGCATTTGTGCATGATATCCAAGATTTTACATAAACCAGACTAGCAAATAAGCAAAATTCACAGAGATTTTTTTCCTCTTTTGTGGTCAACTTAAACTCTTCACGAAATAAATAAATCTTAAAACAATAAATAACCTTGGCCATCCAGCGAGCCATGTGATAAGCACCAGGGATCTTGAAATGATAATTTTTCTCTTCTTGATCAGGCAGTTTTCCAAGTATTAACAGACAGAGATCCATGATTTCTTTGTAGTCATCCCTTGGCATTTTAAGATGCAGGTTTTCTTTGAGGAATGCAATCACTTCATTTTGTAGTTCTTGCACCAGGGGTATTTTCATTCGAATGTCATCCAGAGGTTTAAAATTTCCTTGATTAACTTTGGGCCAATATTGCTGAAATCTCTGGAAAAGAGGTATGTTGGGACCAGATGATGGTCCAAATAGTGATCCAAACACTCCTGCTACTATGATCTCATGAACATGGTGTCTGCAAGCGAAATATAACAAATTTCTACCTATATGTTTCTCTAGAACTACACATGCACCATTTTTGGAGCCAGTGTTAGAGGCTGTAGTATCAAAACTCATTCCAATAACATCACCAATTATGTCCCAGAAATTAAGCAGATGAATAACTGCTTTTGCTTGGGCTTCTCCAGTTCCAGCTGATAGTTTTGCTATTCCAAGTATTTTGTCAACATTGTGACCTGTCACACCTACAGATAGCCGGTCAACATTTGCTTTAGGGGCTGCAGAATTTGTACGATCTATCATCAGTTTGCCATCCCAGTGGACGATTAATGGTGGTTTGTCCAAATCGCAGAATTCAGTTCGAACAGTGGCTTCAATATTTGATCGATGATAGGTTCGTTTTCTACGGACTGTAGAACGTGACAATGATCCATCATCGAGGTTCTGTCCACCAGCCCTTGCAATTGCTGCTGCTAGTATAGTAAATTTTGTGTCAGATAGATTAATTCTGTCTAATGTTGATGAAACATCAGGCGAGTCAAGAATTGTATCTAAGATACATTGTCGTTTTGGAGTACTTGCTAAACTTGATTCAGCTGACCCTGAAGAACTTGCTTTACTGACTTGTTGTCTGTAATAAACAGGGATTTCTATCTCAAAATCTCTATCAACCATTTTGTCATTATCAACAGCATCGTTATCGTTGTCATCACTATAACTTTCGTCATGTAAAGGTTCAATAACAGGAACTATTGCACTCGCACCAGATTGTCTTTGCTCTTCTTTTAGCTTTCGTTCTCTCTCTGCTTGTTTCCTTGCTTCATTTCTTTCTTCTAATTTTGAAAGTTCTTTGTCCTCTCCAAACATCACCATTTTTCTCTGACATCTCTGATCCAATAAAAATTCTTTATCTTCTTCAATTCTGATCATGGTTTCAGCATCCTTGTGGGCAATGTCAAAAAGTAGGCCAATGGTGTCTGTAAATGATTTCTCTCTCGATTTCTGAGAATCTGTTTTTTTTTTTTTTTTATTAATTTAAATTCCTGGACTAAAGTTTTCAACTTTAAGACTACATTCGGATGAAATGCTGTCGGAATACGGGCTTTATTCCAAATAATAATCAGTTCATCAACAGTTGTTTTAAGACTTTCAGCCACTGACTTTTTGGTTGAATTAAGATGATAAAAAAATGTTTTTAAAACATCAGATGTTAAGGGAAGAACTTTATCTGGAAGATTTGGCTCTGGTTGTCCAATTAAAAAGATTTTGGTTTGAAGTCGTGTAGAGATAGCAACACGAGATGATGCTGCCATTTCAATGATAACTGAAATATTATGAGAAAATCAAAACTCAATACCATATTATACAAACTTATCATTCAGTTGTTGGTTTATGCAGCTGCAGCAATATATTATAATAATTATTACTAAAGAAATTAAATAAATATTTTCAAATTAGAAATTATTATTATCTGCACTTAATAACAAACAATACACTACCAGACTACCATGCTAGTTTTCTGTAATAGGTTACTAAGGTTAGGTACTATCAAAATATTAATACATTTGTTGTCAAACTGAAATTCCAAATAAAAATAATATTTATACTTGTAAACCTTTTTATTCTGTTTGAACAAATTCTAAATTGAGTTAAATAATAGTATTAAAATTATGAATACAAATTTTAACAAAATGATATAAACACAGTTGTTTTAAACACTAGCAGACATTTTTTAGTCTGGTACCCTGATGATAGTTAATCTGCTGCACTTTAATTAATCTATATAGCACGCAATCAGACAATATTTCAGTGAAAAAAATCTAACTAACCAGGTTCTAGAAATTTTTGGAACTTTGGAACTTTTTACACGTTTTTGACATTTTTCGTAAAACTTTATGGTCATTGAGCACCCCCTAAACATTATCTGATTGGAAAGATTTTTTCCACAGTCAATTACTATGTCAAATGGCACAAAATAAACAACTATGCATTCAAATTCGAGAAAAATTTTTTTTTCCTGTGTTCACATGAACAGCCCTAATATATATATATATATATATATATATATATATATATATATATATATATATATATATATATATATATATATATATATATATATATATATATATATATATATATATATATATATATATAGAGAGAGAGAGAGAGAGAGAGAGAGAAAGAGAGAGAGAGAGCAATTTTAATAAGGAACCTTATTAGTCGAGCAATTTTAATTATTAGCCAGGTTGAAGTCATTAATGACTACAATATTTCACAAATAATTATTTTCTAATTTATTACTTACAATGACTAACGTATTATGGGTAATTGAACACATATTATGCGTAATGAGCTTGAACCCATGAGGAGAATCCTGAAAAAAAGTGATCAGGATAAGTATTTAAACAAAAAAACAAAAACAAAAATGTAAAAACCTACTTTTTCAATGATATAAACCTTAGGTGCAATAGCCACTGAATGCAAAAGTATCTTTACTTTTTCGTCACACACACGGCCTTCTATAATAACAGGCCTTGACATCGCACAAAATGCTGTAAAAACTGAAGGCCAATTAAACTTTCGCTTTTACTTATATTGATATATTTTTATATTAGGTAGGGTGTAATGGCAGTCTATGTTTTCTAATAATAATCTCTAGTAAAGACGGAAATATAAAAAGAAAACCAAAAAATTGTTAAAAGATAATCATATTTTTCGTATTTCAAATTTCATTAAGAATATTTATGTAATATTAAATAGTATCATTAACAAGCAGAACTATAACAAAGTATATATCTATATATTAGAAAGATAACTGTATTTTTAATTTTTTTTTGCTAAAAATGGTATCAATAAAAATCACCAACACTAAAAAACACCAACAAAAGTTGATTCAAGCAAAAAAAAAGTTTTATCAATATATCTCAACAGGGTAAATATTTACAAATCCAAACATATTGAGAGACATTTAGGCTAATGAGAAAATAAAAAACATAACAAGTAAATAGCATAATAAATTACAAAACTAATTTTCACATAAATTATGATAGCTTTATTATTTTGGGAGTGGTAATTAGTGAGTAATTCTTTAGCAGAATATTAGAATATACTCTGCATTGTTTTTTTGTGATTTTAAATTTATATTTAGCAGCAATGAACTGAAACTGAGTAACAAAATGTTCTGCATAAAGGGTCAGTAGCACCTTGAAAAAAAAAGCAAAATATTGACCATTAGACTAGAGTATCAGAAAGAATTTCAAGTCCGCCTCTGTTTAAGCTATACAGATAACTTCCATATTTATAAAAATAATTGGTAGAATCATCATAAATTTTTATTTCGCTTTTTTGCACATAGCCAGCTATGTAAACTATAGCCACTAATGTAGATTTATATCATGTATATGATCCAGAAGTTTTTTTTCATCAGTAGAAATATCTCTAAAACATATGTCACAAGTATGACCATCGATACCATCAACAGGAATGTCAAGTTGTAATATCAATTTAGTATATTGAATATTAATTTTTTCAATTACAGATTTAGCGTTTCTAAAGTATTCCTCCAGATCCCTGTCGAAGCTTAGAAAAAGCTTTTTCAAGTGGATCTGTTGAAAAACAACCTAATAAGACATACTTTGCTCCATTACTCAACAAAGTTTCTACGAGATCAATAAAGCCATAACATAAATGCACTATATGCAATAGCGCATTCATGTTATTGCAAAGGCATAACATGAATGTGCTATTGCATAGGTTTCATGAAATTTGACAGTTCAGCAATATCTCTTAGCAGTTGTAACTGTTGATCACCAACTGAGTGGATTTCTCCGCATAATTAATTTCTAAACCGAATGCCAGCACCAGGTGCTTTGATATTAACAACATTCAAAAAAAAATTTTTTTTTCAATAAATACAGCAGTACCTTCAAATGCTTTATTTTCAATCTCTGGATGCGTTCTTAATGTAGCTATTGTTTCTTCGCAAAAAACAGACAAACAAAACTTTACAGATTGTCTCTCTATTGATTTTGGATAAACTGATTTAGCTGTAAGTTTAGAAAGTTTAAAAAGACTATTGCACTCAGTTTTATATAAAGTTTCTAAATCACTCCACTTAGCCAAAGCCAGTTCTTTATTGTTCAAAAATTGAAGTTCGTCAGTCTTTTCTGTCAACCAATTGTTTTGTATAGATTTTAAGAGATGCACATAATCATACAATAAATATATACCTGATGTTGTTAACCATGATTTACTATCAACTGTTTTGAACATTCCAAAAAATCCTTGATTTACACGGTTACCATCAGTAATTATTACCAGTGTCTTACTATTTTCAATATTATTTATCGTATCAACAATTTGTTGACATTGAGTAAACTGAAATTCAGAAGAACAATTTGCAATAGGTTGAGCCGAAAAAGACATTTAATCATAAATGATAAAATTGTTTTAGCTAACTTTTCAGGGTAGTTTACTGCTTGACCAAACAAAGCACCTCTTTGGTAAAGTAATGAAGCTTTGACATAGACCTCATCAATTAGTAGTATGGAAGTTCTTTTCAATGGATTTAAATTCATAAAAATACTATTTATGAAACTTAGGTCCTCTATTGAGCTTATTTTTGAAGTCAATCGTGTTAAAGTCCTTATACTTGGCAACTTGTAGTCAATACACAAACAGTCATACAAACTTCGTCACATAGCAAAATACTCATATGCTCTACATATAATATCTGAAGTATATAAAACTTCACCAACATTAACTTTTCTCATAGCATTAAGGTGTTCAAATAGAATATTTAACTGAAGCGAACTTTCTTAATTTTTTAAAAATCTAACTGATTCAAATAAAGCTGATTTTGTTTTTATTAACTTTAATTTGTTTACAGCTAAAGATGAAATATTACAAGTTGTGCCATTATGGTTAGCTACAAATGAATAATCATTGAAAATTACTAAAATAAATAATGGAACACCAAGTTTGTACATTTTTGATTGTATGTGTAAACTTTTTTTATTAAGCTGGAAAACAATAACAACGTTATTATCACTTAACAAAGATTGAATATCGTCAAATATAAGTTCATACTCTTTTAGAAAATCATTTAACTCATCTGGTAAAATGCTTCGAAAACCGCTTGAAGTTACAGTTTTTCTAACTTTACTTGCTGGTGTGGCTAAACAACTAGGCGGAATATTTTTAAAAACAGATGGTGAGTTTAAAGGTCGTTGCTTCCCATATTTGCTTTCAAAAGGTGCTTCATTTGGCCAATGAAGTTGACATACTGCTGTATAGCCTGTAACAATAAAACCAGTTCTTGGGATCATCTTTTTATATATATGTATATATATATATATATATATATATATATATATATATATATATATATATATATATATATATATATATACATGTATATATATATATATATATATATATATATATATATATACATGTATATATATATATATATATATATATATATATATATATATATATATATATATATATACATGTATATATATATATATATACATGTATATATATATATATATATATATATATATATATATATATATATATATATATATATATATATATATATATATATATATATATATATATATTATTTTTACTTTATTTACAACACCATTTGATATACAACAAACCCCTACAAAGCTTACAATAATTCAGTTAAGATTCAATCTGAGTTATTGAAACGTAATAAATTTAACATCAATAGAAAAGTTAAGCTGTCATCATTTAAAATATAAAGGGTGTTGTCAAAATATGTTGAAAATAAAATTAAGTTACTAATAAAATCACGTTCAACAATGATAAACATTCTTACTGTAGTAAAAAATAGTACTAACTGATAAATTTGAACAAATAAATATAAAATTAACAAAAACAATGAATAAATAAGAACTTTAACTTGAACTTTAACTAAATCTTGAATTTGAATTAATTTGTACTAATTTGTTCAAGTATAACCTTAAAAAATAAGTTTTTATAATAAATTATATGTATAACTAGTTATACATATAGTTAACCATCAGGAGTTATATGTATAACTATATGCATTTTAAAGCATATTATTTTATTTAAACATTACTTTAGATCATATTACTTTGAAAACTGGACCCAGAGAGCTTTATTCCCAATAACACTGTGGTACTCCAAATTAAAAATTGAAAAGTTTCTGTAAATATACTGTTTTTGTTCTTTAACGCAGTTTGTAAGTCCCTTAAGTCTTAAGGACCTTATTATATCTAAAGTTAAAAGTTTTGGAGCATAAAAAAAGTTACAGAAACCTCCATCCTATTTTTTTCTTTTTTTAATAAAGAAAATTGGGAATTCTTTGACTTTCAAACTTGCATTTCTTTGTGGGACACTGCAGTGTCCCATGCATGCAAGATTGGTTTTTGACAACATTTCAACTTGCATCAGTTAATTGTTTGCAAATAATTTACTCAAAATCTAAATTCAAATAACTATTATATTATCCTAATAATACGTCTATTTGCACAAATTTTAATCTTATTTCTTTAAAGAAAGATAATCATTATTTGTGGTACTTACATACTTGCTTGCCATTCTCTATATTAATATAAATTATTTTCACACAATTTAGACGTAACGCAATGCAATGTCGATTTAAAAATTCTTTTTTTAGTTTTTTTTTAAAAGTTGTTTTTTTAGTTTCCAACTTTCAAATTATTTCCCATGCAAATCCCACAGGTAACCCACGTGGGATTTCCCATGTGTGTAAATACCATATGGTACCCACATGTAACCCATGTGGGATTACCCACACGGGTTTAAGGTGATAAATTTCCATACGGATACCACATGGGAAAATCCGTCCCACGTAAATCCCATCAATCCCACACGGAACCCACGCGGAACCCATGTGGGACGCGGTTTTATTTTTCACTGGGATGGAGTGAAAAACACATGAAATAAAAATATAAACATGTATATAAATTAAAGTGCAGCGCGCACGACGTAACTTTATTTCATTTCCTTTTAAACGTTTTCTATTGATTAGAGATCTGGGCTGTTGCTGGGCCACTCCAACAAATTAATTCCTTGTTCTAGAACCTCTTCCGCGGAGCTCTGCGATAAGACTTGATAACTCGATTATATAGCCGTATATGATTGACTCATATAGCGTGAAAAACACTTACATACATACATACATACATACATACATACATACATACATACATACATACATACATACATACATACATACATACATACACACATACATACATACATACACACATACATACATACATACATACATACATACATACATACATACATACATACATACATACATACATACATACATACATACATACATACATACATACATACATACATACATACATACATACATACATACATACATACATACATACATACATACATACATACATACATACATACATACATACATACATACATACATACATACATACATACATACATACATACATACATACATACATACATAGCAATTGATATTCTCAGTTATTTATAAATATTATTAAATCAGAAGTTATTTTAATAAGAAGATATTGAGTTACCCTTGAAGTATCACGTGGGATTTTAAGTTGTTTTAAGAAACTTTAAGTGGATTTTAAGAGATTTTAGCAGTTCTAAGAGTTTCAAGTTATTTTAAGCAGTTTTAAATGGTTAAGTAATCTTTAATCGTCATTAAAATTAAAAGTTCAAATTTTATGAAAATTTTTATTGTCTATAATTAGAGACAAAAAAACTATTATTTCCTAAAAGTTTATGTATTTAATTTAAGTTACTGAAATTTATAATCTATATAATTAGATTTAAAAAATTTTAGTTACAGGTATTGAAGCAATCAATAAAAATTTTCTAAGATTTAACGTTGTTTAGACTAATACTTATATACATATGATAGGAATGATTTGGAGTATCATTCAGAAATAATAAATAATGGTGCTGCTAAACCCAGACCTTTATATTTGTAAAAATTTTTCTTGTCGGCTTACTCAAACATGCGTTTTTTTTTGTTTTTTTTTAACTTAAGATGCGTTTAAGGTTTAAATTCTATATTCAATAAAAAGTCCCCTGCGTTTAAAAATGTTTAAAACTGATTTGACTTTTAGAGATAAGTAAATAGAGAACAAAAGGAGATTATGAGATTACTAAATAATTAAAGAGTTTTTGAAATTACCTGTGCCGTAGAAAGAATGTGGTGAGCGAAGCAACTGTCTTGAGAAAGTCATAGAGAGCGCATTTATTTTTTTTCTTGTGTAATTTGTTCAGTTCTAGACAAGCAGAAAACAATAATTATAAAAAAAAAGAGCTTATTTTAACAAAAAAATTATTTTAATTAAAAATTATTTTAAAAAGTCTTTAGCAGTATTGATTAACTTTCTTACTTTGAATGTATGTCATTTAATCACGGTCATTAAAATATATATTCTAATGGCCGTGATTAAATAACACCGCATGGTGTTGAGGCCATATAGAAGGCCTCAACACTATGCGGAAACTTTTTCCATAAAAGCTCATACAAACGCAATTTTATGTTTGGAAAAGGTGTCGATTTTTACTTTTTTTTTTCAATAAATGTCTTAATTAATTGTAAATAAATAGTTTATAATGTCTATGAAAATGCTGTGTTGCAAACTGTTGCTGAAATTATAAGTCTTTAGGTGTATCTAAGCTCCCTCGTGGGAAATATATGAACAAAACAAATAATTTATCACCTAGTTTCACCCAATGTTCTAGTTTCCAACTAAAACAATGCAAGTTAACTATAGACACAATAGAAAGTTCTGTATGTAATGGTAAAGAAAAAATGCACTTATTACTGGTGAAAATTAAGTTAAACAATAATTTTCAGTTACTCGACTAGATTATTTATTTACTAGTCGAGAAGGGAAGCTCATAATAGCAGTGCTAATTGAGACGAGTTTTCTTTGTACCGAGGTACTACTCATACGTTGAGTTGGCAGAGCCGGGATTTGAACAAGAAACCCTGCTGCTACGGCTAATAATAATTCCGAACTTTAGCAGTGCTCTAAACGACTGAGCTATCTCGGCTTCCAACTGAGCTATTCCGGCTAAACAAAGCTTTTTTTCAAAGGTGATATCAAAATGTTTCTTTTATTTTAAATGATTATGTTTATCTATTGAACTACATAAGAAACCATTGGCTGATAGAAGAACTCGGTCATTTGCAGTTTATTTATAATGAAACAACTTACTTTTTAAATTTGGAGACAGTAACGTAAAGAAGCGTAGGCAAAAATTTTTGATGCTTTATATGATAGTTTCAGACAGAGTAGACTCCAAATTTAAGTATACTTATGCTTATGTCAAATGGGAATATCTTCCAAAAATATTGCGGCGATTGGTGCCTGGGAATGAAAATACCACTAAAGATACTTTCCCATACCTCTAAGACAATTATTTATAAGAACATTTTTTTAATTTGATTTTGTTAAACTAAGTTTTATTAACAAGTTTTAAATTCTATCTAATAATCTTTAAATGTTAAAAAATTATCTCCAGAATGACATGCACGAACTACATGCGCAAATATTTTGAAAACCATTCTTATTTTATATAAGCATAATCTTTAATTTGTAGTTTGCACATATGTCTGAAAGTCTGAGGCATGAAAAAATCCTCCATTCACCACTTGGCTCCCTACACCACTGTTCGGAGAAATTTATTTAACTTATATGTACTTGAAAGAAAAAATTAATAAAATTATTCAGATTGACTAAAACGTCAATGAAATCTAAACCCATAAAAAAAACAAAGTGTAAGTACTTGTTCACACATATTTGGTAGAGAAAAATTTGCAAACACTAGTAAACATTTTTTAAAAGAACTTTGCATTACTTCACAAAAGTGATAAACAACTAAACTCAAAGAGCACAAAAGAAAAGAAACTCAAAGAAACATTTGTTCATATTTAATAAAAAAATAGTTTTTTAACTAATTCTTTGTTGTTGCATTTTTCTAATTACTTATTATTTATCTTAAAATGAAAATTAAAATGAAAATGATTTTATTAAATTTTACAATCAATTTAAATTTATCAAAGTCTACGCTCCATCAGTTTCCAGATACAATATGGGTGGACATTATCTTCGACTTCAAATGGTAAAAAACTGCAAAGAAAGATTCAATTTCTTCACTAATTGCAACGTCAATGTATGGAATACTTTACCTTTAGATGCCATTAGTGCTGAATCAGTCAACTCGTTCAAAGATAGTGTTTACAAAATGAAATTCAATATATGTGAATGATCGGACACACGAATGTCTTTCTTTCAGCATAAAAGCGTCTGGTGTAGCATTTTCTCATCAAAATATGCAAATGTAATACATGCATATATAATTCTATATATTAATATATTCTATATATTAATTTCTAAAATACATAAACTCAAACTCAAAAGATTATTACTAATGAGCAACTTTCAACAAGAATCAGGCAAAAATACAATTTTTTTAAAAATGACCTCCTCGACGATTGTTATTTTTTTTGATGTTGTAACCATTCATACAAGAAGCTTTATTCTAAATATTTTTCAAAAAATATTTGTTTGTTCACCTGATATTGGATATCAAAGAATAGTACCTCAAAAATATAAATTAGTACCTCAAAGTATAAATTATTTATGAAGAAGTAGAAGGATAGGGTTGTTCATATATTGCTTTGTAGAGGGAAGAGAGTAGGTTAGGATTTTGTGACAAAGGGAAGGAAGATAAACAAATGTAAACGAAAAAAAAAAATGATAGTAATGTATTGGAATTGACCTAGTATGCTTTGCAACAACATATTAAGAAAGTAACAGTTTTAAAGAGAATCACTAATGAGCTCCACCTGATTTTTACAGAAGGTGGCTCTTAATCTAAAAGAAATTATCTATACAGTCGTCCCCCGGTTAACGAACCCCCCTGTTAGCAAACTTTCGGTTAACGAACCGAAAGTTTGCCCAAAATCCTCCCCCGGTTAACGAACCGGAACTCGGTTAACGAACCGGGACCGCCAAATGGCGTGCACACGCGCGTGAAGGTCGGGCGCGCCGTCCAGCATTTCCCCCTCAGTTTTGTGAGTATCATGGAAGCGATTTTTTCGATTTTGCGATTTTTCAAAATGTCGAACCCTGCGAAAAAAAGCAGAAAAGTTTTCACTCTTGAAGAGAAAAAGACAATCATTCAAAGAGTGCAAAAAGGTGAAAAGCAAAGTGACCTGGCTAAGGAGTTTGGTGTGAATAAATCAACCATTTTTTGATAAGCAATGTTCATGTTCAATTTTTAGTTTTTTCTAAAACTTTGACAAGCAATTTTCATGCACAATTTCAATTTGTTTCAATTTTTAAAAGTGCATAAATCTCAGGTTTCAATCATTTCACCTTTGCCTATTTTATTTATCAAGTTGGACAATTTTTTGAATTTTTCCCCCCATTATTTCGGCAAAATCCACCAATTAAAAATTTTTTAATGGCGGCCTATGGGAAAACGCGTTTCGGTTAACGAACTTTTCGGATAACGAACTAGTTCGTACTCCGAATTAAGTTCGTTAACCGGGGGACGACTGTATTAAATAGATAATATTTTTTATATACTATTTTTTCTTACTATTGCAATACCCAATAGGTATTTTTTCTAAATATTGTGGATAAAAGGTCAATACACGTTTTTGAAAAAACTTTTATTCTAAACCCAGGGCTTTAGTCATTATAAGGTCACAAAAGTTGTGCTAATCGACTCGAACTCCGATTTTGAGACTAACCCCTTAATTTCTCATATGTATGTATATATTTTTAGATACTATACTAAATGAAGATTTATACCAACAAAAAAATGATGCACTTGGCTTTATAACAACAAAAAAATAATGCACTTGGCTTTATACCAACAAAAAAATGATGCACTTGGCTTTATATCAACAAAAAAATGATGCACTTGGCTTTATAACAACAAAAAAATAATGCACTTGGCTTTATACCAACAAAAAAATGATGCACTTGGCTTTATAACAACAAAAAAATGATGCACTTGGCTTTATACCAACAAAAAAATGATGCACTTGGCTTTATAACAACAACAAAATGATGCACTTGGCTTTAGGTGAAAATGAAGATTAAAGATGACAAAAAATCATTTTTCGCATACTTTAGAAGCGTGATATTTAGACAGACCAAAATCTTTATTATACCTATTTTATAATTTTTATTTTTTCCAATAAACAATCAAACGGAATGAACAATCAAACGGAATAAACAATCAAATGGAATACCGATTGAAACTTATACAGTTTGTCCTATTTTTAAGTTTAAAAATGCATTATGAATTATTTTTCAAACTTTGATGTTTGGTGAACAAATGAACATATATTTAATGTCTGGTGAACAAATGAACATATATTTTTTTAACTTTTAGAATTCCTCATCTAGTATGAATATCATTAACATCTAAAAAATAGCAACTTTGAAAATGGTAATATGATTACTAGTGAGTCTGATTCTTACACAAAGTTAATTTCAACCTCAAGCAGCTCATTTCATAATAGTATTACACGATATTTTTTTAACAGAGTGTTTGCTAATTGTATATTTAATCTTAGCAACAGCTACATCATTTTTTTTTACTAAACTGCCATGTTTTTAAAACTCGGCCTTCCGGCAAATAAAATACCTTCTATAAAGAAGGCAATTAATGGTTGAAATTCATTTATACTTTTTATATTTAAACTTTTTTTAAATTTTTTTCTCCAACTTTTCTTTGTTTTGAAACTGATATTTTTTCCTTCTTTCTTTTAAAACTTTTTATATTTTACTTATTTTTATTTTTTGAAAATGTCTTGTCTTTCATTCAAATTTAGTTCCAAATAATAATTCAGAAAAATGCATCAAAAAAAGAAGAAACTATGCAATCAGAATAATCTACTTCACGTCAAATAACAAACAATCTTGAACCAGGTAATCTTCAATGTAAAACCAATAACGCCGGTGGTTACAATAACGTCCACGGGTGGTTACAATAACGTCCACAGATAGTTACAATAACGTCCAGGTGGATAAATTACTCATCATATTAAATTACAGTTTCAAGTTTTAGAAAATTGCGGGATTCCAGAATATCAAATTAATCCCAGAAATCTGAAACATGAAATAAATCTTAGAATTCCAGAACATGAAATAAATCATATAGTTCTACACACAAAACGTTTTTATTAGATTGGAAGGATATGCAAAAAACCTGTAGATGGAAAAAACTCTAGACAATGACCTTCATAAACCAATTGAAAGTTTAAAATGGCAAAACATATTAAAACCCATTGTTGATTAAGTATTCTGTTCGTGTTCTATTCCAAGAATCTGGCACTGAGAGGTACCCTGTTTGTGAACTCAATCGCAGTTGTTTTTAATAATAATAAGTTAAGTTAATATAAAAGTTAATAAAATTCATTGCAAAAATCAACTAAAGAATACAACTTCATATTTTTCCTCTGAATTTTGAATGATTTGACTTTAGCTAGTAAAGTTTGACAGAAAATAGTTTTGAGAAATAAAGTTTCAAATTATTTTTCTAATCCGTTTGATTGCACTCCATATACCACCCCATTTCACCCCATATCCCCCCTCTAAAAAAATTGAGTAATATTGTTAGGTATCTTCAGATCAAAGATGGTTATTGCATAATAATTGTATAAGTTTTTGTTAACTTTATTAAGATCCATCAAAAAACTGAACTTTGTTCAGAGATTACAGACAAATTTGAAAATAATGGTCTAGACATTACGTTGTATATTGCATAGATTGTAGAGGATAATGCTATGACAGTGGTTCAAATATGGATGGAAAATGTAATAAAGTTCAAGCTCATATAAGTAGCATAAATTAACCTGTAAGTTTTGGGCGCTGTGCTGCTTATACTCTGAATCTCATCGCGTTAATTTAGCTAAACTTTAAGCGTTATTTTAGCTTGTTATTCATTGAAAATTACGAAAAAGATAAAATTTCATTTTTTTATATTTTTGTATTTCAACTGCTTAAAAGTATTTGCAAAGTTTAAATCGATTATTTTTTTGATTATTTTCTTTGATTTTATTTCAAAGTGTTAACAAAATTATTTTTAAAAAAACAATAAAAGCATTTATGCTAAAAATGTAATATAAAGAGGAAACTAAATACTTTGTACCCAGTTCCCAAAGAGTGGTAAAAGAAGGACAGAGACAAGTATTCAAAAGTGTTGCATTCAACAATTTTTTCTTTGCGTCATAGTTTTTTTCCTTCATTCAAGTCATTTCATGAAAATATCTTATGAAAAGAGCACATAGACCATTTAGATGCTAAAATAAGAAATAACATTTGTATGCTTTACAAATGCTAGACCAATATTATCTCAAGAGATTTTAAAGCATCTTTATTTATTTATTTTCTCATATAACCCAGCGGGCACAGACGTATGTTGGACGTTTGTACGACGTCTTATGGATGTCATGAGTTCAAAAGACGTCTTTAAGACATCCAATGGACGTTTTGGGCTACTGGGTAACCTATTAAACGTATGGTAATATAGTCGTCTTTAATTTTTTGCTCATGAATTGTATTAATAAATGTGTGTATTTACAGTTGCATATTCAAATCTACAAAATATGTTATTATATTATATAAAACAGTATAATAATTGAAAATTATAGAAATAAAATTTTTTTGAAACATTTTGATTGGAAACAATTTGATTTCAATTATTGTAATTGGTTATTAACAAAAGATTTATCTGGAATTTTATTTTTTTAAATTTTTTATTGTTTCTTTATTCTGAATTAATATCAAAGTACAGCATTTGTCGGAGTATTAGGACTTTTCAATATAAAATTAAGAGAACTGAACCAATATAAGTTAATAAAGGATTATGATTCAATACAAATTTGTAACGTCTGGAAAGCATATCTGATTCTTTCAGTCAGTTTTTAAAATATATTTTGGCATTGTAATGATAAAACTTATTGGGTATATGTTTTAAATATTATTTTTTTATTTAAATGTTGCTATGGTATTCTTTCTTTTAATTTAAATTGAAACAATAAAAGATTTCAAAAGGATTCTTTTTTAGTCAAACTATAGCAACACACATGGCGTGGATTTAACTAGTTTTTTAGTGTTTTAAGAGTCATTCAAATTATATGTAACCTTTTTTTGTATATTTCCAAATTATTCTTTCAAACATATGAGAGTTTCTAATATTTTTATAAATTTGTATATATTCAACTTTATGCTAATAAAAGTTGTTATTTAGCAGTTTTTTATCACGTCTAATTTTGTCGGTTCTTGGTGACAAGACCACTTGTTTATCAAATATTGTTAGCGTTTATTCGTATTTAACTCTATGTAAATTTATTGCTTGTATTATATAGTTGAATGAAGTTTATAATAAAGAACAAAAAGAAAAAAAGAAAAAAAAGTATGCTTATCATCTCACTTTGACACACAACAACAACGGTTACATTTGTCGTATGTTACATATGTCGTACGTTTTTTAAAAACCCAACTATTATTGAGTTTTAATATATTTTATATTTATCACACCAATATTAAATATATTTATATTTCTACGTATAAAAACATTTAGCTCTTTAAGACCGTTTTAAACATGCTTATGGCGATGGTAACAATTTCCTAATAGTTTAATAACTTTTAAAATAAATTTGTTATTTTAATTAATTCAATTGAATTAATTAAATAATTTATGATAACCGAGGTAACGAAGGTAGTTAACCATTTTAATATCGGTAATTCTGGAAATAAAATTTTACTAAAGAAGAGTTGATTCGATGTATACAAAAACGTTCTAAGTCATAAAAACTATCTTTAAGTCAGACAACTTTAACTATGTATAACACATATATATATCACAAATTTCGATATATTTTTTAACAATCTAATATTTAAAGATGTCAAATAGCACCCAGATTTTTTTTTTGAATTTATTAAAGTTATAATTTTGGATTTAATAAGTTTTTTTTTCGTTCCCCGAAAAAATAGTTTTTATGACTTAAAACGTTTTTGTATACATCGATTCAGTTGTAATATACTGTGTTTTTTATTTATATAGTAACATAAAAGGTATCTAACCGTAACGACTTTTTAATGAAATACAATTCAGGCCACCAAAAGTATACATGATGTTTATATACATAGAGCGTATAATCCGTGCACTGGTGCCCAGTTTTTTTCTATATTATTATTTTTAACACAAATTTTATGTTAGTTATTAAACTTTATGTTTTAAATGCACAAGAAATAAAGTTTAATTAATTATTATTACAAAACAAATTTATCTAATTAAGTTTTCATTGATTACATTTGTTCAATGATATTGAAATGATTTTGAAACTTGAACCCAGTGGGCACGGTACGTTTTTAAAACGTTTCTTAGACGTTTTTATTAGGTTTAAACCTAATAAAAAGATCGATCAAACTTTTTTAACCAATATATTATGAATTTTGAACCAATGTATAGCGGGCTAGAGTATGCTGAAAATCATTAATTATAAATAATAAGTACTTGGAGACTAAAACTTGGTTATGGATAAAGTAAAAGCTTTTATTTGAAGTTTTTTAAGTTAAGGAGTGCATTAAAAAAATAAAAATAAAAACATGACTGTTGGAACCAGGTCGTTAATCAACTTATCATTAGGATTTAATTAAATTAGCTTTAACTTGTTTAAAAGCGCGTATATATAATCTTATTATTTGAAAATATACACCCATATTTAAGAATATTACATCAAATAAGGTAATATAATCTTATTATTTGAAAATATTCACACACACACATATATAAGAATATTACATCAAATAAGGTATATTAATGAAAAAAAAAAACAGAACTTTTAACAGAACTTAAGTCCGGTAAAGTACTATAAAGTTTCAAGAGTTTGAGGTCCATTTGGAAAAAAAAAATTTTTTAAACTTTTGGTTTCCGAAGAAAAATACCATTAAATAAAAAAAGTTTGTTAAAACTGTTTTGCGCTAAGACGAAATGTGTTGCTCTGTGACTAATTGCGTCGCTCCAGGATGAAATTAGCTTTAATGCTTCGTTTATGAATTAATTTGTCTGTGTTTAAAGTTAGAAATCTTTATCATTTATGGTATTTTTAAAAAAACATTAAAACAAATTATTATTATTTGGTTATTTTTATAAGAAAATTTTCAATGTTTAAATAGAATTGAAATTTTTTTACTCCTTAGTTTATAAGATCGTATGTTATTAGATTGTACTTATGAGATCGTGTCGTTATAAGGTCGTACTTATAAGATTGTACCGTTATTAGATTGTACTATACTTATAAGATCGTATTTTTATTCGTACTATACTTATAAGATCGTATTACGCTTATAAGACCGTTTTGTTAGTAAATTTTACTATATTATAAAAGATCGGAGTAAATAATTTATTATTTGCTCCGATCTGACCTTTCTATACTCAATTAGCAATGCTAATAATTAGTTTTAGCTGTCAATGAAACTAAAATGGAAATATCGATAACTGCTAATTGACTTTTTTAATGTTATGTTTTAGAAAGTTAATTTTAAAATTTAGTATAAAAAAGGTTGCTTTTAAGCAACCTTTTTTTATACTAAATTTTAAATTTTAAGTCTTGAGAAATAAGAGTTTTATTAAAATAAAACTCTTATTTCTCAAGACTGACGACGCTGGGAAGGGGAAAAGGGGTAAAGGTCACGCGTCCCTCACTTTTTTTATAGGACCTTTTTTTAATAGAAATTTTAAGATATAGAGGAGGGCTAGTCCTCTTTTTTCTCTTAGAGATTTAAATCTTTATATCTGGCATTACTTAAGTGTAAATATTTTACCCATTTTATTATACTTTCGAATAAAATTTTGCGTTCTCTTTTTTTAGTTTTTACCGTTTTATTTACTTACAATTTAAAACTTATTTTTTTATTATAATAAACATTGAAAAGTTTATTATATGTCTGAAAGTACAGTAGAGTCCCGTTAACTTAGATCTTTGATAAGTCGGACTTTTACAAACCGGACAAATTTTCAATCCCCCTTAAATTCTCTATACATACCGAAAGCTTCGCTTAACTCGAAAGTCGGACAAAATATATATAACCGTTCAGAGTCTGAGTAAACGGGATTCTACTGTATAACAGATATGTCACTAAGTTAAAGTAGTATTAACATCGGTATTAATAATAATATAATATAATTTAAATTGTATAGATTGTAATATTTGTTATAATAGAATCTTAAACCGTTAATAATGAAGGATTTATTGTAACCAATTCATACATATATATTTTTTTCACAACCACAAACTTCATCAAAAGATCGCCACATCACTTGCTACGAGGTGAGTAAGAACCATCACTTTATTGCATAATAAGGCCAGACACAGGGGTCCGCTGTGCAAATTACATGATGCAAGGGATATATTGCTGCATGAACTACTGATATTGATGCTATGTTAAACAATATGTTTTATAAAACATGTTTTGATTCTACTTTAAAAGAGATAACTTCTTCACTATGGCTTTTTTTTAAATTACGATCAGTGGTAATCCGTCGCTTAATAAACAAGCGATACATGAACAATAACAGTGTCAATTTGACGTTTAATATTGATACCGAGTTAAAAGACAGAATTACGTGGAAATCTTACCATAAAAAACCGGTTAACCTTTGACGTTGAAATATTACGTGGTTAGAATTATCTTGTTCTTTCTCCACATTTTAGAGTTTTGAGATAAAACGATTTAAAAAATAAAAACTTTAGGAGACGGCATATTGAAAGAGTTTACTTATACTTTTTATTATACTTATGTCTTCTCCGCAACTTTTTGATAATAACTTAGGTTTCAGTACAATAAAAAAACACTCATTTAAGGCACATAACACAATGAATAACTCAATGTTCAAAAGTGGAGAGAACAAGATAACTCTAACCTTGCGATATGGCTAATATCGCGAGGTTAGAATTAGGTAAAATAAGTGGTAATATTTAAATTTGAAATAGTTTAAAGATATATAGAAAAAACATATGAAGAAATATAAATTTCTTCGCTTGTAAAACTAGTACTTTGTTACAAAAAGGAAGGTAATTCTTCTAAGTGAACTCAGGTATTTTCTCGATAGAGTGATTAACAAATATTTCATAAGTTATACTGTATACTCGTCAAATTAGTAAAAACAATACCACATTATTATCAACAATTTTTTTAACAAATGTAATTGATACGTAAATAAGTAAATTGAATAATCTATTTTTGGAATGGACAGTTTAATACAAGCGGGAATTTGTGGATTCGCAACAATTTATGAATGTAAAGCAAATATTTGAAAAATTGTTACAATGCGGTTAAGCAAAGCCCGTCCACTTTGCATATTTAAATGTGCTTTTATGTATAAAATCAATATCAGATAATAAAAGATATTCTCTTTTACACGAGACTTTTGTTATAAGCAAATAATTCATTTTTATGTTTACCAACAAAACATAGTTCTTACTATTACGAATCCTTTACTAACTTCACGCGTCATAGAATGGCTAACACAAATATTTTGCATGAAAAGAATCTAATCGCGCTAGCACTCAAACGAAAAGTACAACTTAACTCTCTCTCTCAGGGAGAATTTCAATAAGCTTTACAATAACAGAATTATTTTTGCTAAAATTCTTTCAATTGAATATATCAAGTAAATAGAAAAGCGTATAAATAGAGAACTATAATAATGTTTTGGAGTTTTCATTTAACGGACTGAAATAAAAGTTACAACATTTTTAAATAAAGTTATAAAATTTTAATGATAAACAACTATAGAACTTTTATTTATTATAATTTGAATAATAATTTGTACAATAGTATAAAGTATTTTGATATTTTAATAAATAAAAGTTTGGAGGATTATCCAAGTATGAAGTTAAGATATTAAAGTTTGATGGATTAAGTAGTTTTTGCAATGTTTGGATCATAACCAATCTTACAGCAACATAACTTGCCTCTAAGGAGGAGAACATAAAAGACTGGGTTTTAATAAGGTGATTCCTTGATAGCTGTTAATCTTTAAACTGTTTATCATAACATATTCCTTTATAACTTTGTTATCTGCGCTTTATGCTTCTGTTTCCAAGATTGTGGATGTTACTTTCGTAAATTTAACGTTTGAAATATTCCATAATACAATCCTTCCTTTCATTTCTTTCTTGCTGTCTACTCCGTTTTAACATAGAATAAAGAAATCTAAATTAATTTTTGTAATTTTATGTGGAATTCATCAAGCCCAAGGATTAATAATAAATGGTTTTTTATAAAATTCAGTCAATTCTCATCAATGCTGAAATAATTATACAGCGGCTGTTAAAGTAAATTCTGAGTTGATATCTTTTTATTCTTTATATCAATTTTGCTTATATCCACTTTGCTCCGTTATAAACAAACAACAATTGCAAATTAAAAATATTAGAGCAACGTTTTATTGATTTTATATTTTTGGATACTAGTCAGTCATAATGATGAGTGTTGCTGATCCATTGCTGGCTTCTACAGCTGAAGTATTTAATAAAAGAAAACCTTCTGTGGAGGATTCAGAATGGAGCTATGATTTTCAGTCGGTAAGTTGTGTTTTTACTTTTATAACTGCGACGATTTTATTTTTCTGATGTAAAAGTTACTTAAAATATTTTTGATTTGCAATACTTTTCTGGCATGATATACATGAAGATACTTTACTGATATAAATTCAGTAATTTTCCTTTTTTAATTTTAATTTTTTTAATTTTTTTATTATAATTTTTTTAAATTTTAGTTGCATACTACTGTTTTTTGTTGCTATTGTTGTTGTTGCTGCTGCATACTTTGTATTATTCACTTATATAACTTTTAAAAACAATTTCTGAACTTCTCTGCAGCTTTTTTTCTCTAATTACTTTTCTTCAAAAAATGTGTGGATTTTTTTTTTCTATTTTTATTTATATTATGAAATTTTTTTTAACTGTTATTATCCAGTCATTTAGTTACCAGTAACTTGATCAACACTTACCACTTAGTCACCATTTAGTTAGCAGTCACTTGATTAAGATTTACAACATAGTCATTATTTAACACTCGTGTCTGATTTCCTTTCTATCAAGAAAGACAACATGAAATTTAAAAAAATCCCCATAAACATGGCAAACTCAAAAGCTTGTTTTCTTTAGCAACAATTGTTATGAGACTTAAATGTTTTCACCTCTTTTTTTGTTTTTTTGTTTTACAATAGATTTTTTTTTTCACATACCCTTATTATGAAATTAGTTGTATTTAAATTTGAGAAAAACACGTTATTACAACAAAATATAAAAAATTATTGAAAACACTTAAAACCCACACATTGAGGTTTATAAGAATTTATTCCTCAAGAACTTTACGTAAAGTAACAACATGCCGAGGTTTAACAACTCGCATAATAAGGTTTAGTATTTAATAGTTTCTATAACAACGACTTTAGAAATCAAGTCTTTTCAAAGTCTCTAATTTTTAATATGTAGTTGACAATGTTTTTATTGTAATTTGGTAAAATTTTAAATCTTCTGCACAAACATATATAAGGTAAAAAAAAAAATTTTTCTTGAACATGTTTTAATGCATTTTCAATAAGTTAAAAGAAATAGTTTTATTATTACATTATAAACCATGTTAAAATCTTATTACTTTAAAAATATATTTTTTTAATAAAAAAAAATTATGTTTAAAACCAATAATCTTTTTAAATCTTTACAAATTTCAAGTAAACAAAAAAGATTTGCGTTAAAACAATTTAGCCATTCATTGATAACCATTCAATCATTATACTTGTTGAAATTCATGTGTTTTCACATTAAATATAAACAAACTTCTATAACTGTTTTGTCTGAGAATTATAAGTTTGGGGATTTGTTCGACATATGCAGTGCCAAATCTTAATTTATTTACAAACGTGCTTTAAATATGAAACTACTTTTAAATATAAACAAAAAATTTCGTTTAGATTTTTGTCTAACAACCATTAACTTGGAACTTGTTTAAAATTTATTGTGCCAAACGTTTAATTTATTTACAAACATTTTTGTTGAAACTTTTAAATGGAAACTATAAAACTTTGATGACTGTTATATCTGGAAATCGTAAATTTAAAAGTACTATTCAAGGTTTTTAGATCTAAATTTTAACATTTTAAAAATAACTGAAATTTGAAAATCTTTAAAGCTGTAGCTGTTTGCACAAAAATATTTTTGTTAGCAATAAGGTTTATTTTCCATTTTTACTAAAAATAAAAATAAGCCTTCCAAAACCCACCTCTAACCAGTGAACTCTGTTTAATTAGTAATAAAATAAGTAATGCCAGTAAAACTACGATTATCTTGTTATGCAACACTTAGAATCTTTGTTGAACCGACCCTAAAAGGTTTTGAGAGGAGATGCCGAACCCTTAGTCTTAACAGCGATTAAGAATTAACTATTACGTAAAAATATATATATATTTTTTTAAATAAGAAGTTATTCTATTTATTAAAAAAAACTAAACTTAAATTCATTTATCGCTTTATTTTAAAGATTTTACACTAGTCAAACATTAAACATTTAGATTTTAAGTTAAACATTTGTTTTGATCAATGCTATTACGCAACTGTTTTACAGTTCTGCAGTTTTTTAACTTCTGTATTAGATCATGACTGAGTTTAAAAAAAAAGATCAAATTAGGTTAATGTCAAATCATTTGTATTAAAAAGCTCCTACCATGGCAACGGATTTAATCATACTTTTTAATCTCTTATTAGTCTAGATTGTTTTTTGCCGTAAATGGTAATGTCGCAAAATTCTGTAAGATGATTCCCTTGCATTATGTCTAAAAACGTCATTATTCTAAACGTCATTTTTCTAGATAAATAAGTGCTTTAATGTCCCAGTAGTGGCGTATAATACAATAACAATAAGCAATTAGTGTTCTATTGTTGTTTTATATTGTTTCCTCGAACAATTCTTCACAATATAATATTAACTCATAAACAATATTTTATAAGAAGAAATAGAATAGACGTATTTTTATTAACCTTACTTCATTAGTACTTAAAATTACCCAGTGGTTTCAATAAATAGAAATTGTTCACACCATTATGTGTATAAATATAATATCAATGAATTGTGATATATTAATTAACCAAAAAACAAAATAAATACATAATGTCTGCAAATAATTAAACGAATTTTTGGCAAAAATAATTTCCGTAACTACATTAACTTATTTTTTTGAAACTTCACCCAAAATGTTCAAATACTGTATTTTTTTTTTTAATTGAATTTTTTTCTGATGTTATAAAATATAACATTTAAATTAATAATTTTAACTAACATAAATGATTTTTATAATGATTTTCATCAACAGTTAAATGAAAATCATTATAAAAATCATTTATGTTAGTTAAAATTATTAAATTAATTTAATAGCGTTTTACAAACCTGTTACTAGCCTGTAGCTAGTAACCGGTAAGCCTGAAGTATTCTCACAGGTCAGGTAGTTTCTTAAGATCATTCAAGCAGTACAAAGTTAGCAGTTATGGTTGACGCAATCAACATCCATAACATATATATCTTATACTGCTGATTTAGGTGAGCAGTCTGACGTCATACTGTCTGCTGCTGGGGACTTTTATACATACATTGACTGACAAAAAGGCTGACTCGCAGCAGAGTGCTGCTACATCAAATGAGAGTTTGGCATGGGGCAGCAATCTTTTCATTTATTATTCTTCGTTTTTTTTTCTTTTTCTAAAAAAGCCGTATTGATTAAGATAACCAAAAAAAGAGAGCAAATACTTATATAAATACACTATAGTAGGTATATATATATATATATATATATATAAAAGGGAAGATGGGGCAAGATGGCGAATATTTTGAAAATCCTGACTTTTTATAAACCTGTTAAAGCAATAACACTTTATCAGTTTGTTTTATCATAGCGATTCATTGCTTGCATGTTCTTTCATTTTGCAAGTAAAAGATTTGTAATAAATATAAATTTGTCATATGGCCACGTAAACGGAGCAAGATGACTTATTATTATTATTATGACTTATTATTATTATTATTATGACTTATTATTATGCGTCTCCAATTTTATAAAATTTTAAAAACTACCAACTACACAACACAAAATAAACAAAAAATATCTCTTAGCAATAACCTAAACCGAGGTATATTTTTTTAAGTGCAACATAACATTTTGTACAAAAATAAACTTATGCGTATAAAATTACGTTAACAATATATAAAAAAACATTTGTTTTAAAATATGAGATATAAATACAGTTTCTTTTCCGTCCATTTTTAATTTTTATATTGTTTTGTTATATGAAAAACCATCTCGCCCGTTTTTCCCTATATATAATATATATATATATATATATTATATATAGGGAAAAACTTTTGTTGTTAAGTGAATATATATATATATATATATATATATATATATATATATATATATATATATATATATATATATATATATATTCACTTAACAACAAAAGTAAATTAGTTTAAACATTATTAAAGTTTCATTTTTTTCATTGTCCATCCAATTGTGAATAAATCTTTTAAATTTAAAAAACCTATTTAGTCTCATTTTTTGATTACAACTACATTTTTAAAATAGAAAAATGAAAAAATGGTTTGTAACTACAAAGTTTTATTTTTTAATAATACAAATTACTATAGTAAATTTGTTTAAAATATTACTATGATTAAATAAATTTTCGCAAAAAAAATTAATTGTGGCGCATCCTCTTTAAAACAATATTACAAAATCATCACATACTAAAAATAAGATATGATTCAATATTCAAGTAATGAAATGCTTAAAAGAATTAAAAAATATACGTGTATGTTAAAATAAACTGGTTTGAGTTTGACATTAAGTTCTGCTTTGTTCCATTTAACAAATGAACCTTTCTTAACTTTTAACTCGTATTTAGCGTATACTTCATAAAGTATCAAAATGTATTTATAAAAAACATTTGAAAGTAAATTATATTTTTTCCTTATATATTTAAAGTATATGAGTTTTTGTTGCTTTTCTATTCGTTGTGCTTGAGTACGGTCCCATACACCACCAATTGACTTTATTAAAAAATTTTTTTTGGTTTTAAAAAACTAATTTGAGGAAATAATTTAGTTGTTTTGCTTTGTATTTTTTCCAGCTGCTCCATATATTTTTTCAGGAGGAGCGGGCGAACTAGAAGGAGAAACGAACGAGGAGGAGCAGGTGAACATAGGCAATGTAAAGCTTTAAAAACTGGATTTAAGTATCTGGTTTTCAAAGTTGCATTGTTTACTTGAACACTATTTAAAGTTATCTTTAAAGTACCTAGTTCCCTACCATTAAAGTATACGCCTATGGTCCTACCACAGGATTGAAATTATAAAGTAAATTAAAAGCGCATGAAGTGTCAATCATGGTTTAGAAACTCTGGAAAACATTGGAAACATTAAACTTTGATTTATTTCAATTAAACTCTATACCTCAAAACAACTAAAACAAGACATAACAAAAATCATTTATATATATATATATATATATATATATATATATATATATATATATATATATATATATATATATATATATACATATATATATATATATATATATATATATATATATATATATATATATATATATATATATATATATATATACATACATATATATATGTATATATATATATATATATATATATATATATATATATATATATATATATACATATATATATATATATATATATATATATATATATACATATATATATATATATATGTGTGTGTGTATGTGTGTGTGTGTACATATATATATATATATATATATATATATATATATATATATATATATATATATATATATATATATATATATATATATATATATATATATATATATAAATGATTTATATATAAATAACTAAAAACACTCATCTAATTTTATCTACGACAACTTGTTTCACTATCGGTAGGTTCATCAGGAAGCAAAATATAAAAAGAAAACATAGGAAGAAAAATACTTATACATTTATATATATATATATATATATATATATATATATATATATATATATATATATATATATATATATATATATATATATAGATTAAAAGTGTTTTAATTCTTTTTTTTAATAATGATTGATATAAAAAATTTCTTACTTTTTTTGTTTTGTTTTTTATTAGTTATGGGAAGAATTTGAAAGTTCTTCTAGTGACGATTCAGTTCCAGATAGCGTTGAAGATACTTATATGGTTCCCGAAGATCATTTTACTGCAAATATTGATGACATATTTTCTAAAGAAAGCTTAGTTAAAATTAAACAAGAAAGTTTAGATGTTTTGCCTCCTTTAGATGTCGAGATTAATAATCATGAAAAAAATTTATCAAAAGAATTTTATATTAAAATAGAAGATGATGCTTTACCGCCTTCACCGACTGACTATTTACCTGTTCCATTAAAATTTATAGATACTAGTAGCCACTGGCTTAATAAACAGGAACCTAATATAGTTTCATGGTCTGAAACAAAACAATCACGTCAGCGATTTGAACCTGTAATAACTACAGTTTTACAAGATTCTCAAAATCTTCTTAGTATCCAATCAAATAGCTCGAATTCTTTAGAAGCTGTACCTCCTCAGCTTATTTTAACTACTCTATCTAATGGAGGAACTACAGAATGCTATCAAATTGTGAGTCAGCAAAGTACCATAAGATTAGAAACATATCATCCTGCTAAAAACTATTGTATTATGACAAACCGGGGACCGGTAGCCGTAAATTTAACTGAACTTTCAAGTATTACACAGTTAAAGCAAGGTGAGAATTCTCGACCGCTTGTCATATCACCGGTAGATATTGATCCAAGAATTATTGAAAAACATTTTTTTAAATCAACCCAGCAGTCTAAAGGAAATCCTTTATATACCGCAAAACCTAGAACAATTAGTACAACAAGCTTGGGTGAAAGTATCCAAGTTCGACGTGCTGCAGCAAGAACACATAAATGTACCCATCCTGGATGTACAAAAAGTTACACTAAGTCCTCTCATCTTAAAGCACACCAAAGAACCCATACAGGTATAATAATTTTGACTTTTTTTTGTTTCGTTTTAAGTGTGTTTACCTTTTTTAAACTGAATTGGTTGCTTTATGTTTAGCTGCAAATCAATTTTTTCAAAAAAAAACAAAGGTGCATTTAAAAAAAACAATCGTTCTAATGATACTACTATTCAAATGATGTATTAGCATGAATACAACCATTCAAATTCTGATTTCTAATTTTTTATTTTCATCATTAATTATTAACCAATCACCTGCTTTTGCTCCATCAATAATCATCCTTGTCAAATATATTCAAATGAGTTTTACTTAGTACTAATCAATTTTATTTCAATTTAGGGGAAAAACCATACGCTTGCTCATGGAGTGGATGCGCTTGGCGATTTGCTAGATCAGATGAACTAACTCGACACTTTAGGAAACATACTGGCCAGCGACCGTTTCGTTGCTTGCGTTGTCACCGTACGTTTTCTAGGTCTGATCATCTATCTTTACATACAAAAAGACATCTAGCTAACTGTTAAAATGTTTTCTTTGTTAATATTGGAGCATCTGATTTCTCTATTTCCCGATATTTATATTTGTATCATTTTTTATATTTCTGATTACTATTCATGACTATTTCACTCTCTATCTTATATATATATATATATTAATTTATATAATTATATTTATATAAATATTATATATTTATATAAAAATAATTTATATAAATATTTATATTTTTACTAATTATCAGTTATTGTTATATTTATTTTTTTTATTCATTCAAAAAATAAATCTCAAGACTTTTACGAATAAAATAGAAAAAAGCATTTTTTTTTTTTTTCCATTTTTATACTGTTTACTTATCATATTTTTGTACAAAACTTTTTTAACTTATTCTTGCTGACGCTGCACAATGTTTGAGGCTCATCAGGTGATCAGGCGATCAGGTGAGCACATATTTTTTTCTACAAGCTTATAGTTGTCTCTAGATATTTTTCAGAATAACATTTAATGATTTGTACATAAAATTGTTTTTATCATTATATATTGAATAGGTAAAGAAATTGTTACTACATTAAGCTGTGAATTTCATTATAGTATAAGCAAACTAGTATCAATCAAATACCCTGGCTAATGATACACTGAATCCATTCTAAACGCTTAGTACAATGTTTCAGGTATTACTCTTGACAGGTATGACATGCAAACTCTAACCTTATGCATGTTTATGCTTATGTCAAATGAGAATGTTTGCAAAAAATTGAGAGGGTTGAAACCACGGAAAGTGGTGAGTGTCATATTTGAAACATTAAAAATATCCTACGCAACCTTTTTCACTACGTCATAGCTTTAATATCATTAAACGTCTAAAAAATTGTCAAATAACATCTTCTTGAAACAGTTTTTAAATAAACATATAATATATAAAAATCTATAATAAAATTGTTTAAAAAAAGATTTGACCATGCTAAGCCTTGATTAAAAACAAAACAAAACCTAAACAAGGTGTTTTAATTAATTTAATTAACATTAATACAAAAACTAAGCTACTCAAACTATGCGCAGAATTTGGACCATTTTATTAAAAATGTCTTGTATAAACATTATTACTTGTATTGAAACGCTTTGTAACTTAAAAAAAATAATCCAGCTCAAGCTTTCGGACAATCTTCAAGAAAAATGCCAAAAAATTTAAAAAATAAAACAAGTCATCGTGACTCAATACTCTCGCTAACAAGTGAACACCCAAAACCTTAGATAAAAAGTTTTGTAAACACAAACAGTTGTGTAAATCAAAATAAATAAAAAAGCTGTGCATATTTTAAAGATCAAATCTTATAAAGCAGATTGTATTCTGCTCCTTATGGTTTAAAGAGAATAAAATAATTTTATTTTTATTTTAAATACAAGACAAACATAACAACAAAATTATTTTTGATTATATTTACAGTAGTCTCTCGCTTAATTGCGCACCCAATTAGTTGCGCATCCCAGTTAATTGCGCGTTTTTTGTTGAAAGTGTAATTAGATCAGAAAACGTAACTATTATTTTCCTGTGTTAAGTTAAAAACTAGTTTTTATAATATATATTTTGAGACAATGATTTATATCAGAATATAAATAGATAAATAATTCGAATTCGAATCGAAGTAAAGGATAAATCTTGTTTTAAACGGATAATAATAAGTTTTAACGATTTATCAGTCAAGTCTCATTGAAGAAACTTTTATAAAAAAACTTCATTTTAAATTTAGCCGTCTATTCACAAGTTCTTTTATTCTAACTTTTTTATCCTTACTTCTTATGGCTAAAGGCAAAGGAAAAAGATTATCAGTAGATCAACGAGTCAAAATTATAGCTAAACTTAAAAAAAGTGATGCGCCAAGCAAACAAGCGATTGCAAGAGAATGTAATGTAACTAAAAATTAAACTCGATCTCTCTGGAATAATCGTGATCAAATAGAAAAAAGAAGTTTACTAATGACAGAAGAAGCTAGAAAAAAAGTGTTTCGATTATCGTCTGGAAAATTTGAAGCAATAGAAAATGAGCTATATATTTGGATTGATGCATTGCGTCGTTCGAAGATTGAATTGCCTCCATCGTTAGCAATAATGAAAGCAAAAGAAATAGCGCAAAAATTAAATATAAAAGATATAGAATTTAAAGCTTCTAGGTAATGGCTCGCAAACTTTCGTCTTCGTCGAGGCTTAAAATTAATGCATCTCTTTGGAGAAGGAGCTGAAGTTGACAAAGATGATCCTGTTTTTCTTTAGCAACTTGAGGACCTTTAATCAGTTATTATAATGTACAGACCCGAAATGGTATATAATATGGACGTAATTGGACTTTTTTTTCGCTTGCTGCCTAGATATTCTCTGTTAATGCCTACTGAAAGCTTAGTAACTACAAGAGGTAAAAAAAATCTAAAGAAAGACCGACTTTAGTTGTTTTCTTTAACGTAACAGGATCTCAAAAAATACCCTGTTCTATGATTGAAAAAGCTGCACGACCTGCTTGTATAGTCGGTTGAACATGGCCCATACCGTAATTTTGTCAGAAAAATGCATGGATGGATGTCTCTATATGTTGGAAATGGTTCAATAAAGTCTTTTTGCCTGTAGTTAAACGCTAAACTGGCTTGTCTGTTCTTTTATTTATAAGACAATGCACTTGGACATTTTGAGGCGTTTGAGCGAAATCTTGTAAAAGTTGTTTCCTTCCCTCCAAATTGCGCAAGTTGGAAGCAACCATGTGATATGGGGATTATTGCGGCTCTCAAGAAGCAATATAAATATCTATATCTCTCAGACATATTGTCATATTACAGCCTCGATGTAAATACAAAGGAATGTCCGAAAGAAAGTAGTCTTTTGTGTAAAAGAGGTGCAGCAGGAGTTGAATACGGGAAGCCCGCAAATCTTCTTGACTCTGTTAAGTATGTCGATTAGGCTTAGAAATCAATTCAACCTTCATCTCTCAAAAGTTGCTTCGACAAGGCAGAATTATTTCAGATTTCCAGTCTTGTTAACACTGTACTATACTTTGAGGAGGCTGACTTCGCATCTTTTAATATGCTCTTGCTGCTGAACGAAATTGAAGGAATAGGGAATATGATCAGTTCGGGAGATATCAGCAATTTTGAATCAATTGACTGTGAAGATTCTCCAACGTATATTGAAGAAATCAAGGAAGATGTAAGAAATATTGAAGAAATAAGTTACGAGTAAAAAATAAGTTATGAGTAAAAAGGTCGCGGAGAAAACAATAAAAATCCATTTACCATGCCGTCCATGCCGTCTCATAAAGTTTTTATGCTTTAAATCGCTTTATTTTTAAACTCAAAAATGTAGAGATAAAATAAGAATTTTAAACTTGCAACTAGTGCAAACTTGCTGTTATGTATCTCCAGCAAACAATATTCAATTCAGAAATTGCTGTTAAAGTGAATACAAAAGTTATTTATAAATGTTATTGGATCTTTCTATTTTTAGTTTACTGCTTAAACAATATTTTGTACGCATAATACATAAAACAATATTTTGTACGCATAATACATAAAACATTATTTTGTACGCATAATACATAAAACAATATTTTGTACGCATAATACATAAAACAATATTTTGTACGCATAATACATAAAACAATATTTTGTACGCATAGTTTGAGGTTAAAGCCATGCTTAGAATATACAACTTGCTGGCTAGCAGTTACAAATAATGGCTGAAAGCTGAGTGACTTTGTCAAGTAGCTGATACTGGCTGACCATTAAAGTTGCTGGTTTCTGGCTGAGCATGTTGCTCGAACTAAGGAATGAGATATTTTTGATAAAAACAAAAAAATTTAATTCAAAATTAAGACAAAAATATCTTTCTTTTAATAAATTAAAAATCAAATAATATTAATATTGTCATGAATAAAAAGAATCATGTTGGAAGAACTTAAATTTCTTTTTGAGTTCAGAATTATAATACTTAATAAAATATCACTTAGATAATAGTGCAAATTGTCAATAATTTAAGTAACTGTTTTAAGTTTCAAGTAAATTTTAGTGATTGTTGCCATAGCAAAGACTTCTATTATTGATGTAATGATGTAATTTATTAATTATACATTTGTCTTTACAAATAATTGTCTAGAAATAAAATACCTTGAATTGAATCCAATTGGAACAGTATTATGTTTAAAGCATTCTTTAAACAAACATTCAGAGAGTTATCAGCACTTACCACAAGGGCTAACGATTAAAATGGTTTTAAAAATTCAGAAATCAAGGCTTGTTCATCATTATCTAAACAAAGGTCTTCCCTGTCACATTTTTTAAACAAAACTTCTACAGAATCTAATAACTGGTTAGTTGATTCCATCATGAAGAGAGCACTGTTTCATCTTGTGATGATGTTTTAGGCTCTTATGCTGTTTTTTATAAAACTATTCTTAAATTTCTCTATACTTGCACCATCAAAATATTTTTCATCAACCATGTTTGAATCATCATAAATTTGAATAGGAAATTGCTGTTCTAAATCGTCAATATCTTTCACTTTAGAAAGAATTCGAAGATTGTTGTACAATTTTATATCTGCTTCATAATGTGATTCCTCTAAAAGTAAAGCTAACTTAAAGTTCAAGCATGTTAAAATTTTCTGCATTTTTCTAACAAACATTTTGTTTTGTTACAATAACTCATGCCATCACATGTCAATATTAATAGGTACGTGGACTGATTTTTTTAAATTGATCAAATACTAGAATGTTATGTACCATGAAAAAGCCCTCAAATATTTTAAAAGTGAAAAATTATGAAAATCGGACAATACTATAAAAAGTTATGACGTTTTAATTGCAAATTTTCGATATACGGATTTCATCATAAAACTGTGGTCAAAAAAATTTTTTTTTCACATAAATTGTTATAACTTTGCCAATTTTCATTCAAATATCTATAACTTGGTATCAAAAGATAGATATAAAAATGGACTATAATTTCAAACTAGTTTTAAGGTAAACATGGCATTGAGGGATCCGGAGGGAGTGCTAATTCAACACCTACACCTCACAAAAGTACATAGTGTGTTTTTTTATGAAATTGGTAGTGTTTATTATATATTGGTAATATATACAATATATAATAAACTACATATATAATATATATATATATATATATATATATATATATATATATATATATATATATATATATATATATATATATATATACAACAAGTTGTTATTATTTTATTTCACATCACTAGCCAATATTACAGATCTACCTTAAAGTTGGGTGCTGGGTAAGTAGTTGGTAAAATAAATAATGCTTGAGCTGCTGGTTGGGTGGCTGTTTGACCCGACCGGTTGGTAATGGTAGTGTTAATAAAAATAAGAATTATACTTATTTTTATTAACACTTATTTTTTTATATGTTATTAAAAAAAATAGTAATAATACTTAAAATAACTTCTGGAGACTTTAAGAACCTATCTAAAAGTATTTTCTTTATAGGTAAAGTTGAAATTTGCTTCAATATTAAATAATGTGAAATTACTCACAAATATTGTAGAACTATGAACAGTATTATGGTACATAGTATGATATCATATGATATAAAATTCCTGACTGGTTAATATACTTTAAATTTTTATTTCAAACAGTATTTTTCACACAAAAAACTATCCACAGCAATGTTGTCCTCAGTGGCCATTTTTGTAAGTGAATTCTAAATCTTATACTTAACAATAAACTTGTAAATAAAGATCAAATAAACAAAATGTTTGCATCCAAATGCTAAAAATGTAAATCAAATATAATTGAAGAGTACACAGTAAAAAACGGCATAGTCGCGTTTAAAAAGTTTTAAGAAAGTATTAATAAATCATTTATAAAATTCTTTGTATAAAGTTAGGAAAAAAAATTATTTAATAAAAATTACAAATATTTTATTAAAAATGTAAACTTCAGATAAATTAAGAAATATTTTTTTCTTCTACGCTTTATATGAAAACTTTCATAATTGATTAATATATACTTTCTCAAAACTTTTTAAATGTGACTCTGCCGTTTTTTCCCGTGTACTCTTCAATTGCTTTAACAATCATTAGCCCCAACTTCCCTCTCACCGCTCCCATCCCCCAACCCTAGGTCCAGTCACGAAATTCAGGAAAACAGAGTTTAGGTACCATAAGTGCGACACTTTGTAGGCTATCTGCGACACCTTATTTTTCAATGAAATTTGGCAGGTAAAAAGAAAACTAATGTAGAAAATTTAACAGATGGTTTTAAAAAATAACAAAACTTTTACTTGATAACATCTTATCATGAGAACATCAACAAAATATTTACGAGCAATAAAGTTAATAAATAAGTGTAGAAACCATAGATAAAAGTCACATAAAAATTAAGGTAAACTCTTCTTTTTTTAAAAAAACAATCTAAGTTTATATATGTTTTAAAAAGAAACACAACAAAAACACGTTTCCTTGATGCTTCTAAAAAAAATATTCAAAAAACGTCTCTTCAGTTTTTTGGCGTATTTTTTGACTCCAGTATGACAATTTTCACCAGTATGACTTTCTAAAGGCAAACAATTTTTTATCTCCGTTATTATTAATAATGGAACACTATAGTCCCATATAACAAATTTTTTTGGACTTGTTAAACCAACCGTCAAATATAATTATCCTTTAAATTTCCCAATACAGAACAAATTTGTAAATATCAGGTAGAGCAACTTGACTTATAGCAGAACCTGTGGGAAGTTTTAACCTAATATTTTTTTCTAAAAGCTTAGAAAAATCCCTCATTATCAACATGAGAGAACGGTAATAGATCTGTTAAAAATCGAAGGGTAAGATTGCGACTTCCATCATATTTCGATAAACTAGCTACAGAGTAGTAAGCAACCGGGGCTATGGCCGGGGCTAGGTTTGATAACACATAGGTTTGATAACACATATTTATGCAGCCCTGGTCATAAACCTGGCCCCGGTCGCGGCTATGTGTTATCAAACCTAGCCCCGGCCATAGTCCCGGTCGCTTACTACTACAGAGTTATTGCAATAAGATTTATAAAAATTGCTTTTGAGGGTTTGTGACTGAATAATTTAACTAATTGATAAGCAATATATATGAACCATTTGGTATAACTGGTGTCTTTAATTCGCAGTCCCGCTGTTCCCGGTGTTCGTCAATACCACACTCTTTTCTACTATAAAAACAATTTTCAAATAGACACATATACAATAAAATGAATAGCTGCAGCAAGAAGAAGACATAATGTTTTATCACCGAGCACCATTTTTGTAAAATCGTAATTTATAAGTTTTTCATTATAAAGACGTAAATATATAAACTAGAAGATAATATATCGTATTGTCTTATATAAGTTTTAATACATAAAATAGCAAATAGTAACTGCTAAACTGCTTACATTTTCTACAGCAACAAAATAAAAAAATAAATATTACACGCATACACATATCATTCTGATAGAGAGGTAATATTAATAATAAAGTTAGTTATATGGATTTTTATAATAACTTTCTTTTTTTTAAATTTATCTTAAAACTTTGAATATGAGTTTAACTTTAATATTTATAAATATCTAAAAAAACATTTAAAATCAAGCATAATGTTATCCATAAATAAGAAGAACCGTTTAGATTCCTTTTTAAATAGATCTAGAGGGGTTATCTTTTTATTATCAGAGTCTGAGAATGTTTTCTATAGATATATTATTAGAATAGACCTCTTTACAGTTCCAATAATATATATGCATAAATATGTGTGTATATATATATATGTGTGTGTATGAGTGCGTGCGTGCGTGCGTGCGTGCGTGCGTGCGTGCGTGTGTGTGTGTGTGTGTGTGTGTGTGTGTGTGTGTGTGTGTGTGTGTGTGTGTGTGTGTGTGTGTGTATTACCATTTTGCAATCTTCTTTCCCGAAAGCTCATTTTTATTAGTCAATATAAATTCTATTAAGAGCTTTTACACTCAACGTACAAATTTGTTTTTTATTGTTGTTTTTTTCCTTGGATACAAACATTATATAACAGAAACATATAAACAGTATAGATTTTAGATTTAAAATGATTAAAATAAACTTATATAAAGCTAAATAAATGTCTTATTTATGAAAAAGTAAAATTTTTTTAGGTAAACAACTGTTTCTTTCAAGGTTACTATCTTAATTTATATGTGTATTTACTTGTTTTCATGTGATTTTGCGCATAATGAACCATAGCGTACTATTAAATATGCGCGCGCATGAAATTATCGTAATAGTTTTTTTTTACGGGTACCCGGGTACCCACCATCTCATTTGACGCGTACTCGGGCAGGCATCTTTACAATTTTTTGACAGCCTTAGTAGTTAAGTACCGTAGTCATTTTAAAAGTAAGAAAACGTTTTCGTTTTTTTTACGTATGAGTACCTAAACAAGGTGCTTGTAAATAAATATGCCCTCCTCTTCCGCTTATTAGAGAGAAAAAATGTACATTTTCATTTGATTCTGTTTGTAAAATTGTTTTGCGCTGCTCTTTTGTTTCACTGTTAACTAAATCTTTTTTTCTATTTGACAATTTTTAATTTAATATTTTAAGTCTCAGATTATTTTATTGTTAAAATATGATTAAAGGTATGAGGAGCCCTCGAACAACAATCTTCAGATGGTATGGCAATATTTGTACTTTAAAAATGAAAAATTGTCAAATAATACTAACGTCGAAGTATGGATGTAAAACATTCACACATAAAAATTTGTATTAGGGTCCATAAACTCATAAAAACATATAAAACTGGAAGTAGTACATAATAGGCAACCAACCACTAGTAAATTTTTTTTTCTGACATAAACAATTGTTGTATCTCCTCTCCTCTTCGTGCGGGTTTTATAAATAGTTCAAAGGATGATATCCAGCATATATGGCAAGCTCTAGTAAAAGTTGTAGCTGTATAATAGGATTCGCGTTGTTAAATATAGAGAATCGTAATACTCCAAAATTAGATTAGAATAGCTGTAGCAGGTCACACAACTGCTGTTTTATCCCTTTGATAAAAAAACAGAATTTTAGCTTGATATTTATCACTAACACAACCACTCCATGATTTAGAAATAAAAGTTACAATATACTGGCGCAAAACCATTTAAAAAATTATCTGTATTAAGGTGTTTATTGGAAGAAAATATTTGTCACCTGCTAATGCATTTAACTCTATAGTCTATACTCAACTATTACATATAAAGCATTGTTTTGAGAATCACATATGAAGCTGTTGTGCTACTTGCATAAAAACAATATGCTAAATTATTTGACGTTATATTTAGCTGAAGATGCATCAAAGTCAGTAAACGCTATAAAGCATTGCCATCTTTGTTATCTAATTTTATCTAATGTTATTACGTTACTGCTATTTTGTGTAATCGTATTCTATTGTCATGGTAACAATTATTTTCATTATACTTATAGTAAATATATGTTAGCAAAAATTTTTTGTATTTGTTTTAGACTTTTATGTATAGATTTTTGTAAGTTTTAAATATTTATTTTTAATACTGCGTTTACAAAAAGTGGAGCCAACTTCTATTACTGGGGTGTAATACTATTCCGAAAATACTTTACAAAAGACACCTTCTCTATTTAATGATTTGAATTTTCATACAAGTATTGACCAACAATCATAATATAATATATATAATATAAAATGGAATTTATTGTGTGACATTTATTTCTTGATAACACAAGCATTAAACACTGTTTTTATTATTTGCTTACTGCTATAACTTATTTTTTTTATTTTTATTTTTTTTATTTTATTTAAGGTGCCCCAAGAAGTCCTAACGGTCTTATCACAGAGCACCGCGGAAGTGCTCTGTGATAACCGCGGAAGTTTAACCAGGAAGTTCACGCCTCCTTCCTTACCGTGACACAAAAATATGCCCTAAGCTCGTTTCGAACCTGGATCTCTTGCTTATAAAGCAAGCGTTCTAACCACTGCACCACGGCCGCTTGTAATAGATTACTTAATATTTAAAAATGTTATTCATTTGTAATAAAAATAAGTATTTTTTGTATTATTGCTGAATAACATTCTGTTGAAATTTTTTTAAGAGTCTTTAGCATTTTTTTACATAATTTTTTGTCAATACATTTTAAGGAAAAATATCTATGTTTTCTAAAATCTCTATGAAAATACGCTTCTTTTGAGACCCAGGTTGACATACTTTTGAATAACTTTTTCGACAATATTAGGGACTTTACCCTAAATACTTAAGATTTGAACCTAAATAATTTTACAACTTGACGTGATGGTAAAAAAAGAGTTGCATATTTGAAATCAAAATAAGAAATGCTATACAAAAAACAAATTGTTTGCTCAGCACCAGAAAATTTTTTTTTTTTTGTTGGCCTGTGTTATCTAAATTAATTAAAAATTATTCAATAATGACAAGAGTTTTGATGTATGGTATCATAATAAATAATAGAAAAAGAAAATTAGTCTAAAAAAACTATAGTGGCCTATTTCTTGGAAAGTAAATTTAGAAAAAGTATATTTTTATTATGCTTTAGACATTCTTACCGTTTTTAAACATAATGGATCCGCCTGTGAATGAAGTATACTAGTTGTATAGATGTGATCTACTTTCTCCTTCTCAAAACATGAACCTTGTTTGTCAAGATTCATGCTTTAAATTATTAAAGTTGAGAGAGTGTTTGTAATCACAAGTAGCCTCCTCAACTCACAATAAGCCCAAATTCAAATTTATTGGACAAAATTCATAACTGATTTAGTACTAGAGCTACATTCACTAAAAAATTAGCTTGCACACTAATATGATGTCTTCGAATCTTATGAAGCCGTTATTTTATAGATACCTTATTTTGCTTAGCAACAACCGATATTTGGTATTTGCAGTTAGCACTTGTAAAATATTCACTAAATTTAGCATAAGTACCCATATGATATTGTGTTTATGATAAAAGTGATAACATTTCCATTTAATTTTTTTGGAGAGACACAACACACTGAACTACATTAAGAAGAGTTAGTTGTTCCAGATTACATCGTTTAAACCTTCCCAGCAACTATTGTAAGTTTAATAATACCATTTAGTTCAATAGGAGATCCCCAAACATCTAATAGAATCGTACCCAGGTTTTCTATCTCACTTTTAATGTATTGATCTTTTTAAAGCGCATATCGAGAACAACAACCAAAAATTTGTTGTTGCTATGATATACAAAGTATTTATAGCAACCAAATAAAAATATGACTGTCATAAGAAGAATCTTGTTTTAATACACACGCCCAATATTGTGTACATAACTCAAATAAAAAATAACGTTAAAATAAGATTATGTAAAAATAGGTTGTTGTTATGCAAAATTAGGCATCATAGCAACCAAATTGAAATTTATTTAAAATCAGAACAGGGACTTAAGGGGACAAGCAATCAAAAGAAATTCGATTGAAGCATCATGGCAAATTGTATCAATTATTAGTTATAGTGCCGCAATAAAATTTTTTCTTAAAATTTTTTTAAATCTCTAATTTTCAAAGTATTACTGAGATAACACGTATGGCAAATTTATGCAATAAAATAATTTTTTTTTGTCTCTGAATACTCTAAAATAACATCTACAACTTTGGTGTTTTGACAACGAAGATGTAATTGAAATATCAAACAAAGTTGATCTCACCAAAGTTACTTATATACATGACCGTAGACACAGCCGCCGAGAGAAATTTCGGGCCCTGGGGAAGTTTTCTTAACGGGTCCTCAATATGATCAATCATATACCCAGGACCAGAAAGCATGCTCTGGTCATTGAAAATTACAAATGAAAATAAATTAAATCTTTTAAAAGTCAAAACTATTTAAATCTTTTAAAAGTTAAAGTTAGGAAAAACTGTATAAAAAACAATGTTAAACACTGTTTCATAATAGAGCTTTTCGATCCTTTCGACTCGTATTAAAAATTAATTTTCATTGCCATTTCGGCTTCAATAGATAAAAGTTCTAAGTCATTTAAACGATTTTGTGTCATTGTTGATTTTAATAAGTTTTTTATTCTTTTCAACATGCTAAAAGATCTTTCTGCTTGGGCAACTGTCACTAGAATTGTGCAAAATAGCCTTATTGCAATTATAATGTTTGGAAACAGCACATCTAGTTTTTTTTTTAATTTAACAATTCAATGGGCTGAAGAGAAATATTTTGTATATTGGCATCATAAATTGATTTTAAAAGTAGTATTTCATCTCTAAGATGATCATCAATATCATTTTCATACATTTTTTGCAACTTTTTACACTACTTTGTATTTCTTGATCATTTACGTCACAGAACAATCATAATAGATTGAATAAAGAATCTATTTCTTTTGGTGCATTAAATCTTCTTGTCATATTTCCAATAATGCTATCCATGAAAACATTGAAAACATTAATTCTAAATTCTTCTGTCGGTGTCCTTATTAACTCGTGTGTTGTTTTTTTTCTTTTCCCCCGAAAATTTATGTTTATCTGTAAAGATGTGCCCAACAATCTACATTCATTTAGAATAGCATCCTAACTATCTCTTATCGTATTTAATTCAACAAGAAGACTTGACAAATTGGTTATTTCTACATCAATTGTTGCATTGCGAGCTTGTAAAACAGTACTTCTGTAGTTTATAGCTGCAAGAACTTTGTGCCATATTTTTGCCAGTACTAAGCATTCAAAAGATTCCATATATTTTTTTATTCTAATAAGATCTGATCGAATTTATGACGTTAAGTTTAATTCCAAAACAGCGCTTATTGCTATTTTAATTTCATTAATTTTTTCAGCAAATGGCTTTAAAATAACACTTTCAATTCTTGCAGACCACCGTGTATTTGACATAGTGTGCAAAGAACATACAGTATTATTTTTTAATATTTCCCATCTTTGTGGGCTACTACTAAATATATTGTATAATTTTTGTATAGTGCTGAAATATCTTACAACATGAATACAAGATTCTGCTGCATGAACACCACATAAATTTTAACTATGACATGCACAAGGAGATAAAATTGCCAATGGATTAATTTGCAAAATGCGAGCTTGTGCACCTTTATATGATGCATTCATGTTAGATGCGTTATCATATCCATGTGCTCGACAGTCACTTATAGGAATATTATACCTTTGATACATTTCAAGAATTAAATTAACAATATCTTCTCCAATCTTCTTATTGCAGTCAACAAATGCAAGAAATCTTTCCATAATTTTGAATTTGTTGGACTAAATAGTAACGTACCGTAAAATGAATGTAGTTTGTTCTATATGCGCAGAACCGGGTGTTGCGTCTACAATAAGGGAATAATACTTCATAGTTTCTCTTTCCTTTAAAATACAAGTTCTCAAGTAATCTGCACAGCATGATATGAATTCATTTTGAATGTCTGGCGATAAGTAATGTTCTTGCAATCTCTGCTTTTCGATTTGTGTCTGCTTTACGTGTTTTAAATGTTCTTCTAACACGGTCGTTTACGAGCGTTAAGTTTAGGTGCGCAAGTGCCAGAAGTTTATATAAATTTCAGAGTTTTTAAAATGGCTGCGGTTCTTAGCTACATAATCTTTTTTATATAGCAACTGTTATTTTTAGTTTATTTTTGTAAAAGTTAATGTTGCAACCATATTACTGATCTAAATCAAAATGTACATGCCTTTTTTGTATTAGTAAATAAATAAATACGCTAACCAATTATTTTTAAAGTTTTTATTTGTATTTTGGCTAAAACTTTTATTTGTAACATTGAGTGGTTTGTTTATTTTTTAAAAATAAATTTTGAGAATTTCTAACTGTACAAATTTAAAAAAAAAATTTATACTTTGACCTTCTTTTGGTTGTTGCTTAAATTTAATTTTTCTGTAAAAATGTATTTTAACTCATTTAGCTTGTTAAGAGTTTAGTTTTAATCAACTATGTTATAAAATTAGAGATATAAAAATGTAATAAAATTAAAACATATATATACATATATATATATATATATATATATATATATATATATATATATATATATATATATATATATATATATATATATACATATATATATATATATATATAAACATAGAGAGAGAGAGCAATGTGCATATTACATAAGCAGTTTACATAAGTTAGGTATGTTACATGAAATTTTTTAATTGATCAAATATTAGATTGTTATATATCTTTGGAAAGAGCTTTATAACAGCATTTTAAAAGTGAAAAAATTATCAAAATCAAACGATTTGACAAAAAGTTATAACGTTTTAAACACCGATTTTTTTATATATGGATTTGTTGAAGAAACTGTGGTCAAAAAAATACTTTTCTTAAATTAAATTAATATAAATTTGTTAATTATTTTTTAAACGCCTATAACTTGGTATCAAAAGATAGGTATAAAAGTGGGCTACAAATTCATGCTGGTTTCTAGCCACCGGGCGTATATGGGAGGCTAGAGGGGGTACCAAACCAACTCCTACACCGCCAATAAATGCAAATTTTATTTACAAAAAAGTTTTTTTTGGTAAAATAGTTGATTTTCATATCATTTTTTAGAAGTAGTTATTATTTACTTCCAAACCACTGCCAAATATGAGACTTAGGGTGGGTGTAAGGGTGTCAGTGGGTTTAAAGGTGTTAACACACCCTAAAATGAAAAAATATTTTTTATAAAATTTTTTTTCTTTATTAAAAAAAAAAATTAGTATTAAATACAAAAACTTTATTTTACTACTACTAGCGATACTCACATTGATTCAGTGAAATAGGGGGCGTGTGCCACCACGTCCCTCCAACCTAAAAATAGAATCAAATTTTTATATGCAATTTAGAAAAAGATTTAAATTACTTTTATTTAAAATAAAATAAAACAACATTAACAAAATTACAAGATGCATCAGAGGGTACATTTCTGTAAAAAGAGCGTTTAAATCCCCCTTCCCAACCTAAATATGATATTTTTAAACTAAATTATTTTGAACTAAACCAATTATTAAATTTTGTCTTGGCTTTTAGTAAATGATTAAAATTTTAAATTCTAGCAATAAAAAAATCAATCAATGAAACAAAATAATAATCATTTTTAACGATAGACACGACGAAAACGTAAGCCAGAGCCGTCTATCAAAAAAATTGCAAGTCCCACTTGCTGTATTTTTTTGCAAGTCACACCACTTGCTGTACTCTTTTGCAAGTCACAACACTTGCTGTACTTTTTTGCAAGTCACAACACTTGCTGTACTTTTCTGCAAGTCACAACACTTGCTGCACTTTGTTACAAATCACAACACTTGCTGTACTTTTTTTGCAAGTCACACCACTTGTTGTACTTTTCTGCAAGTCACAACACTTGCTGTACTTTTTGCAAGTCACAACACTTACTGTACTTTTTTTGCAAGTCACACCACTTGTTGTACTTTTTTCATACATTACATCATATAAGTCATCAAGTTGTTTAATAGATAAGTGCTTATATAAATTTTTCATATCATTAAAAGATAGAACACGCAGCTCTCGCTCCAGCTTTCTTTTTTTTTTCATCCGTTTTTTGTCTTTTGCATGTCTGTCTTTTTGAAATCTCTGCTAGTAATGCAGTGTGTTTCAGTCGATTGTTTATTCTTTTTTCACGAGCTGCTTGCATTGACCACTTGACTATATTTTCCCTAGATGTTTGGTCAAGACTATCTAGGTATTCTATAGTTCTATTCTTTTTTGATCTTATTTTGCAAGATATATAACAAACTGTTGCATTTGGAGATCTTCCTTTAGCTTCACTAAACATACCCATTAACTCTTCACTATCTATGTTGTGAAGCCTTGTACTAGCTGTCTCCTTAAGTGTCTCTGTAATAGAAAGTGAGAAATATCGCTTATATTGACGGTTCAAAACATCTTCCACCGCAATAAGATGAGCCAAAATCATGTTGATAACCTGCTCATCGATGGAACATAAATTTTTGACAGGTTCTAAAACATTTGATTTAAGGGGATTTTTTGAAAAAATCCTTTTTACTATTTATCAGTGCACCTGGATTAATTTTGCAATTTTTAATTGTTTGCAAAACATTTTTAACTACGTGGCAATTTGTTATTGTCTAAAAAATTTATGAATCCTGCTGGATTACCTTTGCCATCTTTAAATCTCATTTTGTTCATTGCCAAAACAATTTTAACTGCCATACAGTCGTGTCCAAATAATAGGCAACTTTCCTTTTCCAAAGACTGTAATGCTGAACGACATGAAATAGCTATTGTATCAAGCGGGTGCAAATGGCAGTTCAGCTCATTTAAATTCTTACCCCAGGTTGCACAAACTTTGGTAATGGTAAGATGATTTGCTGCAACTCTGTCTGTCATTGTGTTTGATATATATGAAATAATAGACTTACGACATTCGTCGAAGGAAAGTGAGAAATAATCTGAATAAACTAAAGACATATGATGTTATTTTGGTAATCATCAGATGTACTTCCAGGTAATTGGTCAAGGGCAATGACTTGACATTTATTCTTTGAAGTCAAGTGGATGCTGTTGATATGGACACCCTTTTGCGCTGTTGCATCAAACCCAAGAGTTAGATTATTATTATTGAAAGCCCATTCTGCTGCTTGCAATTCAGATATACTGCCCAGTTCACGAGCCATTTGCTTAACTGTTATACGCTGAGGAATATGTAAAAATTTAACACCTAAATATTGTGCAATTTTCTGCAATAAGAATGGAATGTTACATGTTGGGACATTAGACAACAACATGCTGTAAATTATCATTCTTGTTTGTAATGCATGAGCCTTATTATCTTCTGGTGTATCTGAAAATACAATACTGTCCTCCTCCATCTGGATCATATCATTTTCTAATCTAGATAATGCCATTTTGTTTTCCTTTATGACATTGTTATGTTTGAGATTCATTTGTCTTTTTCTTTTCTTTTTCTTTAACTTTTTTTGCTTTTTTTGTAATTATAAGGTTGCGAATACCTCTACTGTAGTAATATGTTTGTAACTTTTGTTTTAAGTCTCTAACTTCTGCTCTTAAAGCTTTTATAATATCTTCTTTTCTTTTAACACTTTGCCTTAAACTTTCAATTAATATGGCATGCTCTTTATTTTAGCTTTTAACAAAGCTATCTTATTTTGGTATTCTTTAGAAGAGCTAGCTAACTTTGAAGACAAATGAAACAACCTATTGTTTAATTTTATTTTCTTTGGAGTTAATTTTTTTCTTGAACTGTGCCTACTTTCTAAATTTATAATTTGACCTTGTCAACGTAGAGATTCACTATTTATTAAAGATAACATATTAATGTTTTCCAATGATGATATAACTGAAGAAGTTGATACAAGGTTTATGCTATTAGAGTTAGCTTGCAATGAATTGGTCAATAGTGGTTTTTGGAATGCATAGGTCTCATTGCAAAATGTAATAAAATGTTTAGAGTCTCTTTTAAAGTTGTAAACCCATTTTTTTGCTTTATTAACAAGGGTCTGAATATCATTTTTGCTAATGCTGAAGCCAAAATACTCTTTGACTTGTTTGACAGTTTCAATAAACAACTCACTGTTTAAAGTAAAACAAAAAAGTATATGCCCTACCCTACACTGATTGTTTGTTTCGCAAGGTAATGTAAAGTTAGCAAACAAAAACTTTTTAAACTTGCCACGAAATATATGTAAACTTCTTTTTGGGCCCATATTATCGTTAAAATTATACCAACTTAGTCAATTGGGTAAATACTATGCAATAGGAGAAATACTATAATAAGAAAATATAAATGGATAAAAGAAAAAGTAAGTGCAATCAATAGAATAAATACCTTCTACAACCAATGCTAATGTTTTCAATTTCAGTAAAACCAATTTTAATCTTATTAACTGCATATTAAAAAAAAGTTAAACAAAAATTGGTTAAAGAACTATTTAAAATTGCAAATTAACTGTTTTAATTGAAAAATTATTATTTAATAGCAAATTATAAAAGAAATGAAAATATATAATGAAAAAAAAATCTTTTTTTAAATACAATTATGAAGAAATGAATCAAATAAGCTTTTCAAGTTTAAATAAATGAAACCAAAGTCATAACTAAATAATAGATAAGCATTGTAACTTTTTTTGATCATTTTAACAGTGCCTTCTGTCATATTTTTGTAGTAATATTAACTTTTATTAAGTTAAAAAAACTATGTGCTAATAATAAAGTTAAAGATACTTTTTTATTAATTTTAAGAACTTTATCTACAGTTGAACTGTAATTTAAAATATTAGTTTTATAATTGAACTGTCTCAATACTTAGCATAAAAACTTATAAAAATTGAAACTAGCTAAATCATATATTTGAATCATACTTAATATGATTCAAATAAATTACCATTCAACAAAAAGTAGTGGTACTATCATTTATTAAAATGATTTTACCACTACTTTGATTGCCATAATAGGATTATTGAGGAGAAAGTTTGATAACCACAAAAAAATTTATTTTTCTATTTTTATTCATTTTTCTTTTTAGTTAAATCTGGACCAATTATTATAATTTTAAAAGCTGATTGAAGTCCCTCTTCATCTGCCCCTCCCCATGTTTCAAAATAAAAGCAGAAAATCAAAATTTAAGTACCAAAAGTGCTGCACAAAATAGAGTATGTGCTGCATGAAATAAATCAATGAAATTTGGCAGGTGCAAAGAAATTGTAAAAACTTAACATCGAGAATAGTATTGCAAAAAAAACAAGCATTTCTTCAACATTTACTGAATGCACAAAGTATAACTAAGTTTTTGTCATTTAAAAATCTACTTTTAAAAGTTTTTATTGTAATCAAAAAGTACAAATTTATAAAGTTTAATTACTCTTGTTTTTAAAAAATACCTATACTAATATATAACTCTCAATAAAAAACCTTAAAATACGTTTCTCCCTCAGTAGCAAAAAGCAAACTTCAAAAAACGTGGCACAGAATTTTAGCACAAATATCGGTTCCGTAAAACGCGTAATTCTACGTACCTACATAAGTATAAGCTATGTAAAGTTTTATTATATTTCAGGAATTAAAAAGAGCATACAAGACAAGCATTTTTTAGAAACACATTAATATACATAGCTTACATGAAATTTAAGTTAATTTTATTAATTCATATTAAACTAAAAATTAATCAAGTTAAAATGTTACTTGGTTTTTTTACATGTACTAAATCTAAAATACATCTATTTTTTTATATGTACTATTTTTAGAAGACTATATAATTATCATCATATTAGTTGTTCCAATATTTCAACCCTATAATATTGGAAATATTGGAACAACTATTATGACGACAGTTATAGTCTTGTAAAAAATACTTAAATATGGTTCGGTTTAATAATTTAAATACCAAATTGCATTAGTAGCTGGTAATTTACAGTTAGACAATGCTTATTGATATTTATTAGTATTATATATGATTTTATATTTATGTTAGTTTGTGTTTTTATAACATATATTGTTCAAGATTCTTAATTTTTTGAATTTACATAATTTTATCTACTTTAACTTTAATGACATTAAAGTGGGGGTTAATTTAATAGTTGACTTTGTTAGTACTATTTTCTCTTCTTCTTTTATTAAAATTTCTTCAGTAGACTTTTTTTAATTTTCATTGTCTAAAAGGTGCCTTTTTTTAGTATTAATTTTTATTATATAATTTGACATTTAATGAAAACAGTGAAAGAAGTTCATTTCTAAATTTTCTTGATTCAAATTTATTATTTTGTTTACATTTTTTTCCCTAGATGATTTTATAAAACACTTCAAGAAAACAATTTGATCATTAAAAGCACAGTATCATTTTCTTAAGTGACAGAAGCTGAAACCAGATTTTACATATTTTTAAAGTTTAAAAACTTTAAGATTTAAAAACTTTTAATTTAATTTTTAAGTTAATTTGAATTCATATTAAACTAAAAGTTAAACAAGTTACTCGGTTTTTTATATACAGGGTTGAAATATTGGATCAACGATTATGACGACAATTATGGTCTTGTAAAAAATATTTAAAATTTAAGTATTTTTTACAGGACTTTACTTGTCGTCATAATTGTAGTATTTATATAATATTTAAGTCACATATAAGTTAATTTAAATAAAATTTTAAAAAATAAAAAAATTTAAGTTGATTTAATTAAAATAATTTTATGTTCAAGTTAAATATGGTTGGATTTTACTTTTTAGATATCAAATTGCATTAATAGCTGGTAATGTACAGTTAGACAATATTGATATATACCATGATTATTAAGATTATGATTTAGTAGTACTGTTTTTATATTTATGTTAATTTATAGACTTTAATAATGTCATATAGACTAATATAATGCCTTAATTAATTTAATTTTTTATCTATTTCAACTTTAGACAGTATTGAAGCAAAGATTAATTTTATAGCTAATTTTGTTAGTACTATTTTTCTTCTTTTTTCATTAGGCCTTCTGAAAAAGACTTTTTTTTAGTTTTCATTGTGTAAAAGGTTTTTTGTTTTAAGATTTAATGATAACTTTGAAGCAAGTTCATTCCTAAATTACTATTATTTTGTTAAATTTTTTTTTAGACAACATCTTTAAAAACTCTTCAAGGAAATGATTCTATCATTTAAAGCACAGTGTCATGTTCTTATGTGTCAGAAGCTCAAACTCGATTTTAATTTTTAATTTTTTAATGTTTAAAAGCTTCGAGATTTAAAAACTATGATTGTATAAAGAAAAACTGTATGTATAATTGTAATAAATTTGGATGCCATGAAAATATAATTAAAAGTTTTTTTATAAACTTATTTCTCTTTATTAACTTTAAGCTTAGAGAGATTTATAATATATATATAAATATATATAAAAATATATATATATAAATATATATATTTTGTTATTATATATATATATATATAATATATATATATGTGTGTGTGTGTGTGTGTGTGTGTGTGTGTGTGTGTGTGTGTGTGTGTGTGTGTGTGTATATATGTGTGTGTGTGTGTGTGTGTGTGTGTGTTTATATTTTACACAGTGTATGTAAGTAAACATTACTTTTCAAGTAGTAAATTAAGTTATAGTATTTTGTTTTAAATTTAATGGTCCTTAGTTTTATAACATGATCGAATAGAATGCACCAAAACAAAGTTATTAGAAAAATCATACTATTTAACTACACAAACGAGTAAAAATACAATTTTTATACCAAAATTAAATTTAAGCAATGACCAAAAAGTAATCAACTATAAAGAAAAGAATATAAAAGAAGTTAAAAAAAAAATATTCTAAATCGTACAGTTAGAAAGTTTGAAAATTTATTTAAAGAAAATAAACAAGTTGCTCTTCTACAGCAAAATAGCTTTCGCAAAAATACAAATATGCGTATTTTAATTGGTTTGTAAACATATTTTATTTGCTTAATATTAAAAGTATGATACTTATCTATTGATTAAAAAAATAAAAAGTTTACAATACTGAACATAACATCAAAAAATGCAAATAAATGGTTGCCATCTAAAATTTACTCTGTATCTATGAACCGTGGCCATTTTAAAAACATTAAATTTTTTTACAAACACTGGCGCATGCGTACCTAAACTTAACGCTTTTTTCTAATGTCTAAACGACCGCGAGTGTTAATTTAACACGTATATGTTATTTACGTAATGTAAACTAAAATTAAAAATATACGCTTACAAAAAACATCAGCAGTGTCTAAAACAAAAATTTTAAAATGCAGCATTAATGAGAGATCAAGTCGAGCAATCTTTACAACTGTTAACGTTTTATAAGAAAATTAACAAATGAAAAGTTAACAACGCCGATTGAATAAATTCGAATTTTAATTTTGATTAAAATTCAATTGAAAAAAATTCGATTGAAAAAATTCGAATTTTAATATTACAAAAGAAAAATAGCAAGAATAAAAAGAAGCGTATTTGTTAAAAATATTTTTTGTCTTTAAGATTTGTTGGAAGCGATAAATAAGATTTATCGCTTCCAAAAAATCTTAAAGATAAAAAATAAGTGATGAATAAATAAGACTTCATGAAAAAAAATTATTTGTACACACACGGGGCCCCGGGAATCTTCGCCGTCACCCCCCCCCCTCCACCACACCCCTCTCGGCTGCCATGGCCGTAGACAAGTGGGAGCTTGGGGCTATAGTCCCCCCCCTCTACTTCTCTATTTGTTGCGCCTCTGGGTGCTTATTCACAACTCTTTCGTAAGTCAAAAATTTGCGTAAGTTTTGGCGTAAGTTCAAAGTTACGCAAAGTCATATTCACAAACTTTGCCTATAGGCAAAGTTTGTGAATGGCTATCCAAAAACTTAAGTTTTTGCTTATAAGCAAAAACTTAAGTTTTTGCGTAAGTTTTTACTTACGCAAAAAGTCTAAAAAACGGTATTCACAACATTTTCCTAAAAAGTGCTCAGCGAAGTTTACGCAAGAAAAGTTACGTCTGCTATTTTCTGACTTACGTTTGGCGTAACTTTAAATCATCTAATATTAAAAAATGGCGTTTTAATTATTGTAAAAGATTTCAGATTTTGTTTGTAACTGCCAATAAATTATATACTTATATTAATATTATACTGCTATACGTAAGTTATTTACTTAAAAAATACAGCTATAACCTTTTTTTTAACAACAACAACAACAATAGAAATATAATATATTGCTATTGTTGTTGTAAAAAAAAAGGTTATAGTTGTATTATTTAAGAAATAACTTAACGTATGTTAATATATGGAAAATATATTATTATATTTACCAAAAATATAGAAGTACTACATAAGCTTGTTTTAAGGTGAAAAAAATATATACATACATTTTATATAATGGATGGTTCACTCTAAATTGAACCATCTATTAGATGGTTCAATTTAGAGTGAACCATCCATTATATAAAATGTATGTATATATTTTTTTCACCTTAAAACAAGCTTATGTAGTACTTCTATATTTTTGGTAAATATAATAACATATTTTCCATATATTAACATACGTTAAGTTATTTCTTAAATAATACATTTCTTAAATAATACATACGTATTAGACTAATACCATATAAGAGAGCTAGCTCTCTTATATGGTACTATATATATGGAGAGCTCTCTAGAGAGCTCTCTTATATGGTATTAGATGGTTCACACTAGAGCAAACCATCCATTATATAGAATGATAATATGATTATATAGATATAGAATGATAATATAGATATTATATAGATATGAGAGCTCTTATAGCTTGGCTAAAACAAGGAGAGCGACCATAGTAATACTATGGTCGCTCTCCCTGTTTTAGTTTGTATAACATATAGTTTTATTATGTTGTATATGTATACAATTGTAATATTTATATAATTTAGTATATGTTTTAGTTTGTATATAATATAGTTGTGTTATAATACAACCATAAGGTATTATAGTATAGATATATCCTATAGTTTTGTAGTATGACAATAAATAGTTATTGAGATAACTTAATGATATATATGAGAGTTATTAAGATAACTTAATGATTATATATGATATATCCATATTAGTATGAATATTTCATATAGATTTGTAGTAAGCCAATAACTTAGTAAGTAAGTTAAGTTACCTTAATAGCTATTTATTGTCATATTACAAAACTATATGATATATCCATACTATATTAACTTATGGTTGTATTATAATACAACTATATTATATACAATACTATACAAATACTATATACAAATCTATATACAATAATATTATTGAAGTATATACTTTATACTCTTGTCTCTCTCTCTATTATGTTACTCTCTATTACTATATTACTATAATCTCTCTATTACCTCTAAATATTCTCTAAATATTACCTCTCTCTCAGAAAGAGAGAGAGTTAATATTTGTGCTAATATAGATGCAATATTATTTAGGCATTTTATTATATAAACAGAGTAAATGGGGTTTAATGCCCCATAGGGCTTAATACCCCACTTTACCCTACATATAATAATAATGTACAATATTCATCAAAGTCTTTTAGTAATAATATATATTACTAATACATGTACATATATTAAATTTAATATACACATAGATTTTGTTACTATATGTTACTCATACATACACACGTATTTAATATATGTGTATGTGTGAGTAACATCATTGTTACTCATACATTTTTACACACACATTTTATTATAATAAAATATGTGTATATTAAATTTAATATATGTATATATATTAGTTATATCAACAGCGTGTTTATCAATAACGTGTTCATTGCGCATAATAATAATATTATTATTAGGTGCAATAAATACGTTATTGATTTAAAATTACTAATTTAGTAATATATACAGAATAATATTATATGATTTTATATAGAATAGCATATTAAATTAGCTATTTGAAATGCTATTTGAAATATTCTAGTTAAAATGGATATTCAAATGATTCAAGAAATTGAATTCCAAAATCAAAATTGGCGAAAGGCTCATCGTGCTGTCCTTAATGATTTTTCAGATGTTGAATGTCGTCAGAAATTTCGTTTACCGTTGCGTAAAATATCTGAGATTGTTAACACTCTACAGGATGATCTGTCTTCAACAACTGGCCAAAACAATTCCATTTTACCAGAAACTAAAGTACTTGTATCTTTAAGGTTTCTAGCAACAGGAAGCTTTCAAAATCCAATAGGTAAGAATTATATTATGTGTATATATTTATATATGTTATTGAAATGTATTTAAAAATACTTAAAAAAAAGTAAACATGTTAGCTAATGCTTCACTTAATTGATATTAGTCCAGTGTTTAGATTATAAATGTACGTTCTTTAAGAGACAAAAACCAAACATGATTTTTTAAATTAACAGAACATATTAATTTTTTTAGAATAACTGCAATTTCACAAAACTATGTATTATTTTGTAAGGTTAAAAGTTAAGGTCACACATCTTGTATAAAATCACAGTTTTTATTCAAGAATTTTCCGTAAACATAAACAATTCATAAATTCAATCATAAACTACATCTGAATGAAGCTATGAAAGTTTATTATTTTTTAATTTTAGGCGACACTTCTGAGATGAGCCAGGCTAGCACTAGCCGAATAATCCATCAGTTTTGTGAGTCATTTATGCAACACTACAGCTACCTTGTCAAATGGTACAGTAGTCAAGAAGAAATAACTAAAGTGAAACAAAGTTATTTTGAGGCTTGTGGAGTAAAGGGTCTTTTGGGCCTAATTGATGGTACAATGGTGCCCATCAAAGGAGTCACTGGGGCTGATGAGCCAGCTTTTATTTGCAGGTAAAAAATAGTTTTTAAATGAGCCAAAGTAATCTTTAAATAGGCTTGAGTAGTATACAAATTACTATTAAATAATATGATTGACATTTTTAATTTTTTTTTATTCAGTATTTATTACTGTAGGATCTAAATGATCATATTGAAGAGTTAAAATTCTAGTTCCTAATTATAGTTATAGTGTAATTATACATTTTAACTTATAAAAATTCGTTCATTTTGCTTATTAATATGTTTTGCTTCATTTTTTAGAAAAGGCTATTCAGCTATAAATTGCCAATTTGTTGTCGATTATGATGGACAGTTCAGAGATGTAGTAATTAAATATCCAGGATCATGTCATGATGCTTTTGTTTATTCAAATTCTACTTTAAAACAAACGATGGAAGCTGATCCAGTTGCAGGTTTTCTTTTTGGTGATTCAGGATACGGGTTATCGCCAGTCATGATTACACCATTTAGTCCTGCAATTACCCCTGAAGAAATGTTTTTCAACAAAACCCACTCAAGGGTTCGAAGTAGAATAGAACGTTGTATTGGCAGTCTCAAAAACAGGTGGAGATGTCTACATAAAAGTGGCGGAACTCTTCAATATTCTCCTACCAAGTGCTGTTCGATCATTTATACTTGTGTATTACTTGAGAATATGTGCAATTCATTGGGTTTAGAAGAGCCAGATAATGTAGTAGCTAGCGACGATGCAGTTGGTAACACTGAGATGATAACAGATAATAACAGCACTGAAAATAATAGTAATTTTTATCACGTTGGTCGAAGACAAATCAACCAAATTCGACTTGGTTTAACTAGAAGAAATGATTTGAAAAACTATATGTTTGCCAATAGACATCCCCATGTTTTATAACGTTGTGTTATTAAATAAAACTGTTATTTAAAAAAAAAAGCTTTCTTTATTTAAGAAATTTAGTGTGTAAAATAAAAATCTTTTTTTAAACTTTAATAATGATATTTATGTCTATGTTTTTGTGCGATGTCTACGTCTATAAGTTCATATGGGATTGTATAAATTAATTTTTGTTTTATTTTGAAAAGATGTTAAATTAATCAACAAATATAAAATAACATTCAATTTATTAAAACTATAATATTGATTTGATTATTCTAAGATGCTATTAATGTGCAAAGGGTCTTAAAAATTTAGCTTTTGTTTTTAAATCAACATTAGAACAAATTATTTTAAATCAATAATAGAACAGCTATGCTATTCACTTAAGAATTTTTTTTGTTTCATGTTTCATTTTTTGCCATTCGAACATTCGTTTTTAGCTAATGATGAACATTTTTAACTATTATTAGGTAATAAATAAAATTAATAACAAATCAATTTATTAGATAATATGAATTAGATAATGTACATTTATTAATTATTTGAGATTGCTGAAGCGATTTCTTTCAGGGAATTAGTCATCTTTTCAGATGACTCCGCGAGACTTTTTGTTGACTCTGCAATGCATCTTAAGGTGTCGCCAATACTTTCCAAAAGTGGTTGATCAGTTAGAATAGTTGGCTTAAGAGCAGACGCTATTTGCTGTCCGGTTTCAATAATTTGTTGACCAAGCTTGGACATGTTTATCATATAGTTATCTACATTTGATGGCGATAACTTTCGTTTTTTAGAGGACTTTAGTGACTGTTTACACTCGACATTCTAAAATTAAATTTAAATTCGATGTTAAGAAATAAAACAATTTTAAACATAAGTAGTAGTTTATTTATTTTATTTACTTTTGTTGTAAAACAAAAATAATTTAAAGGGAGTGATGCACCTGTTTTGTAAAAATTGGCTCAACAGACGTTTTGTCTTGTATTGTCAAAAACGTAGGAGAACTAGTTGATGCAGTGGAACTTAGCAATTCTTTGGTAATTGAGGATGTATCGTGCAACAATGGTGTCTATAATTCAATATGAGTACTGATTACTGCCGAAAATTGAAAAGAACACTAGGGATCAAAATACAAATAACATATTTTTTGGGAAAATAATATAAAAATACTTTTTTGGACTCTTTTGAACTAGATTGCACTATATTCTCTTTGTAAATCTCATTATCGTTGCAATCTGAAGACTGCATATTGTTGCTAAATTATACAAGTTATATATATATATATATATATATATATATATATATATATATATATATATATATATATATATATATATATATATATATATGTATATATATATTAATATATAAATATATATGTATATATATGTATTTATATATATATATATATATATATATATATATATATATATATATATATATATACATATATATATATATATATATATATATATATATATATATATATATATATATATATATATATATATATATATATATATATATATATATATATATATATATATATATATATATATATATAATATTTTTAGTAGATACCTATCAAAACAAAAGAATTTAGTAATACTAACTACTTATTCTATACAAATAGTTTTTAAATATTTGCGTAAGTTTTGCGTAACTCATGCGCAACCTTAACTTTACGCAAACGCTACGAAAAAGTTGTGAATACCAAATAGTTACGCAAAAAATAGTTTGCGTATGTTTTTCATAACTTTTGCTCAGCTACGCAAGAGTTACGGAAAAGTTGTGAATAAGCACCCTGATAATATTTTTATAAGCAATTTGAAAACATTTATATAATCTTTATTTAAATATCTATAACTAATTTCTTTAATTGCGAAACAACTATAAAAAAATATTTCGCAATTAAATGAATAGTAAAAATAAAAAAAACCGCAAATAAGTAAACTTTAGTAAATAACTGTAAACTTTAGTAAATAACTGTAAACTTTAGTAAATAACTGTAAACTTTAGCATACAAGTAAACTTTAGGAAACATGTAAACTTTAGTAAACATTAAACTTAAGTAAATAAATGTAAATTTATCGTTACTTTTCGAATAAAAAAAAGAACTCGTTGTATAGAACTTGTTACAACGTGGTATTGAACTTGCTACAACTAATAAAAAGTTGTTAGGCGATTTTTTCAAATAAATTTGCATTTTCCTTTTTTTACTTCGAGTTTTAAGTTTCATGAATTTAATAATTAAATTTAAATATTATTAGATAATATTTATTATCTAATAATTACAGTTTGCAAATTAGATTTAAATACGTTTGTATTAATTATAGTGACATTACGTAACAATCTATTATATGATTTACTTCAGTGGTATGTCTTTAGAGCGAAAATTGTCTGGTGCGGAAAGGAAGGGTCGTAAACGACTGAAGGAAATTTTGGAAGGGGCAGATACCAACCGCACTATTACTTCTTTCTATCAAGAACTGTCGTCTCATCAATTTCTCCTAACTTTGCCTCTACCTCTAGCCCTGAAACTACAGCTACTACAGCATTTTTTTTTTTGATAATACTTCGAATTCTAATGGTTTTAACAGTACTTTTACTACTGCATCTCTTGCTAACCCTGATACTGCTGCTACTTCTTCTTCTTATGCTGGCTCTGTATCCACTGTTATTTCGGCATCATCTTCTAGTTCTGCCTTTAATTTGACATCATTGTTGGCATCATTGCCAACAATGATGTTAACTCTGCCTCCACTGTTACAGTCTACCAAAAACAGCATCTAAGTAATAGTCCGCATCAACCATCATCTTCAAAATGCATCGAGATGTTTTCACAAAAACTGGATTTTCTAATTGGTTTACAAAAATTACTGAAACACCAAAATACTCTTTCTCATCGAGAAGCCATCGAGAATGTTAAAACTATTCCTTCAACAACTAAAGATATTGGTGAACTTCTTAGCAAAACTTATGCACAGGAAAAAATGGAAAATAGAGCAATGTTAATAATAATCACGAATATTCAATTTCTCGCCAGACAAGGTATTGCTCTGCGTGATGATTAAAATACAGACAAAGATTATAAAGAATTTAATTTGAACTTTTCTTAGTTACTTAATCTCAGAAGCAAAGATAATCCCACTTAACTAAATAGATGAGAAAGTCACAAGATAAATTTACGTGTGCAGCTATCCATAATGAAATTCTGCAGATATTGGGTCTCACTATACTCAGAAAAATTACATCCAACATTTCTGGAAAATGGTTTACTATTATGGTAAATGAAACCACAAATCAGTCCAACACTGAGCAAATGGTGATTTGCTTGCGATATATAGATGAAGATGACTTGGAAGTGCATGAAGTGTTTGTCGGACTTTATAGTATGGAAAACACATCTGCTGAAAGTATTACTGCAACTATCAAAGATGTTCTTATGCGGATGAATCTTTCAATTTATAATTGTTGTGGTCAACGTTATGATGGTGCCAGCGTCATGACAAGTTGGAGTTGCAAAGAGAATAAGCGACCTCAAACTCAAAGCACTATATTCCCATTGTTATGGTCACGTTTTGAACTTAGCAGTACAAGATACACTTAAAGCTATCAGTATCATGAAAAATTCTCTGAACATTTTTCATTAAATTACAAAGTCGATAAAAAAATCTCCCAAACGTGAATGCCTTTTCAAAAAGATAAAAGATATATTCTTTTGGGACACCCGGTATTCGTATACTCTGCCCTACACTCTGGACGGTAAGAGCAGAATCATTTTATTCCATTTCTGAAAACTATGAAGCTCTACAAGTTGCTTGGAAGAAGGTAAATCTGAGACAAACGACAGTGAGATCGTCGCTCGAATAGGCGGAGTTGCAGAATAAATGCAAAAATTCCCTTTCTTGTTTGGAATTGAATTGGGCAAGACGATTTTATGCATGATAGACAATTTATCAAAAAGTTTGCGAAAGGTTTTACTTTCGGCTAGTGAAGGTCAGAAAGTTGTTGAAAGAACTTTGATTACATTTAAATCTATCCGGTCTAAAAATTCATTTGAACTATTTCGGAACCGTATTGAAATCAAAAAAAAAATTACTTCAACTAAAAAAACTTGCTTTGCCTCGCCATGCCAAAGTACCTCGTTGTTTTGAAATAGGAGCATCTGCATCAGTATTATTTGAAAATTCTAGTTTTGTCTTTTTCAAGAAGATTTTCAAGAAGATATTCAAGAAAGATATATTTCGAAGCTATAGAAACGAAAATTGGCAGTATTCAATCTAGATTTGAACAACAAGGATATTTAATGCTTCAAAAGATAGAATCAGTACTTATAAATATTTCATCTGAAAGTAGTTGAATAAATAACGAAGTTCTTGCTTTCTATGCTACAGATTTGAATGCTTCAAGTCTGTAGCTTAGAAAGCAAGAACTTCAAGACTGCATGCACAATTACAAGTTATGCACGAATTCACAACTGAATTATTAGACACTCTACAAAAAGTCCTTAATTTTGTCAGGTAAGATATGAATGGATTTCCTATAAACCTAACTGTTGTTTATTTAATAACTACATTAAAAGTTATTGCATTAAAACGCGTATTTGTATGCTAATATAATACATAATTTTTTGTGTATTACAGAGAAGCAAATGAAGTTGAAAAGGAATCATTTTCAGAAATTCGGAAGTTGATAAAACTTATCCTTCTGATACTAGCAACAAACGTCACTAGCGAGAGAGCTTTCAGCACACTAAGAAGAATCAAATCTTGGTTAAGAAGCAGCACGAACCAAGCGCGGTTAAACTGGTGTATGCTGTTAAATATACACACACAAAAAACTAATGAACTTAACATCATAGATATAGCCAATGATTTTTGTAGCCAGAGTGAAGGTAGAAAAACTGTATTTGGACAATTTTGAAAAAAAATCTTGAAACTGCTGTAATGTTTTATAAAATTCTTATACTATATAAAACTTGAAGTTTTTAAAAATAGCCAAAATTTGTTTTCTGTTTCTGATCTATATATTAATTTCCGAATCACGTGCACATTCGAAAATATTTTAAGTTTTACTTCATATTATTAAAAATAACTTTAGGTAATACTTCAAAAACCTACAAGATATCACATTTATTACAATCTGACATTGTTGCACACATACCCATATATATAAATTGTCGCGTTGGTTTGAAAAGGTTCTAACTTACATTTTAGCCGTAATAGAGGTTTTCACTTTAGTAGACTATTAATAATAATAAAAAACAAAATAAACTGAAATTTACTGCAATCTAACGTAAAACAAGCGAACTACTAATGTGCCAAAGTTCTATCTGAAGGTTTAGTTATCTAATATTTAGTTTGATAAGGTTCCAACTATCTTTACCTGCAGATTGTTCCGCTGTTTTTTCAATTAGTTATTATGACAGAGAATTTTATGCACATCAAAAATCATATAAAAACAAAGCTATACAAAAAAGTGATGTACAACAAGCTTGTAAAACATCAATTTAAAAATAAGAACTAAAAATTTAAAGTTTGGATTGGTTTGATTTATATTTATATCATTAGACCAGGTGAATAAAAATGAGCAATTGCTTTTACTTAGTAATTGGTCAGCTTTACATGAATAAAAACTTTAGAAGTTTTACTTAAATTTTTATTTCTGTTAAGCTAAGCAATTTACTCAGTAATTGTTCAACTTTATGTGAATAAAAACTTTAGGAAAGTCGATGAAGTTTTTATTTGCGTAAAGCTGACCAATTACTGAGTAAAAGCAATTGCTCAAAGCAATTTTTATTCACCCGACCTATTAAAGTTAAAATATTGAACCTCTTTTTATAATTCTATTTTTTTATTTTCAAAAATGGGATAGAATATTCTAAAATACTCTAAAAATAAATACTCCAAAAGATTAAGATTATAAAAGTTTGACCTTATTTGGGAATATGTTATTAATAACTTATCTAATGAAAACTTAAGTATTTTTCAAGAAACTTTAATTGAAATTAATTAGCATGTTTTAATCCTTTTTACTTCAAAGTAATAAAAGTAATTTATTTGTGCATTACACGTAAACATTAAAACACGCAGTAATATGTAGAGCTAAGTTTAAAGAATTTTTTAAGTATTTTAAATTACGCGTTTGATGTCATAGCTCTTACGAAGACTTGGCATGATAAAAAAGTTCTATTGCGTTAAATTCTAACTATAGCTTGCCATCTTTATAAATTAGCTAGTCAACCAAGAGCCGGCAGAAAAATGGTGGAGGTTTCGAGACTTATTTCTATATTATATATTTATTAAATAAAAAACCTAAATTGTTTCTCGAATACTAACTATGAAATTCTTTACATCAAAATTATTAACAATAAATATAAAAATATATAAGTTGGATGCGTTGGTCATACGCCAAATTTTAAAATTAAATTATTTAAAAAATCTATGCAAAAATTATTATCTAAAAACTATTATCAAAACTATTAACGAAAATAAATTTGGCAATTTACAATATTTTAATAAATAACTACCTAGAAACAACGTTTAAAAGCGGAGTACTCCGGACTGATACCATCACTTTCTTATTTTCTTAAAAGTAATAAAATAAATTTATGATAAATTCTTTAAAATCATTTAAGTTTCAAACATAAAAAAAAATTTTAAAATTTGACGATAATAAGAAAAATGTTCTTTTTTCTTTTGTTTGAATATTTTAACTGTAACTTAGTTGTTATTTTGTGTGTGTGTGTGTGTGTGTGTGTGTGTGTGTGTGTATATATATATATATATAAAAATATATATATATATATATATAATATATATATATATATATATATATATATATATATATATATATATATATATATATATATATATATATATATATATAGTTAAATGAAATGAAATTAATATTATTATTAAATATAAGTAAAATAGAATCCATTAAATTTTCAATATTTTTTATTCATTATATGAATAAATACGTAATTATTATGTGTTTATAAATAAAACAAAAAATAAGGCACCATATATGAAATTAGTCCATATAAGGAACAATTTGTAACGACTACTAGTGAAGATGCATAATAACTTTAAAGTAGTCTTGATGCAGTGGTCGGAGTTCTTGCTCAGAATCAAGAGGTCTGAGGTTCGATGCCAACTTTGGTCAGATAGACGACATTGGTAAGGAAGGATGCCTAAACTTCTTGCTTCTCACTTCCGGGGTGCTTTGTGATAAAACCGTTAGTTCTTTTTGAAGTATCTTAACCAGTAAAATTTATCGTAGGTGATTGTGGATTACTGTGAGAACTTTCCAAAATGTAGGTGGTTGCGAATTGTTGTAAGAACTTTCCTAGTAGAACCTTTAAATCATTAGCGTATAACAGTATTTTATATTTTCAAATTTTTTAGCAATGGGTCACATTGTTAATAAATAGTTTGGATATTTAAGTATAATACCATGAGGAATTGTTGAAATTGACGGTATTTCCAAAGCCGATTGCAATGAGTGCCACACTGAGGCCTAACTTCAATGTTATTTGTTATTATTTTATTTACTCCAAAAACTTGCTTAAAAACGTAATATTTATCAGGTATACTATCATTGTATCTTTTGCCAAATTCATAATACTTTCTTATTTTCTATTAAAGAAATATAGCTAAATTTTGTCAAATTATATTTGCAAGAATGATACAACCATCCAAATTCTTTGATGCGTACTTACGAACTGCTCCAACGAGTACTGAGCAGTCTTCTTTATTTTAATTTTCCAAAAAATATTTTTTGTTGACTTCATTAAAGCCAACAGCAAACAAGAACAACTCTAAAATAAACTTTATATAATAAAATTACTTGGAGAATTATAAAGAAGTTTCAAAACTAGTCTGTTACTTTTTGCTGCAATATTTAGTTATTCCGGTAACTAAATCGGTATCTATATTTAGTTAACAAAATCAAAACAAAGTACTTTTTAGCGCAATAAAGCAAAATATTTACTCTAGATAAAATGAGGACGTCCGGCTTTTACGGACAAGAATACAGCGCTAAACCTTTGTAATAATTTTTTTTGCTGTATCCCATTCGTAAAAGCCGGATATCTGACAACCCTAGATAAAACCTACTTTTTTTAAAAAGCAACTATTTTTATTTTAAATTCAGGCTGTTGAAAAATCAAACTTGCTATTTACTGATAACCAATTACAAGCAATATAGAATAAAAAATTCTTTACAAATGAAGTGTTTGAAGCCTGCATCACACTTGGTTTAAACTTCGTCCAGTGCATGATAAATGGCAAAAAAAAATTAAATTCACGCAACCTATCGAAGACATGCAAGCTGATATTGTGTAAATATTGAAAAAAACATTCCAATTTTGTAATTTGAAAGAAAAGAGAGAGCGTTTAAAATTTTGATAGAGGAGAATGTTCCGAGAAGTTTGATCCAATAATTTGTGGAAAACGCACCGGCTGGTTATTAGCATTTAATACTAAGAACTGCGAGAGCCGTGTCGTTGTAGCCGATTTTAATTTAATTGGTGACTATTTTATTATAATTTATTTTACCTGTAATTTATTGCCGAATGATAAAGAGAAAATATAATATAATAAAAAAAAATCTATCCAATCAAAATTTAAATTGCACATAAAGTTGCGTAATTTTATACGCAAAGAATGCGCTGCAAAAATTTCTACTTTTTAAGTTTTTTTATATCTTTTTTTACTTTTTAAGTTTTTTTACAAAATGTTAAAATAAAAAATAGAAGGCCAACCATAAAAAATTGCAAAAACTGAAGTTTTTTGAACTTTTCTAAAAAAGTAGTTTAGAATAACTGATTAAACAAAAATATAGAATTTAAAATATAGAAATAAAAATATAGAAGACCCCGACTATGATAGTATTTGTAGAAAAAGAGATAGAGATGCAATCTTACAATGATGGGAGAGTGGCTCAGGCTTGATAGATAAGTAGGTACAACTACCTTTACAATGCATTTTTGGACCTTGCTTTGAAGATAAAGTGCATCGTTAGAAAAACCAGTACGAATAAAAGATTTGTAGAGGTAGAAAATGGAATCAGTAAGAAAATGAAGAACAGAATAAAGGAAATCAATCTTAACAAATGCTAAATTTGTAATGGATTGACATATCGTTTCTATGATAGGTCAGTAGAGAATGATAATCCCGGAAGACGTAAAGTAGAAAACTCACTGAGTAGGTTACCATTCATTAATATAGGAATACCAACAAATTATAACAATTATTTGCAGCAAATAACGGAGTTTTGTTGGAGTTAAAATTCACAAACTATTTCAAACCTCAAACTGTTAGAGAAGAAAGATCAGGTTTAAGATTGGCTTGGAACTGTAGATGCCATTTTCATTTCCAGCTGACAGTAAAACAAGATTCAGTCGAGCACTTATTTAAAAAATTAGGGAGAACTGGAGAAAGTTCAAGGAGAACACTTTTGTGAGATTATGACAGCGTTTAGTAGAACACAAGCTGCAGAAGAGTTTAATTGAGGAAACATTTTAGCAACAGAAACCGGAGCGATCTGGATGTATAAAAATGGATTAACCGGTTTAACTGGAGTGGAAAAATAATTACAATTAGATATAGCAGCTGGACAAAAAGAAGAAAACCATGAAATAGAATGAGACTAAATAGAATTGAAATTAACCAGAAGGAATAGGAAAAAATGAATAACAATGAAAAAATTGATTGAGTGAAGAGATGCTAAGCGGAAACACATTAAAAATATTCAGAGGATTCAAACCTGATTTCGCGTAAGAAAATACCAAAGCCAAGCATGTGACTCTTAGAGTCTTGCAAAAGGATAATAACCATCAACACTGAGATCCGAAGATGAAACAATCATATTCAAATTTGCGGATAGTAATGATGAATAGTTTGTGCTTGAAGGCCAAGAAATTGGTCTTTTTTTATTTTAGTTTGAAACATTTAATTTGTTTAAATTTATAAAGTTTAAATTGTTGTTTGCCGAAATTGGAACTCTATCGTAATAGAGTACCAATTTCGATAAACAATCTTAATATTTTAAATAAAAATAACCTGGTTCATGTTTACTAAACAAAAAAAACCTGCAAACTTTCTGGCTGAGAGCCTAAGTTAGATACATACAAGTAACATTAGGCTGTATTTATCCAGCAGTTTATGCGTTACTAGACACATAACATTACATATTCATGCAATTGTCAGTTACATGTCAACCATTAACATTCCACGAAGTATATTCTGTTGTGTACATTTACACTCAAACCAATTTCAACACAATTAAATTATAATGAGTAAGTAAACAAATTAATGATGACCAAAACACGAAACAAATGAAAAACGTACTTTGTGTAAGAATATTCTAAACGAAACATTTGAATATAATTACACAATTCATCATACTTCCCTTTCAAGTTAAAGTTTCGATTATAGTACTCACTTATAGTAGCATGAAGCAGTTTTTTCTGTTTAAAAATGTAATCACAGAAATCAATATATTTTATGTTATAGTTGATTTCAATGCACAGTTCTGCTTTGACAAGTTCTGACCTCATTTTCTTTCACCTGTCTACAAGTTAATCCCGAGTAAAAAGTTATTTTTAACACTTGCGTTATTATAGGCAGTGTGAAAAAATATGCAACAATTTTTTAAATTTTGAAATATTAAACTTTTAAAAAATTCAATCCAACGTTTGTTAAATTTAGAAATCACATTTAGATATGGTATACAGTGTTTTAAAATGCAATATTCTGTGTAAAGGTCTTTTCTTATAATATTATATATATCATCCCACAAATATAATATTTATATATAATCAGTCCTGGATTTACCTATAACCCTCGGCCTAGAGCCCCGCAATTTTTTTGAGCCTAGAGCCCCAAAATTAAAGTGAAAAAATATTTAAATTTGCTAAGTAAAGAATAAAGTTATGAAGTTAATTCTTGTAGAGTGTGTTTTAAAAACTTATTGTTATGCGGAAATAGATTGTTACAGATATACATAAACTTGAATGTTCTCAAACATCTTACAAGCCGTGGCCAAGTTGTGGCAACTAAATATTATATGCGTGGTCAGGAACAGAGTGCGATCGCATGTCTTTCCTGACCAAGCCTGTAACTTTATTTTTTTATTAAGAAAATGAATAGATTACACAATAGTGGATTTCAAAAGCGTAATAACAAAGCTGAAAAAGAACAAGAATTTTTAAAAATTCCAAAATTTGAGGGTTTTTTGGTGAAAGTTGGAAGTACAGACCCCATAAATCGCTCTATAGCAACTTTTTTTTGTTTTTGTTATTTAGGTGCCCCAAGAAGACCTAACGGTCTTGTCACAGAGCACCGCGAAAGTGCATTTAATCAGAAAGTTCACGTCTCCTTCCTTACAAATAATTAAAAAGCGCATTCTTAATAAAAAATATTTTTAAATTAAATAGCGAATTAATATTCTCAATTTTATTATAAAGTTTTTATAAATAAACACATACCAAAAAGTTGAAATTTTTTTGCATATTTTAAGAAAGCTATACGCTGTGATTTAAAAAACTTAATTATTCCATCAGAAAGATACTGTTTCACATCATCAACTGAGTAAACGTGGACAGCCATTTTTATATAAGATATGAACTTATTATTTTTGTTTTACATACCCTAATGAGACGATGAAACATTTCTAACGTCGAATTTCACTGCCTTACGGAAACTTTTAATCAATACTGCGCACGCGTAACGCAGGCGCAGAACAGCTTGTAAACGCAACACCGCATAAGAAACAGAGCAATTAATTTCAGAAAGTTATCGTCAATTGCAAGAAGTCACACGTTCTCTTGTATTAATCACTGATAGCTGTAACTTAAACACTAACAGAAAAGATGACATTGGCTTGTGGGAATATCTTTCTAAAGACGATTTTTTGTTTTGGATCTTAAAAGGATCAAAAACTATTCAGAACTTTGATAATGATTTCCATGAATCAAAACAGTTTTACAAGGATCATGATCACTTTTTTTCAAAATCTTTTTTTAAAGACAAAAGAACAAATGGTGAAAAATACGATCGCAAATGGTTGATTTACTCGCCAGCAAAAGCAAATCTTTACTGCTTTGTACGCAAGGTTCTTAAGACTTTCTGTTTTTTTCTAACTACAACTGGGTGAAAGACTGGGAAAATGTTTCACTGTTAAAAAGCAACAAAAATTCTATAGAGCACAGAGAAGCTTTAATGGCTTATTTAATTAGAAGAAGACAAATCACATTGGACGACAAACTTGAAGAAGAATCAAAAAAAGAAAAGTAATATTTGAGAATAGTTTTGAAGCATGTGATAGGTGTAATTTGCACTTTGATTGAAAAAAAATGTTCTGAAAGCTATCGTGACTGCTTGTAAAAGCTTCAAAATATTTTGGAATTTAATGAGATTAGACACCTACTTATCTCATCACGATCAACTTTGTATTGTTCTAAGATACGTGCATGAAAAATCTCATGAACCAATTGAACGATTCTTACAGTTTATACAGTTTATAACGCTTCTAATATGTTGAGAAAATATAAAGTAATGCAAGCAAAAATTTTAGAAAAAAATAATCTTTCAAAATATTTTCCTTGTGCTGGACATTCCTTAAACTTGGTTGGATCTAAAATTTAAAGCTAAAATTTTACTTCCTGATACAGAACATTCACATAGAAAACATCAAACAAAGAAAAATTTTTTTGATGATCTAAACCATAAAATATGTGTTATAATAATTCTAAAAGAAAGTTTTCAGAAAGATGCTTTTATCAAAGTCGTCAATGCAATTCACTCAAACTTGAATAAAAAGATGATTGTATTTCAAGAATCTAACACAACTTTTGGATTTTTGATTAATGTGAACATCGATAATGCAAAGCTGAAGAAAAATGTTGAAGAACTCGTTGAACAATATCATGAAGATATCGATACGTCTTTATTTGATGAAATTTTTCAATTTCATGACTTAATCAAAACTAAATATTAAGAAACAGCTATGACTCATTTATTTATTTATAAGCTGTTTAAAGAAAAAAACTCAAGATTTGGAAAATGCATTTCCAAATCTTGAGACAGTTTCGAGAATCTTTTTATGCTTTATTATAATAAATTGTTCCGGTGAAAGAAGTTTTTCAAAACTTAAATTGATCAAAAGTTTTTTGATCAAATATGAACCAAGAAACTTTGAATAATTTACAAATTTTATCTGGCAATGCGGATTTAATAAAACTTTTTGATACAGATTTTCTAATCGATAAATTTTGTCACGAAAAAAAAAAAGAAAAATTTCTATAAGTAAAAAAACTTCTAAAATTTACTCTTTTGCTGAAATGTTACTTATTTTCTAGTTTGTTTTGCATTTATAAAATCTACTCGCATATATGTGTTCGGTATTATACTGTCAGTATACTTAAGCAACTTGTTTTTTATGTAGTAAAATAAAAAATTGACATAAGAAAAATTTAGACTTTTTTGAAAAAGGGTCCCAAAAAGCAATTCGGCATAGGGCCCCAAAGGGTTCAAAATCCGGCCCTATATAAAATCCCACAAATTTTTATAAGATCTAACAAGTCATTAAACATAAATACTTCACCCAGGTTAAAAATCTTAAACAAAATTAAATACACGCAAAATTTTGGTTTTTTGTGTGATTGATAGAATGTAATTGAAATACTACAAGGGATAAGCAACGCTTTGCTTTAAACATATTCTTTTGTTTTTTAACTCCGTAGTTTTTTAATTCCATAGTTTTTTAACTCCATAGTTTTTTAGTTTTTCTATATATTATATTATAGGTATAAATTTTTTTTTTATTTATTTTTTTTTTTTTGTTATTTAGGTGCCCCAAGAAGACCTAATGATATTGTCATAGAGCACCGCAGAAGTGCATTTAACTAGGAAGTTCATGCCTCCTTCATTACCGTGACGCGAAAATATGTCCAGAGTTTCTTTCGAACCTGGATCTTCTACTTATATATATATAAATTGGGTTGAAAGCTTTGGTGTTTGGGATTTATAAAATCTCAAAGCGACAACAAAACTATTTTAATAGTGATATTTTAAATGCGTTTTTAATTTTTTTGAGGAAAAGTTGTACAAAACAACATCTTGATGGTGAATATTAACACACAATTTAAACTCGTTTTGTTTAATATAAACAGAGGCTTCTCATCTTATTATAATATATATTTATATTTTATAATTCTTATAGTGCAAATTCTTAAAGTTCATAAAAATGTAAATAAAACTATGTATAGTTTTTTTCGTATATTATATATAAAGATATATAAAATGAAGTCCTTACGGTTTTATCACAGAGCACCGCGGAAGAGCATTTAACTAAGAGGTTCACGCTTCCTTCCTTACAATTGAAAACTAGCGATTTTCATTTAACTTAAGGCTTAAATCCCTTTAAAATAAATGAAAAATGTTAAGTTTAAAGCCTTTTAAGTTAAAAAAGTTGAATATTAAAGCCTTTTAAGTTGAACGAAAACCGCTGCGCGAAAGAGCAAATGGTCTCCTACTTCTATCTTTTAAGTTCCTTTCGTGTTGCGTAATTTATGGACGATCCCTTTGCAAAACTCAAAATTTCATTTTCATTTGTTAGATATAACAAAAAATTAAAAGTAAACAAAAAAAAATAATGATAAATTAAAAGCCAAGTTGCAGTTAATTATGAGGTTCGTGATTCAAGTTTCTAGTTAAGTTATATATTAACCCTTTGGGATTTGATCAAAATAGATTCAAAACCTAAATGATTTGCTGATGAAACGAATGGATTCGCAGACAATGAATCAAAAGCAATAAGAAAAAAGGAAAGAAAAAAAACTTTTTGAAAAACGGAAAAAAATAGTCTAGTGTTTAAACAATTTTCTTCTTTATTCTTTAAACTCTACTAATAAATATTCTTTTTTGATCCGTTTTAAAAGCTTATAAAACTTTATTAACAGAATTTTATTTATAATATTTCGTCCTATTTTTATCTATATAAATTATCGATATAAATTACTAATACATTGCACTATTACTAGTCAAACATATTTTTTATAAATATATGATTTTTTTTTGATTTAACAGATTTGAAAGTGGATTAAATTTATGACTTCATAAAAACTCCAATAAAAGTAATTAAAATCTTTCAAAAACAAATTTAAAGAAATTAAATGTAAATCAAATATAATAAAAACATGATTTCAATTTGCTCAACAAAAAAGAACACGAACGCAGGTAAAGACTCGAGTATTATACTCGTATTTATATATATATATATATACTACTTCAAAAAAATCTCAAATAAAATGTCGTAAATAAATAGATATTTAGAGAAGATATTTTTTACAAACTTTTAAAACAAACATTGTTACACATTTAAAAAAAAGTACAATCGGCGATAAAAACTAGAAAATGAAAGCTCTCACTAAAATTTGATTATAAATCTTAAACTGCGTGTAAAGTGAAAAACTCGAATGTACAAGGATAATATTATTTATATATTATAATAACGTAACAAACTCATAAACACGTACTAGTAATACATCATACCTAAAAAATAAAAGTTTATTAGTAAAAATCTTGATAAAATCTCGTTTTAAATGCAACTTCCCAATAAATAAATTCTACAAAACAATCCTTTCTACAAATATCAATAAATATAATAAATAAACGACACATGTAAATAAATATAACAAAATATAAAATGTAACAATATTATATAACATGCGTTAAACGAGGTTTTAATTTAAGGAAAGTCCCTCAAAAGACTAACTTTGCCATTAACTATAAAAAATTTCAAGATTAACGTACAACATGAAATGCACATAGTTCTAAAATAATATAACATGCACGTATGCTATCGCACAAAATAGAAATTAAAAAGAAGTATAAAAGTTACTATGAAATTAAATATTAACTATTACCGTTTATGGATTTGCTATGTCTTGTCATTGGTTTGTGTAAACGGAGGCTTTCAAGAGAATGATGCCAAGTCCAACATGAATGGCAAAAATACTTAAAGCATTGAGGTTCTCTGCAGAAAAAAGGCCCTGGATTTATATGACAAGTGCTACACATTGAATCTTCTAGATAAGGATCTATTTGAACCTAAATTGATAAACGTTTAAAAAATTATTCATAAAAAAACCTCAACGGAAATAAAGCCCTTTATGTTTGTTTTGTTAACTTAAAAAAAAAAATTTTTGCTGGTAATTGAGGTACTCCAAAAAGATCTAAAACATCGCTTAAAAGCAATTAACAATGAAAATCATGCCGCTTTCCTTACCGTTGTTGCACACATGGCCAGACAGATATTGAGCCTCGGATCTTTTGAACCTAAAGTCAGCGTGATAACCACCGCATGACCACTGCGCTACGGCTATTCAAACTTTAATTGTACACAGTAAGTATATAAAATTATGATAAAAAAATAGCCTACTTTTTTTGTAAACTTTGTTGAACGAATCTCTATAAATGCAGCCTGAACTGCTTTCATAAAACTTCTGTGATTACTAAAAGTGACACGGCCAGAACCTATTGGATATTTATGCTTGTCTGTGTCTATTCCTGCGTAGATTACGTTGTCAAAAAGATCATCCATTATTTGACAGAGTGCCTCTGCATTAATCATTCCGTGGAGTCCGCCAACGAATATAGTTCGATTAGGATCAAGTTTCTGCGATGTAGAGCGTACAAAGTTACTATCACTTAGAACCCATGGAATAACTTGAACCTCTTTGCACCGCATACGACGACTTGATATTTTGTAGTACCAATCGCCGCCACTAGAAAAGTCGTGAGTGCAATTAGAAAGAAGCGCTTTAACTGACTTTTCCGACTCAAATAGCAAATAACAGTAGCCTGTATTTAAAAATCACAATATTTAATACTGGTAGATAACATAATACTAAATGTAAACTTATAAAAATAAAAATGAAAACAGTTTTGCTATTTACCTCTTCCTTTAGGTGGATTTCTCTGGATTTTCATATCTTTATTAGGCCATTCAACTTTAACAGGGCCAAAGGGACGAAAAGCTTGTTGAAGTCCAGCTGAAGGAAATTTCAGTTAAAATTTAAAAAAATAAAAGCTTCTCAAAATTTTAGTTCAAGTTCATTGCTTAATACAATGTAAAACAATGTCAAAAATAAAGATGTTTCATACTTTCAGTAATATCCCAAGGCACTCCTCCTAAAAATATTTTGTTCGAATAAATTGGGTTTTTATAATTTCTGGCTGGTAATTGACCACTCCAAGTAAAAGACGGCTCACATGATTCTAAAACGACATAAAAAGTTTTTATTTAATATTTGATAGTGCTATTTTCGATGCTTAAATAAGAAAATTTTAATTATGTTTGAAAACATTTCAAACAAAAGTATTTGTGCACGCAAAAAAATAAAACTACCAAGTGTAAAAGTTTAACAATAAAAAAAAGTAATAGTCAATTCGACTTAAAATGTCAATAAAGGAACAACTGTTTTTAAAATAAGAAATCCTTTAATCAATTATTAAAATGACATTAAAAACATTGAATGTTGTAACTATTTTAAAAAGTTCAAAATAATTTGTTGTAAATATATAAATAACTTGAATTATTTATTTTTGATCAAGTTGCCTGATTTCGAATATAACATTTATCTTAACAGTCATATACTGCTTTAAATTGAAGTTAAAACTAAATTTAAAAAAAAAATTCTATTCGGAATTAAAAATATAGAAAAAGAATATAATAGTCGAAAAAAAATTCTATTTAGAATTGAAAATTTTATTTTGTATATAAATATATTTTAATTATTCTCAGATACTCAAAATAAATAGAGTTTTAGTATTGAAATACTAAATTAAATTGTTAGAATAAAAAAATATTACCGTGAATATTGTTTTGAGCTTGTCTTTCAAGTTCAAGAATGTCCTGTGAGGCGCTATAATAGTCTCCTAAAGAGTTCCAACGAGGATCCATCAATATATTCTCTAATGGATAGTCCGATCCAACAGGCATTCCAAAATTAGACATTTGTAAACTTCGACGAGCAAGTTCTATTTCTTGATTTGCTGATAACGGCGATAAAATATTGTAATCTGGTGTTGCTGGTGGTGTTGGTGTAAGAGATGAAGGAGAATACCGGGTGTAAGGCATAACTGGAGACGATTGATAGCAACCATACTAAAAAAACAATACCTTATCAAAAAAAAATTGGTTACATTGAAAAAATGTAACCAATTTTTTTTATATAACAATTACTTTTTAAAAAGTTTTTGATGTAGCAACTTTTTGCAACAAATTCTCCGATTTTGGTGGAATGAAATATTTATAAAGTTTTTATATAATATAAACTAATTTTATGATTTTTTTAAATAAAACATAAAAGTACTCACTGGAGCAAGAGCAGCAAGTTGAGCAACAGACAAGTTTTTTAACAATGATAGACCATCAGGGCTTGTATTCCGTGAATGTGGCGGAGTGTATACGCTAATAGGAGTTTGAGAACAGAATTGAGAACTCTCTCCTAAATTTAATTGTCTTCCATTACTATAGTTTAGTTCTGGTGAATATACTAAATAATCTAACCGGTTGTTACCAGTCGAACCTTTAAGTGGCCCAATACTATCTGAGTTACGAGTAGATCCGTGGTATTCATTTATATTTCTATTTTCTACTGTTCTAAGTGGAATTGAATAATCTCCATTAAAAGATGGACTTGCCATATGATGATTAGAAGATGCAGTTTTTAAAATAAGGTTACTTTTGTCGATAAAATTACTGATTGGAGGTCCTTGTGATCTGGATTCTTGTTGAAAAGAAGCTGGATGTAAATTTATATATATATATATATATATATATATATATATATATATATATATATATATATATAAAATGGATTTTTTAGGCGGTACAAAATTTGATGGCGTTTTATAAACTCTAAATATCTCAATATACATTTAAATATTTATTATAAACTGTTATAAACACATACAACGTATTGACTTACATATATAAGCTTAACTTTATTAATACAAACTCTAAATTTATCGTCATTAAATTATTGTCAAATACATGGTAAAGTCGTTTAATTCATTAAGTTTCTAACAAACAAGACATTTTTAAACTGAAAAACATTTGTGCTTAATGTTACATTATTGGTTGCTAGCGGTATGCGCAGCAAATTTTATTCTTATTTTTGTAAAGGTTTAAAAAATTACGATATTATATCCAAACTTTATATGGGGGTTCCGTGAAATTGTTGCGATGACGCATTGACGTAATTATAGTTATACTAACTTTTAAAATGTTTATTGATACCATGTCCCCTATGAAATTTTAAAAAAAAAAAAATTTCATTGTTAAATGCTTTTTTGGTTAAAAAGTACCATGGAAAAATTAACTAATAAAAAAATTTCACAGAAATTTAAAACTTTATTTTAAACTTTTCTAAATATTTTGTCAATTCAATGTTGTGATAAAACTTTTTAGTCAAATGTTAGAAAAAAATAAAAATACCCAACGCCGCTATCTAATTTTTATAATATAAAATGAAAAATAAAACTACTTTCTATTCTATTATTTTTTCTTATATACAAAACGCATGTCTCTAATTTTTATATACAATGAGGAGACTTCCAGATTATATGCTATATGGAAATAAATAAATTTATATATATATATATATATATATATATATATATATATATATATATATATATATATATATATATATATATATATATATATATATATATATATATATATATATATATATATATATTTATATATATATATATATATATATATATATATATATATACATATATATATATTTATATATATATATATTTATATATATATATATATACTTATACATATATATTTATATATATATATATATATATATATATATATATATATATATATATACATATATATATATACATATATATATATATATATATATTTACACACACACACACACACACACACACACACACACACACACACACACACACATATATATATATATATATATATATATATACATATATATATATATATATATATATATATATATATATATATATATATATATATATATATATATATATATATATATATATATATATATATATAAATTTATTTATTATCATTTGTTCATTTTATTCAATTGCATTTTGATTTTACCAATTTTAACTTCATAAATTTTTTATCTATTATAGCTATATGATGTTTTAATTATATTTTTATAATTTAACCTTAATAACAATAAGTTTAATTTTTTTTAACAACATGTCAGCTTTAATCATTAAAATATTTTTTCTTCAATTTTAAAATTTATGCAAAAATAATTTAGAAAAATTCAAGCTAACATAATGGTAGATTGGGAACTAACATTAGCGAAAGATTGGAGATTAACGTTAGTAGTAGATTAGGGACACTTATTATTAGATAGATAACTCTTTGTCAAACAAATAAAAAATAAAGTCAATTAAAAAAATTAAGGAAAACTAATTAAAAAGTTAAAACACGCACTCAGTTGAAATAAGAAATTTGCTTGACTAAATAAAAAAATAAGAATGAAATGTATCGTTCAATTTTAAAAATTTAATTTTAAAGCTTGAATTTTTTTAATATAAAACTTTTCAGAAAATTAAAAAAGAAACTTTTTAGAAAAGAAATGTTTTATGCTAAATTTGTGAACTTTTATTATTATTTTGGCGCGGTAAAGTTTGCTGTGACTGTTGATATGGCTGCCGGCATGATGTGCATATATTACCAAAATTAAGTCGATATATATCGACTATTAGTTTTTAGACTAGGTTTTATTTTTATTTTGAAAAAGGCCTCCCAGCATAACAGTAAGAAATATTTTCTCCAAAAATATATTTATGATAGTATTATGGACATTATATAACCAGATTTTCAGAGAAATTTTAAAATTCACAATCTTTTTAAATAAAAATCTTTTTTTTCAAAAAAAAAAAAAAAAAAAAAGGAAAAAATTGCAATAAAACATCGTATAATTAACATGAATTTTTGTTTTAAATGTTTTTTGTTTTGGCATACATATATCAATACAAAAAAACATACATTTTACATAAAAAAAACTTACGTTTAGACAAGCCAGATATGGGCTCCAACAACTGAGTAAGTCTTTCACATAAAGTTCCAGAGATAAAATCGTCAGAGGACTACAAAAAACACTAAAATTTACTTCAATAAATATAAAACAACAATTATTATTACAATATATAACCAAAGTCTAAAAAATAGTTTACTTTTGTTTAACTTAAATACAATCAATTTTTATATTAAAGTATAATGTTGTTGATATTGTTAGCTTTATTCATAAAATCAAAGAATGGATGAAAATCAAAGAATGGACGAGTTTTATAAAGTAATCTTAAATTTCGGATCTTTATCACTAATCATAATTTATATTATTAAATAATAAATATGATTTAACCCACCATGATCTTAGGAATTCGCCTTTTCTTTACACTAAAAAGTTTTAAGGAACCTATATAATAGTGGCTTTTATATGAGGAATGTTATAATAATAATTAAAATCTTCAGGGAATATAGAAATTCGTCACGCTAGTCTGAAAATAAAACAACTGTTATAAATAGTTGTTTTGGAGTTTGGAATATCATTACTTACTACCTAACTTGATAATGTAGTTTTTGATAAATGTAATTTTTTGCAATTAGATATAAACATATCAATTAGTCATCATTATTAATTACCCTTGGGAATTTATGCCTTCAAATGATGCGATTTGGAAAATTAGTTTCTCATTTATCTTTAGAATAAAAGTATTTAAATTAGAGTTTATTAATTCATATCATTTTTAGTTTTATTTTTATTGTGGCTTATATTTTTGTTTTGTAAGTTTCTTACAAAATAACTTAAGATTTGAGCAAAAACCATTGAACTAAAGACTCAGCAAAACAAAACGAGTTTTTGTTTTGTATATTGGAAAAGCAATTTATTATAGAGCAATGTTTCTTATTAACAACCGTGATTTATACACTCTATTATTAGGCCGCAATTTGACGTACCCAACTTTTTCATTTATTTTGTTTGATTATTTATTAAAAAGTTTTAAATTGTTTTTCACATTTTTATCATTCATTTGGTTATCACGATATCTTTTTTTAAAAGTAAATTCTTGTCTTTTTTTTTTAAAGGTTTGTGTATTCTTTATTTATTTTTACTTCATTTTGTGCGATTGTTTTCTTTTTTTTTTCATTTCTCCTTTATAAAGTTTTTTTTCACTAAATACTGTTTTCATTTTTTCTCATTTCTCCTTTATAAAATTTTTTTCACTAAATACTTAACCTTTGTAAAAAAAAATTTTAAAACTAAAAAGTCATTTAGCAAGTTTAGAGAACTTTGAAAAACTTTTCAAAATATTTATTAAACTTTACAGGTACACAAGGTTCACCCAGATTTATGCAACCGCAAAATACAAACCGCTAACGGTGAACTTTTTTGCTAACTAAAAAAATAAGTTTTAAAGACACGATTGTTATTTATTTTAAAGGTAAATAAATTTATATAACAGTATTTGTATATTATTTAATTACTGTTGTTATTTGTTGTATACATTAATTGCCACTAAAGATAGGAATAATTAAATGTAAATCAATTAAGGGTTTTGATTGGGGCAGATTTTATTCATGATGATATCTGATATGATATGATAAATTATAATCTTTACATCATCAAGTATTACATCATTAATAAAATCTTTTACGAAATTGCAAAAATATATGTTTAAAGAGACTTTGTTTGCTGTACGTATTTTATCTAATACTTTGCAACAATTTACTTTTAAAACACGGTATGTTTTATCAATCACATTTTAATGAAGTAAGTTAAAATTCAGTATTTTCGTAATGCGCTTTTTCTTGTAATCAGACCTCAGAATTCCCAAGAAACAAATGAACAAAAAAACATTTGATGGAATGAGATAAATAAAATATCTATAAATCGAAACACACTAATCATAGAATAACTTATTTAGATTATTGTGATCATTTGCGGTAAAGTTAGACTGTATATATACATGTTAGAGAACGTTTGGTTAACAATAACTCTAATCCATTTTATAAAAATGAATGGTGATTTACAAAAACCACACATCTTGCATTTTTTTACTATTCAAATATTTTAAGAATTTTTTAATTCATCAAGAACATTTATTTTGTAACACGTGTTTTTTTTTTGCAGCTCACTATTCAATTATTGTAAAAATAGCTAGAAAATCCTTAACAGGACATTTTTTCAATAAACTCACTTTTTACATGGTCAACAACAAAGCAACAAAAAAACAAAAAATAAAAATCACAAATTAAGTGTTTTCTATCGTAACCTCTTTGATATAATCAGTGTTTTAATTTTATTTAGATAATCAATTTTAATTCAATTATTATTTTAATATTAAAAACAGTGGGCGAGCATTATTTCAAAGAAAAAAGATCGTATCAATCCAATTTCAATAATTTTTTAAAACATTTTATTGCAAAACTCAACTAAAGTTATAATAGCTAATAGCTTGATAATCAACACCTGACGTAATGAACACGATGACAATTTAACACCTTGGTGTTAATACGTCATCGTCAACGCCTAAATCGCAACACGTTTAAACTCATTGTTTAAATTCAAAATTATCGGCAATTAAAACTTTAATTTTTTAAAATTTTTCAAACAGAAAACGAATAGAGAATTCAATTAGCGTCCAATGAAATAGCTAGGGATTTTTATTTTTTTATTGATTTTTTTACATATTGCGAACAAATTTTTTTTTTAAAGTTGAAGAGTGTTTTGAGGTGTATGTAAACATATATAATAATTAAGGCGTATGTAAACGAAAGGCGATTCTAAAACTAAGGGATAGGAGGAGGGGTGACTTTTAAAAAGTACCGGCTGATTCCTGAAAAAAAATTAAAAAATTAAAAAGGACCTCAAAATTAAAATTCACCCGACTGAAATGTTTCAAATATTCAACTAGCCGACTATATTACCCAAAAAACCGACTATAAATTGAAAGTCACCTTCTTTGGGGTCACCTCACTCCCCCCCTCCCACACGTAAAATTGTCTTTGATGTAAACATATAAGGGTTGCCTAACATAAGCAGGGTTCTAAGATGGTGTAACCTCCTTCACGAGCAGGCTACTGAGCTTTTTATGAATGTTTTTAGCAAAGTATATTTACACACGTTTGAAAATGTTATTTGCTTTTATTTAGTAGAAGTCTAATTGGTATTTTCTTATTTTTTTATTGTTCAAAAAATTTAGCACCAACGTTACAATATTTTTTATTCAGTACCTTGCAATTACGTCAGAACGTAACAAGATGGGTAAAAGTTTATTTTTTCATCAATTTTTTACGTTTATCTACTTTTAATTCCATGGGTTATATAAGAAAAAAATATTAGTTGTTGTCATGCTATTTAATTATAACAGTCGCGGGTGAACGTGCTTTAAATTAAATGTTTCGAAACGCCAAAGATGAGATGCATTTTATCTTATTAAGATTTTTTATCTTATTTTACTGTGTAAAACAAGATTTTTTTTCTAGATTGTTAATGCATGCTTTTGAACAAACATTATTTTCTATAGTATACATTGCATGGCCGACTACACGGCTTACGAAATGTGGGGGAGGGGGGGGGGGGTACAATCGCAAATTTCAAAAAAAAATCCTCTATATCTAGAATTTTCTTTTTTAAAAAAAAGGTCCTTCAGAAAATAAGTGTTGAGGGGGAGGAACACGTGCCCCCGGCCCCCCTGGTGTCGTCGGCCCTGACATGATCTGAATGCTAGATGCTTTATCCGGATATAGGGAACAAGTTTAAAATTAAAATAGCCTGAAATAACTGAAAAATGTTTAAAATCCAATTTCTTCATTTGGTAAACAAACAAAAAAAATTATTTTTTGAAGAGCAGGTGTTGCTCTTATTAAACCAAGGGGACTAGATTTTTATCAGGAGCGAGCGCTCTATCAATTTCACTGTGGATATTTTCAACCTTTTGTATACTAGAATTCCCTTTTGATTTTTAGGTTACATATCAAAAACCAAAAATTATCATCACGGTAACCAAGAACAGTCAGATCAGTCTCTAAAAAAATATATATATATGTATATATATATGTATATATATATGTATATATATATATATAATTATATATATAAATATATATATATATATATATATATATATATATATATATATATATATATATATATATATATATATATATATATATATATATATGTATATGTATACATATATATATATATATACTTACACATATATATACAAATATATATGTAAATAAATAGATATGTATACTAGGGTGATTCAGATTGTAATAGAATAAAAAAAAGTTCACAAAAAGCATTCTCCTCAAGGTTCCCTGAGTTCCTTTATCACCTAGGATCATGTGTACCAAAAATTAGACTAAAAGAAACAATTTTAGGGGTTGCCATATTTTACAAGATGAATTAACCATTGGTAAAATTTTGTGATTCTCTCAAATTTGCAAATTTGTTTTTTTATTTTATATATATATATATATATATATATATATATATATATATATATATATATATATTTTGAATAGAAATTAATATGGCAACCACTAGATCTTCTGCTGTGGTGTGGCTTGTTGGTAAACCTACACAAACTCTGTCGACTGCCAGACTTCCTTCAAGAGGGGATTTTCTTCGAAGGTTGCTCTTCCATCATACAGAAGAGAAAAAAAGTATTTGGGCAACAATTGAAGCAGTTCTTGTTATATGGGAGAGAGGAAGAATTCCAACTCAAAGAATTGACAATGCAGAAAGAAAGTTAAAAAAACTTTATGACGAATATCTGTTGCTGAAAAAACACCGACGATCAAAATTGGACAGCTGTCAAATGAAAGAAGGACTTTTCCATGCTGACCTTGAAGAACTTTTTGATATATCAACCAAAAAAGCATCAGAAGTTATGAAAAACGTTGAAGATAAAGCATTTTTACATCAGCAGCAAGAAGATCCATTAAGTTGTAGCATGACAAGAATTGATCGGAATTTAACAGCTAGGGAGGCACGGAAACGAGTCCGAGAAACTAAAACGGAAATGAGGCGTCGAAGCAGTAAAGCGGAACTGATGGAAAAAACAGAACTTATTTCTTCTTCATCTGCAGTTGACATAATGAGTGAAAGTAGCTCAAGTTCCTCGGATGATGATGAATATCAGACTCCTTCCGCTTCTAGCATACTGAGCACAAGTGGTTCAAAGAAAAAGAAGATGAAAGTTCTAACAAATAATGTTGTATCGTCACTTGATCGTGTTAATATTTCTGATCGCCGTGCACTATTCGTGGTTGGAACAGTTGCTCAGGCTCTTGGTGACTCTCTAAAAGATTTATCATTGTCGTACAGCACAATCCGCAGAGAAAGGCGATCTGTTCGTGAAGCGCTGACTACAGCTGACAAGGTTGATTTCTCTCCTGATGATCCAATTCTTCTGCATTGGGATGAAAAGCTCGTTTTCTTTCTTTCTCTTTTTCTGCACCGCAGAACTTTTCGACCTAATTTTGAAGAATGGCAAAAAAAAAGCTGAATCAATTTTAATGAAATAATCTTCAGAGTGGAAATGGATTCAACATATTTTGAAATGAAGCACAAGGTTCGTCAAATGAAGGTCGTCAACGATTGCGCGGAACGAGGCATGGCACTTATAACACCCTTCAACAAAAGCGTTACGAAAGATGAAAACCAAAAGCAGTTTCTTCTTTGATTGGTTGATCTTCACCGGAAGGAACTTCCAATTGCATCAAAGTCTACACTGATAAAGATGACTGTTGAATAATGAAAATGATAGATATATTATTGCCTAATGTAAGTACATAGTAGTACAATACTATATTATTGTTTGTTTAACATTAAACATCCACAATCCACTACATAATAATAAATAATTGATAATAAATAATTAAAAAAATAATTTTTTTTTTACTTTTTTAACCTCATTCGAAAATGTGACAAAACATGGCAACCCCTAAATATTATCCGATTTGATTCAAACTTTGGAAAATAATTACTATTGTCATATAGAACAAGGGCAAGCTTGAGGACAACTAAAGTTTTGAACCTAAAAATTTCGCATCACCCTAATGTATACATGTATGGTGTGTGTGTGTGTGTGTGTGTGTGTGTGTGTGTGTGTGTGTGTGTGTGTGTGTGTGTGTGTGTGTGTGTATGTGTGTGTGTGTGTGTGTGAACAATAACATATTTTACCTTAAAAGTTTTGTTGTTGTTCTTCTGTAATAAAAATATCCGTCAGATATAGTTAGGTATGCGGAAATCGCGTTTTACGGAACCGGTTAATGTACTAAAATTTTGTGCAATGCTTTTTGAAGATTGATTTTAGAGATAGAGGTTGTTCCAAATTTTGTTGACTTATTTTTTAGAATTTCATATAGACATAGATATTTTTTCAAAATTAGAATGATTTAACTTGAATAATATGTGTCTTCTGATTACAATGACGAATTTTATAAGTGGGTTTATTGGTATTTAAAACTGTTATTTACTTTCTCTATTGAGCAAATATTGAAGATAAAGCCTGACAAATTCTTTTGAGACACTCGAGTATGCTCATTTTTTATGTTCCAGCCAAATTTTGTTGCCAAATTCAGAGACGGTGATATCCTATTTGGACGCACAATTTTGGTACCTAATTTTCTTTTTTCTATAATCTTGTACAGACTTTTGTTGATTTATTTTTCGGAATTTCATACCAACATAGATATTTTTTAAAAACTTGAATGAATAAACTTTAATAATATGTGTTTTTTGATTGAAATAATGAACTTTATAAGTAGATTTGTTGATATTTAAAAGTTTTGGCAAAACGGTTCTTTATTTTCTGCATCAAGGAATTATTGAAGATAAAGCTGACAAACTCTCAATTTTTCTGACACTCGAGTTAGCACATTTTTTATGTTCTTGCCAAATTTCGTTGCCAGATTCAAAGGCGGTGGTACCCTATTTAGGCGCACAATTTTGGTTTTTTTTTAATCATTTGCGGGGAGGAGGGGGGTAGTACGAGATAAAATTATTTGCAGGGTAAACTTTATCATTATTGATAATCACATTGTTACATTTTAATAACAATAACAATAAACTATTATTTAATAACAATAATAACTTTTTAACTTAAAAAAGTTTTTATTATTGTTTGTTTATATTATTACTGTCATAATTAATAATTTTATAATGTTGCTTTATTTGGATAAAATGAGTGAAAAGTTAAATTGTAAGAATTTTATTAATTTCATTTTGAAATTTATTTGTTGATTTTTGAATGGAAACAGTAAAACTAACAGTAATACTATTATTACTAGTAATAATTATTAGAGTAAATGAAATCAATTATAAAAACTACAAACGACTCTTTGAGTCAATTATAAAAAGATCAAAAAAAAACTACTATTCAGATCAACTAAAAAAGCATTCAAATGATCCTCAAGGTACTTGGCGCATAATTAACGAAGTTATTGGTAAAAATAATCCAGAGAGAAATAATTTTCCGAAAATTCTTAAATTCAAAGACAACTATGTTATAGAAAAAGAATTAGTGGCTGAAGCACTTAATAAATTTTTTATTAATATTGGTCCGTCTTTAGCATCAAAAATTGAATCCTCTAAGATCAACTTTGATGCATACTTAGTCTCTAATAAAACTAATATTATGCCTAATGATAATCTAACTGAAGAAGAATTACTATGGGCAGTCTCTTCGATTAAGCCCAAAAAAAGTATAGGCGTCGACAATATAAGTGGTAACATCATTATAAATTCAATAAAACTGATTACAATCCCGCTTTTGTGCATCTTCAACTTATCTTTAAAAGAGGGAGTTTTTCCAGAAAAAATAAAAATTGCTAGGGTGGTCCCTATTTTCAAATCAGGCGATCCTAGTGACGTTACTAATTATAGGCCGATCTCTGTTCTTACATGTATTTCAAAAGTTCTTGAACGAATTATGTATAATAGACTCTATTCTTTCTTAATCCAAAATAATATTTTGTACAATAAACAATTTGGTTTTAAATCTGGTCATTCTACTGATCACGCAATCTTACATCTTGTCCACGATATATTTAAAGGTTTCAATGAAAAAAAATATACTTTAGGTGTTTTCATAGATCTAAGTAAAGCCTTTGATACTGTCGATCATTTAATTCTTTTGTCCAAACTCGAGTTCTATGGCATCAAAAATTCTAACTTGGCTTGGTTTAAAAGTTACTTGTCTAATAGGAAGCAATATATATCTTACGATGGTGGTAAAACGGATAATATGATTATTACATGCGGTGTTCCCCAGGGATCAGTTCTAGGGCCCCTTTTGTTTCTAATTTATGTCAATGACTTATATAAATTTTCTAATATTTTAAACACAACTTTATTCGCCGATAATACGAATTTGTTTTATTCTCATGAAGACATTAATATTTTATTTTTAACAGTTAACAAAGAACTTGATAACCTAACCCAATGGTTTAAAGCCAATAAATTATCTTTAAACATTACTAAAACTAAATACACATTATTCCATCGTGTTCATAAAAAAGAAAATATTCCACTTAAACTTCCAAATCTTTTTATTGATAAAAATATAATAAAAAGGGAAATATCGTCAAAGTTTTTGGGCGTAATACTCGATGAAAATGTTACATGGAGAGAACATATAAGTGTTGTTGAGAATAAGGTTTCTAAAAATATTGGTATACTGTATAAAGCTAAACAGGTCTTAAACCAATCTTGTCTTAAATACATATACTTTTCATTTATACACTGTTACCTAAACTATGCTAACATTGCTTGGTGCAGCACCAATGTTACAAAGCTAAGTAAACTTCTATGTAAACAAAAACACGCCATTAGGATTATTACAAATGAAAATCGCTTCTCTCATTCAAAAATACTTTTTAGTAAACTTAATATTCTAAATGTTTATAATTTAAATCTCTATCATGTTCTTATATTTATGTTTAAACTTGATAAAAAAATGGCACCATATTTATTCAACTCTTTATTCAAAAAAATAAATCACATATACAGCACAAGATTTTCAAATAATAACTATACTCAATCCAAAACCTACTATTCTGCCACTAAATACTCAATCACAAACCGAGGACCTAAGCTCTGGAATACACTTTTAAATAATGATCTTAAACCAATTTCTTCGCTTAATCAATTTAAGACTAAACTTAAGCAAAATCTTTTATTAAATGACAATGAACTAAATTTCTTCTGAAGCGTTTAAAATGAGAGTACTATTATTAATGATTTAGTATTAATAATTGTTTATTACTAAGATTGTCTATTCTAATACATAAATATGATAAATAATCTTGTCTCTAGTCTTGTTTCTGTTTATTTATTTTTTTTTGTTTTGTCTTTTTTTTTTTTTTTGTTTGTTTGTTTTTTTTTTCTTCTTTATTGTTGGTCTTTTTAGTAAGTAAAGTAAACTTAAGCGTTAATAAAAAAAAATAATTTATAGCATATGTAACTTTTACGGTTTTTATTAGCATTGTAATTTACGGTATATTTATTACGGGGCTTAGTGATAAGGCAACTATAGTCTTCTTTTTGCCCCTGTCATATATTGTTTTTTATTCATGAACATTGTTATTGTAAATACTATTAACGACGAAATATATAATGAAAAAAAAAAAAAAAAAAAAAAAAGTATTATTATTATTAGATTTCTATTAGAGTAAAATTATTAATAGGCCTACCAGATACGCCCTGAGGGTGTAGGACAGTGTTAATGTGTAGGCTATTCTTATATCTATCTATTGAAACTAAGTTTTTGGCATATATATATATATGAGTTGACAAAGTTATAATAATTTTAGTTATAAAGAACTTTATTTTGACCACAGTTTTATCAACAAATCCATATATATAAAAATCGGTACTTAAAACGTCATAACTTTTTGTAGAATCGCTCAATTTTAATAATTTTTTCACTTCTAAAATTTTCAATAAAAGCTCTTTCTAATGATATATAACAATCTAGAATTTAATTAATAAAAAAATTTCATGTAGCATACCTTGTATAGTAAGTAAATTTTTCTTTTTTTACTGATTTATTTGTTAAAAATAAATATTTTATCCATAAAAAGAAAAAAAATTGATCTAACTCAATTTTTTGATTTGTGGAGAACAAAATAGGTCTAACCTCGCAATATTAATGTCAACTAAAAAAATTAATTCTTCATCCGGACAAAAATCTAAACGTGAATTGTGGAATGAAACTTCAATGGAGGAAGTAATATTAAAGGTAAGCAATGGTAGCCTGCTGTTAAGTAAAGCCAGCAAAGAGTGTGATGTACCACGGCAGGCTCTCTTCCGTCGTATAAATAACATAAACAAGTTTGCAAACGACTGTAAGAAGCACTTTTGCAGGTTTTATAATACTTTTGATAAAGAGTTAGAGGAAGACAAATCACAGTTTCAATTATAACAAATGATATGAAAACTTGGTTTTTTAATCCTAAATGGGCAATCTTCTCAGACACATATATTAAAGTTTTAGATTATGCAATACAGTATGGTATTAAAATGCTATCTTTACCTCCTCACAAACTCACTGTTTAAAGTCATTAGATGTAGCTTACTTTAAGCCATTACAAACTTACTAAGACCAATTTATATCAACTTGGTTACAAACTCAACCAGGGTATGTATTTATTGAATATCAAGGAAGCAACAGTTGGTACAGCCTGTAAGTATGAGATCTGTCCATATAATTCTAATCAGGGCTGTCCCAAAGAGGTCTCTCATGGGGGAGGGATGACGTTAGTGTTTTTTGTTACATAGAAACTCACACAAAAAAAGGGTCCGCCATATTTAACATTTGCCAACTTTACTTCAAAACTTGTCAACTTAAATGCTAAATGTACAAATGTGCCAACTCAAACACATATATAACAGCTTGGGAGGGGGGGAGGGACAACCCTGCACCCACCGTTCGGGAAGGCCCTGATTTTAATGTGTTTAGAGACCGTGGTATCTCTCCATCAGTTGCTAATGAAAGACCGGTTGACCAAGTTGCTTGTGACAATTTAACTACAATACATTTTTCTATTCAAAGATGTACATCTTATAGCATTGATTTGATAAACAGTAAATCTTTTGCATCTCGAAACTGTAATTCAACTTAAGCCACATTACTCTCTAGATTAGAAATCTGCAACTTATCTGAAGGTTAGGCTGGTGCACACACTGCACAACCACGCATCGCCCAGTAAGTTAAACTACAAATTTTAATTAAATTACTTAGTTTTTTTATCTTTATCAAATATTTTATTGTTAAACAGATAAGACTGTCTTCATAAAAAAATCAAATGAATATTGTTATCATTCAGTGAACTCTAATTTATTTCTATTTCCTTATAGATATAATATTATCTAGACATTTGAGTGTTACTGACACTTTTTTTGTTTCCAACAGCCCCAGTTACAAATAACAAGGTAAAAAAAGAAGAAGAACAGGCATACAAATATTAGTATTATTCCCATTCAAACAAAAATTACCTTAACAGCAGAATGCAAAAGAAAAATATCATTGTAAATAAGAAAGTTACTAAATTAGAGTCAAAATTTTTATTTGCTTATATGTTTTTTTTTTATTTGTTACATTTGTCAAATAAAATGCATATCTTGCATTAAAAAAAAAAACTCATTTTAGGAAATTGGTTCCCTAAAATGAGACGGTTGGGTGTGTTGAAAGTATAGCAATTTTAGGTATTTTATGTTTTTACCTAAAATTTGCTCAAAAAAGATGCTCAATATAGGCAACCTTTCCCTACAGATCAAATAAAAACTATTTTTTTAAATTTTTTTTAAGAAACCTCATATAATTGAAAAAAAAATTATTTTATTCTACCGTTCTATCCATTAAACACTTAAAAAGCAGCCACACACAAAAAAAAGCAATTAAAAAACAATTAGTTGATGAAGTATTTTTTATTCCTGTGATAAACTTACTCGTGAGTCATTTAAAAGTTCTGGAGATTGAATTCAGTTTTTGGTGCAATTGACTTGGTTTGCTGCTAGTATTGTTATTTGATTTACTTGCTGCTTGTCCTTAAAGTTAAGCTTAGGTTTTTCTTAACCTACTTCATTTGCTTTTCAGCCCCCCATTAAATTAAGAAACAACGTTCTTGTTTTTAAAAAATTTTCAATTTTTTGAATATTTCAAGTTTATTGAGACACCTCCCATGAATCTTAGCACGTCTACATTTTTTAAGTTTTTTGTGTCAAATATTGGATGCAAAACATTTGTTGCAAAGTTGAGGCATGCGGTTGCAATGAAAACCTTGCAATAAATTTCTGGGGTCCTGTGTTGTAATTTTTTGGGGCTTTAAAATTCATTTCTCTTTGGTGTTGTTTTTAAAAATAAAATTATAAATCAATTTTTCTAGCCGTTCGCTTGCAAACTTATATCATTATAATCAATTGTTCTGGTAGTTGCATTTTCTATCGATAGTATTGCAAACCCTGAAAGTCTTTCCTATGACATTGTCAACTGAAAACAATTTCTAATTAACTTTTGTTTTGAAAACGATTGTTAAAAATGAACAAATACCCATTACTGTTGCTCATTGTGAATCATCATTTTCACAATTGCTAAAATTATTCGATACATAACACATACATTAGGATATAATTCTTCAAATTCCTAATTTCTTTCTGAAATAAACTCCGAGTTCTCTAAAATAGTATAACTATCTTCTAAAATATATCTTAAAAAAGCTCGTTGGTTTTTAAGTTCCACCTCTTCAACATCATCTTATGAATGTCTGATCAAATTTGTACCATTAGTATTGAACTCATTTGTATTCATACTTACTAGCTATATTATCGAAAAGAGAACCAAAAACTTGATTTTAAAAGTTATACAAATCATTCTTGCAAAGAATCTTTTACCATATCAATTAGTTTATTAAAATAAGATTGTTTAAATTTATCTTCAGCAGTTTAAGTTAGATAGTTACACTCATCATCAATTTTAGAAATGAGGTCATATATATCAATATCATCACAGCATTCAATTGGTTTAATTTCTTCATTTGGTATATCATCTATATCATCATATTTCTTATTTGTTTTTATTTTATAGTCTGTATAAAAACAATAGTCTTCCGATTTCTTGAGATTACTCTTGGTTTTGGTAAACTAGGTTCTGGTGATTTATCAAGACAGTGTTTCTACTTTTTAATATTTGAGTATCTAGTAAGATACTCAAATATTTTTAATATTTGAGTATCGGATAAGACAGTTCACTCTGCAAACCCGTATATTTCTACCAACGTACTTGTACTTTTTTTTATATAACCTGTTCAAAATTGTTTTTGTAAATTTCGATCACTTATATACAATACCACTTTTACAACACAAAATCATTCGTCACCTGTGTTTTTACTTTATTAAACACATCTTCATTGAGATGCATGTTCTTGTTCTGCGTTTTATGTAAAATTCTAGAATTCTCCATTTATACGTTGATTCAAGATAATTCTTCTAAGATTCATGTCGAGATAAATGTATTTCTGTTTTTGCATATCATAATTTCCACAAAGTTAAGTGTATTTTTATCTAAATAAATGAAAACAGATGGAAATTTATTTTGTTGAGTTAAAATATACAATTTCTTAATTCTTTTTGGCCATTTTTCATCTGTTGATAAAAAAAGTGTCACTTACATCAACATCTTCTTTTTTTGGTAAATTTCTACCAAAAATATCTGTTTTTCATTGTGAATCTCAGCATGCGTCAAGTAGCAGGATTTAATATATCAAAATCTGACTCTTGACAAAATACTGCTCTCTATTTGTGGATTATTATTCATTTCTGAAATATTGTCAGCTGTAATATTCTCAATTTTAACGCTTTTGGATCCTGATTTAATGTTTCAAATAGTATCGCGATTTTAATTAACTGTATGGTATCGCTTGCATGTTTTAATTTCTTATCTGGAATTGTTATTTAATTAAATCTCGCGTGGTATCTTATTTCGTATAGTATAGTCTTTTGTTTTGTGTTTAACAATAAACAACTAAAGTAAACTAACCACCATTCATTATACCTCTAATAACATTATTAACTAAATATTATTAAGTAAACCTCTAAAAAACAATCTTGTATTTTGTAAATAATAAATTCAAAAGGTCACGTTTTCATTTTTTTTTCTTATCATGACTATACGACCATTCTATACCATGCGACTCTTTTTATTATCGGTATCGTGTTGTTAATAACAAACGATAAGAGACCATCCTTTTCAGGATCTGCTTACACCATATCGATTATCTAGTATCTAGTCTTTAATATTTGGAGCCCCTAAAAATAGGGGGTTTAGTGCAATTGCACTTGTTGCACTTGCGGTAGTACGGCTCTGATTGCAATTGTATTTCAACTTCTTTTTAGGTTTTCTTCTAACCAACCGGAGTTACTAAAATATTAAAAGTTGGTTGCAGGCGAGCTGACTTTGTAGCAGATGCTATACAAAGTATGATTTGTTGTTGATTAAGAGCGCAGTGACTGAGATACTTGTGCTGGTGGTTAAGAAGACTTGGGTTGAGATGATTATGTTTTAAGGATGATTATGTTTTTAAGGTATTAGGAATTTGTAACTTTGATCAATTAATTTTATTGATGTTATGAAACATTTTGGTTTTAACACGTAAAATGTTTTTATAACTTTACCAAAACCGAAAACCGTTTAGTTATTAAAAATTCAGCAGTTTCTCAAATAAACGCCTTAGCCAACTTGCATTTGACTAAGGCCTTCTTTTGATAAACTGGTGAACCTTGCCTGTGTACAAAATTGCCAAACTCTTTTGATATAGTAAAAAATACCAACACCTAGTGATGTTTAGCTGCAGAATAAAGAATGAGCTGATGAGTAGATTAACAAGATTTTACTTTCGATACAAATAAGTACAACCCGGTAGGTAACATTTTTCAGCTTCAACGTTTTCATATAGTTTTTCAGGGTATCATCTAGACCACTTAAGCAACTATCTTTATTCGATCATTTTTTGATTTAAAAATGATGTATATAGCAACACATTGGTGCAAATAGTCGGTAACTAGCGCGATGACGAATCCCTAATCGGAAAACTTGAATAGTTTATCTACCAAGTTGAATCAAGTTGTTTTGGTAACGTCGCCTTAAAATCATTGCCAATTGTTTTACCTATGCTATGGAAGCGTTTGTAAAGAATTGTTACTGGTATGCTGAATGATTGAGGAGCTTTGTTTAATAAAGGTATGCTACTTTTGTACTTTAGCCGACTTGCGGAGTTTAATTATATTTATTTTCTATGCGCGCAAGTTTTATCGAGGCATATTTTACATTAAAATAGCTTTGATAATAATCGATTTAAGAAGAACTTATAGAGGTTTATTGGTTAATTTAGGCATAATTAGAAAAAAACCTTGTTTTTTTTTGTTAACAGTTGTCGATTAAATACATATTGTATTTACAAAAATAATCAAACTGACAATGATCTTATAATCAGAACTTTTACAACTTTAAAAACAAAAGAGTAAAAAAATAAAAAAGTAATAACAATAAATCATACTATAAAACTAAAAAGTAATTCTAAAAAATAACGTAATATTAAAAATCCGATAGAAGGACATGATGAAAAACTTTAAAATAGAAGACGTACTAAATCCATTTATATATGTAAAGTTCAAGTTTAAAGTAACTTAAAATGTCATCCATAACACGAATGAAATCATTTAAACCAGCTAAACGAATAGAGTAATTAAACTTAACAAAACTGTTTTATTCCAAAGATAAGGTGCACTACAAGCAATACAAAATTGATTGAACTTTGTTCTACGCAATGCTTCATTTAGCAAATCATTATTTATTAGAGTGTACTTATTTGAAGGTTTTAAAGTAAAAAGTTAATAACAGGAGAGAGATATTGTTTTTCTATATATAAGTAAAGCAAAAAACATTAAAACATTTATACCAAATACATCAAGTTATTTCATTTCATCAAAGAAAAGTTTAAAATGTGAAAAGCAAACCACAAAATTAATTATGCGTGATGCTTCAGACGACAATATAGACGTTGTAGTATACTTTTTTCGTACTTTTCCAAGCGTTACTAGCATAATTTATAACTGTGTATAAATGAGTAATAGAGATTGGCTAAACTTTTACATAGATTAGAAGTAGCAGTGGTCCAAGAACAGAACGCTGTGGAACACCATATATTATATTTTAGGACCCACTTCGATAGCCATTTACTAACTCAATTGTTAGAGATTTTCATTCAACCTCATAGTTCCATTCAACTTCATACCTAGTGGGCACGGTACGTAAAAAAGACGGCTTTTGAATGTTCAAAAAACATCTTTTTTAGATCCTGTACCCACTGGGTAGTTCATCGTTTTCGTTTGATAACTCATAACTTTTTACCGAAAATAGCAATTTAATTTTGAAATAAAATTTTTGTTATTCAAGAAGTTATAAAGGATACGTTTTAAGTTCACTGATAGCAAATTTATCTTCATAGAGTTTAATCTTATAAAGTTTTTTCCAAAAAAGATTAAAAAATTATTAGGCTGTTAAAATTTTTACAATTTTAAATAGTAAAAGTTTTAACCACCTAATTATTTTTATAATTATATATTTTTAATTATAATTATATATTATATTTCTAATTATATTTATATATTTTTAATTTTAATTATAATTATATACTTTTATAATTATATATTTTTATAATTATAACTTTATAATTATATATTGTTATAATTATAATTTTATAATTATATATTTTTTTAAATATATATATATATATTCTTTAACAAATAGTAGTTATTAAAAAAAGTTCTTCATTTTGTTATCATTATTTTATATCATTTTATATAATTTTATATCATTGGACGCGCTACGATGCTGATTTACGGTGATTTTAATTTCGCACATACAAAATACGAACAAATAGACGTAGGAGGAGGAGGAGTAGTCACAATAGGTCATGTTTCCCAAAACTGGCCTAGCGAAACAGGCGTGTCTTGCGGCATATAGACACTAAATAAATAAAAAAAGAACTCTGTGGGCTAAGTACCGAGCTGCTGGGGGATTTACGCACAAAATCCTTCGTGAAAAATATAACAAATCATGCAAACAGGTAGAAAAAGAATTTAAAAAAGCAGTGCAAGATTACAAATCAATAATAGTTCAAACCTCAAAGAATAACCCAAAATTAATTCACGCCTATATTAACAAAATTCAAAAAGTTAAAACCCAAATACAAGTTTTAGAGGACAGTACAGGTGAAAGCACAGTTGATGAGGAGAAAATATGTAGAATTTTAAATGACTACTTTCAATCGGTTTTCGTAAGCGAGCCGCAAGGTCCGATGCCAGATTTCAAACCAAGGACGGAAGTGACATGTACGACGCAGTTTAATGCACGTTATGAAGTACAGAAAAGACTTGAAAACTTTGACGGGAACAAGACGATAGGCATCGACGGTGTCAATCCAAGGCTACTCAAAATGTGTGCAGTAGAGTTTTCCGTTCCACTTACCCTTATTTTTCAGACTTCACTTTCTAAAGGTGAGGTGCCAGACGACTGAAAGCGCTCAAATATAACATCAATATTCAAGAAGGGCCCCAAACTAAAAGCATCTAATTACAAACCAGTATCACTCACTATTATCCTCTGTAAAGTAATGGAGCGTTTCGTTCGAGACCAGATTTTAATTCATTGTATTATAAACGGCCTTATATCAAAAAACCAACACGGTTTCGTTTTCAAAAAGTAGTGCTTGACAAATCTTGTGGTCAAGCACTACTTTTTGAAAACGAAACTTTTGAAAAATCAGATCAAGCTCTACGCTGATGACAGCAAAATTATTGGTGTCATAAAATCTGACCGGAACGCGGAGAGTCTGCAAGCAGCTACTGCATTGCTGGCTCATGACATGAAATGAAATTTATGCATACTGGCTGAGAAAAAAAAGTATCAAAACGAGACTATTTCATACCAGGACCAGACGGCCTGCAACTTGCAATTGAAGTTACTCATTTAGAGATCTTATCTCAAACGATCTTAAACAGCTGCGGTGAATGCTAGCCGCTTCTAAGGGAGGCTGAAAAAAACTATTCGTAGCCGTAGTTTTTCTTTGTGGAAAGAACTGTAAACCACGTATGTTCGTCCTCACCTATAGCACGCTATCCAAGCGTGGTCACTTTACCAACGGGCAGACATAGAAGCGCTAAAAAAAAGTTCAAAACCGTGACACAAAATACATTTCTGAGATTAAGCATTGCACCGCCGAGCAGCAAACAGTCATGTTAAGTCTTACGACACTTCAAGAAAGAAGAATAAGTGGTGATATTATTTTGATGTTCAAGTTCATGCGTGAAATCGACTTTCACGTACCATTCAATCGTCCTTTGTTGTCAAAGTATATTATGCGTGGTCATAATCAAAGACTTGTATAGCAAATAGTACTCTGTTGCATGCTAAGAGAGAAATTCTTCACGAGCCGTGTTGTTTTGCAGTGGAATACCCTGCTGCAAATAGAAGTTGACGCGACTTCGGTCAACATGTTCAAAAATCGACTAGATGAACATTTAAATCAGTTAACTAATTTAAATGTTCATCTAGTCGATTTTTAACTGGATTACTGGAAATAAACTCTCTTTACATATGTTTCCAGTATCCTATTACGTTCTAAAAGTATGGTACTTGTGTCGCAGATGTGCTCGAGTATCTTAAGAATGTTAGTATAAAGGTGCCTGATGCACATCTTCGTTGGTAATTTAAACATAGCGATTATTTTTGATTTTTCAAAAGTCTATAAATTTATTACGGATTTTCGTAAATATTTTAAATTATTGATCACTAAAATAAACTAAACTAAACTAATCATCTTATTTAAAAAAAAATTTCTGCGACATGATCAAAAAAAATTTGCAAAACGCTTATTTAATGGTTAACTAAATGGTTAAGAAAAACATAGTCATAACCATTTCATGACATCCTCTATTTCATTTGTACATTTCCCTATTTTGCTCTATGAATTTTAAAATATTAAGTTTATGACGTAATATAAAAAATAGAGTAGATGTGTAAAAATTACCATGTACCAGTTGTAGAGAAATATTTTCATTTTATATTTTCTAAATAAAAAGTATTCAATATAAAACTTTCTAATTTTAAAATAATTCGATAACAGGTGTCAATGACAACTAGTGGCCTTATTTAACAAAATACATGAACAATGCATGAACGGCCTTCTCAACAGCATTAGCTCTTGAGTCTTGGGGGATTGATATACTCAAAAAACTGTTTTAATATCGGGTTTATTCTTCTTTTTTTTTCTGTTACTATGTCTGACTGCAGTAATATTCAAACTGAAAAATAGATTTAATCATTTACAATTATGTATTCACTCCTTTTAAAATATATTCAACTTTTTAAAATATACATATTCAAACTTTTTCTAAATATATACCATCTTTTTTAAATATACGCGTTAATAGTAAATCAACGGAAGTAATATTTTTGAAGCAAATATAAATAATTTAGCAGAATTGGAATAATTTAGTGTTGAATCTTTTTTTAAACGCGACAAGCAAACTTTCAACGTTACCAAGAATACGAGGAGACTGAGGCGTAAAAAAACTTTTTTTGTAAAAAGCTAAACTTTTGTTTATGACAAAATGATTGCAAAAAAATGGCAAAGTAATAGCAGAGGGAGATTTTAGCAGGATTTTCCACATAAATTCATAGAATAAACAGATTTTGATTAGATGTGTTTTGATGCGCTGTTGTATTACGTTGTATTTTATTACACAATTTATGCTATGGAACAGAGTGGCATTTCAGATAATGAAAACCCAGTTCACATGTTCACACTGCATTTAATTTATTTCGAAAAAAAATCTTTCTTATAAAGACTTTAAACTTACGTTCAACAACTACTGTTTATCTACGTGAGAAAATTGAGCTTCTTTTCAAATATGGACTATGAGGATGATAAGTATGGATAAACTCAAAAAACGAAACAGGTGACACTTAAAATGATTTTAGAATTTATGGAGTTGCTTTGCTGCATCACGTCGATGGGATATGCGGAAACGTCATACACCATCTTTGACTTTAAACCATTGAGTGATCAAATTTTTGGTCAAGCAGAATTGATGCCTTAACTCCCATCAGGTACCAATTACCATATGAGAACGACGCATTGTTTAAAATTATAGAAGATTTAAATTTAAACGGTTGTTCTGGTACCCCAACAAAAGGTTGAAGCTAAAGGTTTTCTAAAGAGCATAAGTTCATTTAAGATTGTTGTGGTAGTTGTAACACGGCATAAAATATTATTTCAGATTAATTTGACAAGTACAACTGCTGCAAGAAAAACGCTTTTCTCATGAGTAAACAGTAAATGAGCTCAAAAATACAAAGAAAATTTTAAACAACATGAAGAGTGACATTGAATTTGAGAGAAATTTGGTTGATGTTCAAGAAATTACCGAAAAAATCAATGTTGCGGCGATTTTCTAACCAGATAAAAAAAAGAGGAAAAGACAATTCTTCACTTACGAGTCAGAAGATGAACCCATTGGTAGTCCCAACGAGAAATTCAGAATTAATTATTTTTTTGCAATATTAGAAATTGCAATTAGTTCTTTAAAAGAGCGATTCACACATTTGAAAGAAATAGCGAAATTATTTTGTTTTTTTATACAATATAAGTGACCTCAAAATGAAAAGTTCAAAAGAACTGATGGTTTGTATTAACTTGGAAAAAACAATTAAGCAACATTATTCTTTCCAGAGGGCACGCGTCTTCCAGGGGATGTTCGTTGGACGGCTCTCGTCCAGACGTTCGTAAAAAGTCCGACGGAAGACCTTTGAACGACGCGTACCCACAGAGTTCAATCCATCTTTAAAAAATGACATTAGGCAACAGCTCTCTGCATCAAAATTTCAGGAATAACTAATCGAATCCAAAAAAATGCGAACTTGGAAAATGTGCTGAGCTACTTGTGTCAAAACAAGTTACGAAAAAGATATCCAAATTTGTTTGTAGTTCTTCGTATCCTATTGACTTACCAATATCAGTGGCCTGTGCAGAAAGGAGTTTCTTAAAACTAAAACTAATAAAAACCTATTTACGCAGTTTCATGAGCCAAGAAAAACTTGTAGGACTTGTTACAACTTTGATAGAAAAAGTGGCATGCCAACATAAAATTAAAGATCTTGTACAAAAACTAATCAAAAATTTGATAAGTTTTTGTACAAGATCTTTGTATTTTTATATAATTTATATTTAAAAATAATTATATGATTTTTCTTCGGAGTTTTTCGCTTTTTAAGGTTTTTTAAATTTGTTGTTTAATACAAGTTATGCAACATATGATATATAAGGTGTTAATCCTTTTAACTTCAATACTAGAAAAAAAAAGTTGGGCTTTCCCAGCCTTTTGATCTTTAATAAAAGACGAAAGATTTTCATCTGAAATGAAGGAATAGCCGAGTTATTAATAGAGAATATCGAAAAACCAAAACCTGGAAACTATTGGTTAGGATAAATCCAAAAATAAATTAACACGAGCATGAGCAGTTCTGTCATTTTTCATAAGTTCAGGCAGTAGTGAAGAAAAGGTGATCTAACAATAAAAGTGTTTATCTTAGGTATGATAAAACTATTCAAACCTCTATGTCAATAACGCTATTCAATAATAACTGAGTCGTTAATAATTGAAATTATCAACCAATCAAAACACCAATTATATTTTTATAACTGCTCTATAAAAATATATTCCCGAAAGTCATTAATAACAACATTACTTAACTGCTGATTTTAACATACACTTTCCAAAAATAAATTATGATTCCAAAGCTAATTGGTTTATAAATAACTTCAGAACAGCTGTAATAAACAAGTCTTGTAAAAAACGCGTAACACACGATAGTTCTTTAGTTATTAATAACATTATCGCTAATAGTCGCATGACTTGTAAAATCAAAAGTGAAATATTAAAAACTGATAATAACAATCCCTTTACAAGTTTTCTTGAAACTTAATTGTAAATTCTTGAAGTTAACGACTCCTTTGCAACATATGTCAGACAAATAAACAAAAATAAACAACCAATTTAAATTTATCTTTCAGCATAGTTTTGGAGTCATATAATTGCTTTACTAAATTATAAAATGATATTAAATGCAGGAAGCTCTTGACAAAAAAACATTTCAAGAAAGATTTAGTGGTTGCAAATGTGTCATAATAACAACATAATAACTTAGGCTTATACATACATTTTCGTTAATGAAATAATTATATTTTTGCATATAATATAAAAACACAAAAGTAAAAAAAATGATTTTTTGGTTTTACTTGCCTTAATGCGCGCACGATTTAAATCAAAGTTAACTAGTCATAAGGTTGTTTTGAGCATTTTAACTGAAACGATCTTTAAGAATGGTAAAAAATAAGAAACAAAAAAAAAACATAGCCTCGCTTGATTTATTTGACCACTTTTTAGTAAACAAAGTTAAATCTATATATGCCATTGTTTAATGTTAAAATTCAAAATGCATTTTATGTTGTATTATCATGAATTAGCAATCATATTTTTTTGAGAATACTGAATGAAAAATTTTTAAAAACAAAACTTATAACAATAAAATTAGATACAAAAAAGATAAAAATTGTTTTGAAAGACTAAAAATTCAAATCAAATAAATTCTGACCTCTTGAAACGTTCAATAGAAAATAGTAGAAAGACATGGTAAGTAATTAAAAAAGTAACAGGAAAAAACCAGTTAGAAGAAGACGTCGCTATAACAAAATGATTACAACTTAATATAAACGAAGAAATGTTTGACAAGAAAGGAATTGCTGAAATTTTAATAAATTTTTTATAAACATAGAAAAAAATTTAGCCGTAGATATAATTCCTGGCAACACAACATTCCAATCCTGTGAAAAAAAACTCACTATGTAATGAATGAATCAAAACTTTCTGTAAACGAAATTCAAGCATCTTTTAATGCATTTAAAATAAATAAAGACATTTAACTCATCATGCAATAACTGATTTAGCCAGTCGAATTCTGGACTGGTTTTCTAAAAAAAAAATTATGTTCTCTTGCATATTGCCTTGTCAAAGCTTTCAACTCTGTGAATTACGAAGTTCTGCTGCATAAACAAGAAACATATGGAGTAATAAACAGCAATCACACTGGCTACAAAGTTACCTTAAAAATAGAAGACAAAAAGTATCTTATGATTCAACATATTTAAAGTTAGAAACAATAAGCAATGGAGTACCTCAAGGCTATATTCTTAAACCCTTACTGTTTCTGATTTATGTAAATGTTATCTACCTATCCACAAACATGCTTAATTTTGTTCTTTTTGCTGATGACACTAATCTTATTTATATCCATTCCAATATAAACTCTATATGAATATCAGTAAAACTAAATATATTTTATTTCATCACCAATCTAAGTACGAGAACTTGCTTCTGTCAAAACCTCCTCAGTTAAATATATAGAGCATTATAGTAAACAGAGTTGCATCATCTAAAATCGTAGGAATAGGATTTGATGAACATCGGATTTTGGAAAATCATATTACGCTAATTGAAAACAAGATTTCTAAAACTTTGGTCATTATGCATAAATAAAAAAACGTTTAAAAGATTTATATTACTCTTTTAAATAAAAATATATAACAAAAACAGACCACGAGAACAATATGTAATGTGCCTAAATACGCCAATTCCAATCCGTTTCACCAAGAAATTAAAGCTCTTAGTGTCTATTAGTTAAATCTGTTTCAATATAAAAATGACATGCTTCCAAAATTCTTTAATAACCGACCTTTTAAAATCATAAATACTTAACGAGGTGGTCTATCCATAACTCATAAATAACGAGGTACTCTATCAATAACTTTAACTTAACTTTAATTCAACATTTAAAAAATCCGATTACTCAATTTCATATAGAAGACCTCATCTGTGGAACAACTTTCTTGATGAAACATAAAAAGTAAAGCCTCAAGTTAAACAATATTAACTTGAATTAAGCGACACAAACTTATTTTTGTATTTTTATGTAAAAAAAAAAATCTTGTTATGTTTAAGTATAAAAAAACATTATCAGCAATGTTGATTACATTTATACAAATACATTTAAACTAAACTATAAAGTAATTAATAGTATAAATTCCACATTCAAACATCCAGTGTAATATCTGTCCGCTTTCTCTATGCTATCTCGACTACTTCTGACTATCACTGCTAACTCGACTACTTCTGACTATCACTCTAACTTACTTTGTTCTTCTTGAACTCACTTCCTCTTAAGTAAGTGAGTTTAAAGTAAGCGAAGCGGGTGATGATGCTCTTTAGTGAGCTGAACTTGTCTTCGTGGGGCCCGGGTATGTGGCCTCTATATGGCAATTGGCCGGAGGAGGACAAACCACAATACCCAATCTTGTTATGTTTCTTACTTTATCTATTTATTTGTTCTATTGTTGCTGTTTATCGTATTTTATCTGATGAGTACTTGTAAACTTTTGTAATAAGAAATTTGTAAAATACTTCACGCTTACTATAGGGGCATGACGAAATGTCTGTCTTCTATTTGCTTTTTTCATTCTTGTTTTTTATTTATATTTTGTTGTTGAAACTTGTAAAACAAGAACGTTTTAAAATGTTTTTAAATGACGAAATATATAAATATTTACAATACATGTGTTTAGATTCTTCAATTTTGGCAACAATTTGTGCCCTTTCATTGCTGTTCCTTCTAAATCTATCGGTTTTGTATAGAGTTATACTTTGCAGGCATTAGCTTAACGTTTGCCAGGTTAGCAGTCGTATGGCTAGCATTATTCAATCAACCTTCATGTTGTATATGGTTCTGTGGCAAATTTCAAACTCCAACCAAATATAAATATAGTAAACAAATTTTTGCATCATTAACCTACTTCGTCTAAAAAATCTCTTTTTAACACTTCGCTGCTGTTTTCATTCATTAAAATACCACTGGTAACGATCCGTTGCATCTTGATATACGTTTAAAACAAACTGAAAATTGCATGTATTGCAATACAAATTATTCTTATTAGATTACGCTGTGATTTTAACCTTCGAGCGGGCGCGCATTTTATTTTAACACGAAGAGGCACGCACCGTGAATTTTACGTCATACAGCTTACAGCATATTTTCACTATTTTACTCTGACATAAAATTGCATAACTATTAGTAATTAAAGAAAAAACAATATTTCAATGAGTTTAGGAAAGTATTTTATTTGCAAAACTATAAATAAATAAATAAAAACACTACAAAAAACAGTGTTTTTTTTAGTCAGAAATCAACAAAAGGCGGGTGAATAAATTTAAGCAATTGCTTTTACTTAGTAACTGGTCAGCTTTACGTGAATAAAATTTGAGCAATTTTGATTAACTTTTTATTTACGTAAAGATGAACAATTGCTGAGTAAATTGTTTAACTTTACGTGAATAAAAATTTAAGCAAAACTGCTTAGTTTTTATTCACGTAATGCTGTTCAATTACTGAGTAAAAGCAACTGCTCATTTTTTTTCATTCATTAGGTCATTCACACGACCTAATCAATCATACAATTTTTTTTTTAATTAATTATGGCATTTTATTGATGCTGAGGACTTTTTTCTGTCTCGTGCGCATAAACGACATGTTCCGCGTTTTGGAGGCTGTTGTTCTTCTCGAACCCTCTCTGTAGACGCTCCAGAATTTATTTCCAAAAATGTCCACACATCTGATTGCAAGTTCTGAAGGCTCGCTTGAAATGTTAGATGCTCTTTCATTAGGGAAAGTGCCAAATTTTTCAAAAATATTCTGCTTTATATAAGTTATGGTGCTAAAAATAAACAATATTCGACTTTTTAATTTAATTAGCAGTTAACATTTTTTTTTTAGTTTACTATTTAGTTAATAATTACTTTTTCAATCGTTATCAGAGCCGACGGTGTCGTTAGCCCTTGTTATTTTACTGTTAATTAGTAACATTAATTCAGTTAAATTGTTTTAATTTTCAAAATGAATTTGCACCACTTTATGACTTAATAAAAACATATCCAAACTGAAACTACTTTTAAAAGATGTAAAATTAGAGGTAGCGGTATATATGTGTGACAACCACTAGCGGTCGAACTTTGTCATCTTCATGGCTCATAGTTAGGCATTCGTGAGAATTTATTAGAAATATTTTGATAAACGAAAACCTGTGTTTTAACAATTATATTATTATCAATAGTTGATTTTTAATAAATTCCATTTCTTGTGATTACATTTAATTTTAAAACATCTTTACTTGCAACAAGGCTGCAAGCATATTAGAGTTGGAAGTTATTGGAAGAGAAAAGATGAAGTTTATAAAGAAAGATAATGATTAGCATAAGACTTAAAAGATTGAAAAATTATATGAATCAGGAAAACAAAATTAAGGGAGCAAATTCCAAAGAACTGATGTTTTACGAAAAAAAGTTAGACATAAAAAGAACTTTATCTTTCTTTCTTTTTTTTTACCAAGTTATGCTTTCTTTTTAAATAAAAATCAATTTAAAAAAAAAAATGCAATTAACCATGAAATCTTCTTTTTGAACAAAAATTAATAAAGTAAATAAAAATTGCGATACAGATTACTTATCGCGTTTTTCAAACTCAAAAAAGTATTTTGAACTATGTAAGTGTTTGACTGATTAAATGCAAATTTTATAACTGTGAATGTGAAAAAAAACTTGACTTAATGAGAATCTGCATAAGTTTGAGCCGGAAAATTGTGCTCAAAGAATATACCAACCCAGGCATAATTGGGAATATACAAACCTGCTGTGGGCAAAGTAATTGAAAATATTTGATTAAGTGTTAAGAGAAAAGAAAACAACCTTATTACAAACTTGTAATAATGCTTACAAACGTGGCCAAACAGGGTGGGCATGATCGAAGATATAATTGATTAAAGTGGTGGTAATTATTAAAGAAATTAAAGAAAAGAAAAAAGAAAAATATTAGCCGACCTTTTGTACACTTGTCACAGTTCAATAATCATAAAATATAAATATTATTACTTATTTACTGTTTTTCTTACAAAAAATATTTTTTTTAGAATCGCAATAATAATATACTTATTGCGATTCTAAAAAAAATCTTTTGATTCAATTTCACATCAAACAAAAAACTGAGAATACTTGCGTAAAAAAGCAGAACAATATCAAACTAAATAACTTTTTTTGCTTGCAGCTTTTAAAAAAACATAATATTTAATAAAGACCATATAAATTAATAACAAGATTAAACATGCCCACACTTCATCTTCTTCTGCTTTCAAATATAAATAGCTTAATTCTAAATATAAATCACTATAAATTTTTTGGATACAGAATAGTCTTACATTCGCCTTCAGTTGCTTCTGCCTCCCAATTATTGATTGCCGCCTAAATTTTTTTTGGAAGCACAATGTTTTGGAAGCGAAAAGAGAAGAGCGAAAATTGAAATATTATAAAAGCCTTCTCAATTGAATGCGCCATCAATTGAGACGCTGAAGGCTTTTATAGCCGTTGTTAGAATACACTTTGGGGCAAGTTGGTTGTGGGCTACTGACAGTAATCCTGACTCTCAATTAACGGCAACCATCAAACAGTAGAAAAATTTTTTATCTGACACAATTAGAAGAGAAATTAGATTCAAATATTAAAAAATTGGTATGAAAATTGTGTGATTTATTGCCAAACAATAACAACTTTAAATTATGAATTTTCAAAACAACATGAAAAGTGGTGACGTGCCTGTTAGATTAATTACAACTATTGCTATGAGGGTGGAGGGGGAGGGGTATGAAAACATTGTAGGGGTCTAATAATACACTTAAAATTTATTTGATCATTAATTGATCCACAATTAGTTTAAGTCCTTTACCGACCAAAACTTCTAGCACTATGTCATTATGGCCACTTGGCTGCAGTCTGTACATTGCCAAGCAATTTATATTGTGTAGCAGAGTCTAATTGCAAATACTAATTCCTGGCAACCCACTAATGGTCTGCATTTCTTTTTTGCGGCAAAAGTTTGGCACCTTTATCAATTTTATTTTTATAAATCCAAATAGTAAAGGATGACTCTCATTATAAAATTTTGTTGAACAAATTTAATCTTTTCGTTGAATTCAAACTAATATACCATAAACATTATTCAATGCTTTTTTATATCCGAAGATATTGTAAGCTTAGCGTCGGAATAGCAACAAATAGTCATAAATTCTAATCCAAAGTAGCGTCCGTTATTGAGCAACATTTTTGCATACCGAAGTCTTACTCAAGCGTTGAGTTAGCGGTAACTGGATTTAAACTCGTATCGCACAACAGTCCGGGTTTTAACAATTCGTTTGACGCCCTAACCAATTGAGTTATCTAGTTTACCCAAAAAAAAATTACGGTTAGCGTCCTATTTCGGTGGGCGTGTATTGAATTGCATGTTAGCAATTCAATTCACAATTAAGGCTTTCCAAGTAAGTCATGAATGGTACTAAAATTGCAACTCATCATATACTAATATGTTAAATAGTTGCTCATTGGACAAACAAAACCGGCGAGCAACCACTCATTTACGAAAGTAACGCCAACATGCAATAACACTTTGTTGCCCAAACAAATTCGCTAAGAAAACTAATTTGTGCTGCTCGGGTAGCCTTTTCGAGACACCTTAATTTTTTTATTTTTTTCAATATTATTCCGCCAGAGGAAAATGTTTTTATTTATTCCATCCTAATGCGTTTTGATCTTACTTCATTACACTTTTTTTATTAGATTTTTATTGATTTATTAAATTAACTTGTTTTGACTTTTGATGTTATTTTAGCATTGCTCAACTTTTTTGGAATTGTCTTTTAAAACGTTGGTCTTACAGTGCCAAATACCAAGCACTCGGTCAACTAAACACTTTGTAAGGTCTAATGTTTGGTACCGCATACCTAAAACACTTGATATACTTGACTTTTTTTATACTTTGGTATCAACATCCTCGCTCCCCACCACCACCACCAAAAATATCCGGATCCGTCACTGATATTGTTGAACTCATTTTAAAACGTTTATAAAATTAACTTAAAAATTTTGTCTCTTGTTTTTGGTTTTTTTTTTCTTGTGATTGTTTTTTCCCTATCTTTTCAATCTTTTAACCGTGAAATAAAATGTGTTTTTCAAACTGAGACGAACTTTTTTTTCACTATTTTTTGATTGGTTTGTAATGATAAATCTTTTGATTTAAATGAAAAATACAAAAAAATTCAATGACACTTTAGTGTCTTAAAAATAAAAAGTGGGTAATGTCTGGTCTAGCTGGTAACAATTTTTTTATCAAATTCTTTGTTCTTCCTTTTTATTTTATTTTAATCTTCTGAATCTTTTGATCTTAGCTACATGTGTTTTTCAAACTGAGAGCGAAATTTTTGGGCTGTCTTTTGATTGGTTTATAAGTATAAATCTTTTGATTTGAATGAAAAGATACAAAACTGAGATTTTCGTAAACACTGAATGTAAAATGGAGTAATGCGCAGTTCTAAACAGATTTTTTTGATACAGGATTTTAAATAAAATTAATTTTTATATTTCTTACATTATATTTCTTATAATATGAGCGAAGATCAAGATCTTTCCAATGCATGTGAATTTATCAAAGGTTTGTTTTAGGTTTTTTTATCCAATTTTTGGGTTCGTTTCTATCCTAAGCTGGATAAGTCGTTTTATATATTTAACAACTACAGGTATCCTTAATTAATTATGATTAGATACCTCTATACACAAAGCAAAGTTTTTTACGGTTTATTTTTTACTTTTTAAATGTAATTAAAAAAAAAAAAATTAAAAATAGAAGTTTCAAACTTACTTTGATTGGATTTGCAAGTACGTGATAATTCTTTAGTTAATAAATAGTATTTATTATCGATCTTAGAAATTTATTAATTAAGCTATTTAAAACTAGCTATATTTACAGCTAATATATATATATATATATATATATATATATATATATATATATATATATATATATATATATATATATATATATATATATATATATATATATATATATATTCATGTCCTCTGTCAAGTAATACCTTCTATGTGTAAAAAACAATTTCTTTCCTATAGAAGTTTAAACTGATTAACCTAAAGTAACTCAAAAAAAAAAAAAAAAAATTAACAGACAAAAGATGAGTTTTGCTTCACAAACATATTTTCATTAGTTTTTGATTATTTTTAAATTTTAATAGAATAAAACCTGCATAAGAGATATTACTGGATTTTTGCAACATCTTTTAATTGAAATATACTGCTAATACCCATACTTATAGTGTAAGCACATGTGACACTTTAAAAAAAAAGATGTACATTTACAAGTATATGTATATATATATACATATATAAATGTTTATATATATACATATATATGTATATGTATATATATATATGCAGCCCTCGAAATTAGGAAAAATAAAGTCGGCAATGATTTGCCGACCTTAATCTGTGTGAGTTCAGCATCAGGTCAGCAGAAAAAATGTAAAAGTTTTGATCATAAGACATAGAAACAAGGTCGGCAATTTTTTGCTCACCTCAAATGCTTCTAGGTCAGCATTGTGGAGTGCTGACCCTAATTCCGAGGGTTCTGTATGTATATATATACACACACACATATATACAGTACCATGAATAAGTTTTAGACCACTCTCTGGGGAGGCCAGGTCATCGATTCCAGTACTCCTTCCTCTGCCATTTCATTTAAATAATTTTTTGCCACTCGGGAACAATGTTTTGGGTCATTATTCTTAAAATTATGACCTATTAGTCTCATTCCGGATGATACAGCATGGTGCCTTAGGATATCCACATAACGTTCCCCGCTGAGTCGCCCCCCTATTTTGATCAAATCACATACTCCAGATGAAGATAAACAGCCCTAAACTTGTAAAGAGCTTCCTTTGTGTTCAATAGTAGGGTTTAAACACTCGGGCTGATAGGCTTCTTCAATTCTTTTTCAAACATATTGGCGTCCTTTTGTTCCAAAAACTTCAAATTTGAACTCACCGGTGTACAGAACGCGATTAAACATTTCCTGGGCCCGATCTTTGTGTTGTTTTGCATATTTAAGTCATTTTTCTTTATTGCCACACCATAATAATGGTTTTTGAATTGCAACTCACCCTCTTAATCCCGAGTAGGTGTCGTCGAATGAAAGAAGAACTGACATTTTCCCCAGTTGCTGTGTTAATATCTTTTGCCAGCTCGGTTGATGGTTTTTTTGTATTTCTTAAAGATAGGGTTTTTTGTATTTCTTAAAGATAGGGTTTTTAAATATTTATTGTCATCTTTTGTTAGCTTAGGAGGTCTACCACTTTTCTTTCTTTCTTCAAGGGAGCCAGTTTTTCTGACTTCTGTAACAGCATTCTTTGAATATCCCGTTTTGGATGTAGCTGTTATGACACATCGTTTTAATAAATAAACAAACAAATCCCTCATGTTTCCTCATCAATTTTGTTTATTTATTCAAAATAATTTATTCTTTCAACTTTTATATATATATTTATAATATATTATTTAACTTAAGTACGCTTTAAAAAAATTGCATAGGAAATAATTTATAAATACCTCTAATTATACAAGTAGTCTAAAACTTATTCACAGTACTGTATATACATATATATATATATATCTACGTATTTATAATGTGGTAGTGGTGTAATAGTAGAGCACTCGCTTCATAAGTGAGAGTTTCCAAGTTCGATCCCCACCACGTCCCTGGTAGTACCGCACTCAACTAGTTTATCCACGCAGCGGCCTTGTTTGTCAGCGTTCGTGTTTTGGAGATATAGAGCTGAGAGAGGTTATAACCACAATTAAGTAGCCTCCTCGTCTGTAGTGACCTTCACAGCCTTGAGGAGGTGAATCAACAAAAAAAATATATACATATATATATATATATATATATATATATATATATATATATATATATATATATATATATATATATATATATATAAATTAATAAAAACACTTATTTAATTTTCTTAAAAAAAATGTTTCTCCATCAGTAGGCTCATCAGTAGGCATGTCTAAATATCAAAAAATTCAAACTATAGAAAAAATGTTTTACAGGAAATAGGGAATTATTGTAAATAATGATGTAATAACTGTAGTTATTTTCCAACCATGAAGTTGCATCAACTACATTAAAAAATTATTTATGAAAAAAATTCTTTAGAATTAGGATACTTTTTGTCTGGTCATTTGTTTTTATAATTTTTTATTAGGTACTTATTTTCATGTCTGCATTTAGAAATTAATTCAGATTTTTTGTTAAGTAAATTTTTTTGATTGATTCAAATGAGTAATAATTTCAAATTTTTCTTGTAAACATAGTACACGGTTTGTACTGTACCTGGAAATCCTGGAAAACCTGAAAAATTAGTTTTGGCTAAATTCATGGAAAACCTGGAAAAGTCTGGGAATTTTTTTTTTAGTCATATAATCAGGGAACTCTCAAGGAATTCTGATAGGGAAGTTACTTGTTTTACAATTAAGCTGTTATGTTTTTGTTGATGCTACTCATTAATTTGTTTTGACAATTAAAAAATACTCCACAGTGTTTTATATGAAGGCTTTGTTTAAATGATTTAAAGGTCATTTAAATATAATATCAAAATTGTTTATTCCAAAGTTGGAATAAACGACTTTGAAACTTTGATATTTTCAATAACAATGGAATAAACAATAATATATTTATATTATGCAAAACAGTTTTGAATAAAGTAAAAAGTAACAGATTACTTTGTTTATTACTAACCATTATTTTCAATAAATACATTTTATTTAAATTATCTATGGTTTTTATTTTATCATTACAATAATAACAAATGTTTCTTTTTTTTAATTTATAAAAAAAAAACTTTCTATATTTATTTTTTTCATGATCTACATAAATCGAGTAAAACTATTTCAATAATTTATTTATAAAAAGCAGAGTAATTCCACGTCAAAACAACCAATTTTTTTTTAAAATGCAACCCTTGGATTTTTTAAATATTTTTACCATAGTTAGTACATTATAAAATAAGATAAATCCCAAAATTTCAAGGTCTAACTCCCAACGGTTCGTGAGTAATGGTTGTTTTAATTTTGGCTACTATTATTGTTTTGGTCATTTTCCGCCATTTTTAAATTTATATTTCTCCTTATAAAACCAAGTCTATAAACATTTGAGTTCTAAAAATAAGTGACTTAGTTAATTTCTAGGTGAGGAATTTGAATATATAAATAAAAAACTCATTTTATAATTTAAAAGTACCTAAATATCAATTATAAATGTTAAAATAATGGACACCTGCCCCAGTAAAATTTTTAGGTGTGCAGTAAATTTTTTAAGCCTAAAATTTCAAATTAGATCATTGTATGTTTGAAGAACATTGTGTGAAAAAATCATTTCTGCCAAATACATAGTTTAAAAATTAAATGAAAAATATTACAAAAAAAGCAAATATAGCATATTTCGCTTATCGTAGTATTCAAAATAAATAAAAATGATGCATACTTAAATTGATATACAATTTTTTATAATATATCCATTAAAAATTATTGATTTACAAATATATACTTATTAATTTTGTTAAAATCTTTTTTTGAAAGTTCGTATTTGTCTGATATTATTGTTGGTGCACTTATTAATGTTATTACATTAATAAGTGCACCAAAATGTTATTGGTGATTGGTATCCAACAATAATTATTCCTTTTCGGCCGGAAAAACTGTTCAGATGGACCGTGTGGATGCATAAACTTTATTTTTATATCATTATATTCTTCATCTTTTTCTTCAACTACTGCAATTCACCAAAACGAGTCATATGTACATGCGTAATATTTGTATTTCTGCATTAGCTCAAAATTTATTAAACTTAAATTTTGGTAATTTTTTAGTTATATTAATAGATTTTGGATTAATATTGTTACTAGTTTTTTTAAATAACAGATGCTTTCGAAACTGGTATGCAATGGTGAAATGCTCGACTTCCTGGTATTGTTTTTTCCTTCTCAAATCGTTTATTTTATGTAGCTCTAACATTAACCATAGTTCCTTTATCAATTTTAAAACACTTTATTGTGAGCGTTTTTTGAGTGCAAATTCAAACATTGTATCGATTGTTAGTATTTGATTTTTCTTTGGACGTTTTCTTGCTGTTGTTCGTTTTACTGTATCACCTATTGCATCACAAGAAGATTTGCCATGACTGATTGCAAAAAATATCCATTCAGCTTTCAATAAAAAATCTTCTGAGTGATGGCATAGATTTTGAAAACTTTTATACTGTCCTCCACATCCATCAGAAAAGTAATACAATTTGAAAATTAAAGAAGGGTTTCTTTGATATAATGACATAAAATATATTTGAAATCAAATTACCTTTCTTTTTTTTTTTTATGCACTTTATAAACATTACAACAATTGCCATTTTTCTTTTCAAATCTTTTTCCAAAGTAGTGAAAATGGTGATTACAAATGCTGAATAGTTCTTCACAAGCACGCAACTCAAATCTCCATAAAATGTTTTGACGAGTATCAGTGTCTAGGTCATGTAGTAAAAAATCTCTTTATTTCTAGAATATGAGGTTTTATGGCATTCTGACTTCAAAACTTTACCAATATCACATGAAATCATTTTGATAATGAATTAAAAAATGTTATACTTGCAAATTTAAAAATGCACAAGTATTAATTACATTATTTATGTAGAACTAATTGCAACATTTAAATTAGATGAATATGTCTGAATTCAGCAATTAAACTTTGATAATTGGAAAAGAAAGGAACCAAGGAACAAAAAGGAAACAAAAAATACATTAAAAAAACTTTCATAACTTAAGAACCACTTAGATTTAGATTTAGGTAGGAATTATCATTTTTTCCTAAAGTACTTTAGCAAAAATTGAAAAAAAAATCAGAGAATTTAGGGTTGTATGGCCTGGTTGTTTGAAATGGAATTACTCTTAGGAAAAGAAAATAAAAATTGCACGTTTAATTCGGGAGCGGATCCATGATTTTTTGACAAAATTTTAAAAATTTGTACAATTTTTAGTCTTATTAAAGTAAGTAATTGTTCTGTTTGGAAAAATCAATTCCCTTCACGTTTGGGCGGATGATTTCTACTTTTTAGGGTATTTTTGTTCCCAGGCTATTCGCAGCGCAATTTTTTGCAAAACATCCTTAAATGACATAGGTATGAACATTCAAAGGTTTGGAGTATAGAACTTAGCTGGAAGTTGTTTAACTCAAACACCAAAAAATCGTTGTCCGCCCCAGCAATTATATATACATTTTAGTACAAAAGTAAAATAATTACAAAACTATGTATTTGGCATAAATGATTTTTTCACACAATGTTCTTCAAACATACAATGACCTAATTTGAAATTTTAGGCCTAAAAAATTTAACGCACACCTAAAAATTTTACAGTGGCAGGTGTCCATTATTTTAACATTTATAATTGATATTTAGGTACTTTTTAATTATAAAATGAGTTTTTTTATTTATATTTTTAAATTCCTCACCTTGAGATTAACTAAGTCACTTATTTTTAGAATTCACACGTTTAAAGGCTTGGTTTTATAAAGAGAAATGTAAAATTAAAAATGGCGGAAAATGACCAAATCAATAATAGTAGCTAAAATTAGAACAACCATTACTCAGGAACCGTTGGGAGTTAAACCTTGAAATTTTGGGATTTATCTTATTTTATAATGTAATAACTATGGTAAAAATATGAAAAAAATCCAAAGACATAGGGTTGCATGGCCTGGTTGTTTTGACATGGAATTACTCAGCAGCAACTTTAAATGGTACCTACCTAATACCTGGCAAGCATGTTTGAACCATTTCTGAAGGTCTATCAGACAGATGCTCTAATGTCTTTGCTTGTGTATATTTATGATACTTTACAGAAATGGTGATCTTTTGCAGTTGATTAAAAGTATTCCTAGGATGTTCATTAAATCTAAAACTATTGAGACTTTGAAAACTCATAATTTTGCACCAAAATTAATCTGCAAAATAAAGAGAACTATTTGAAACCCAGTAAAATTGGTGTTGGATTTGCTGCTGAATTATCACTGTCAAAGCTCAGAACGAATGATGCAGTTATTTTGAAGGATATTGAAGAGTTTAAAATTCAATGCATGCATATTTTCATTACACCTGAAAAAAATATTAAATAAAAATAATGTCAAATAAAAACATTGCTGCATCATCTTATCTCAACTAAAATATTAACTGCTTCTTATTCTGACAAAGTTATCAACAAGTTTATGTTATCAAAATTTGCAATGAATTGTGGGATGCTTTCATTAGATTTAATGAATTGTGGGATGAATTTCATTAGCTATGATCAAAAGAATAAACACCCTGATGATTTTTACTTCAAAGACTTTAAAAAAGTATCCAGAGTTTATGTTATCCAAAATTATATATCCAATATATTATTTAAAAAAGTTTATGTTATCAAAATTTGCAATGAATTGTGGGATGCTTGGCTTTTATTAGCTATGATCAAAAGAATAAACACCTTGATGATTTTTACTTCAAAGGCATTGACATTAAAAAAGTATCCAGAGTTGTCATCTGTCATTAGATTGGTTCTGACTCTGAATCATAGACAGGCATCAATTTAACAGGGTTTAGTGTCAAGGATTTTGTTACTGATAATATATCAACAGATGGCATTGTTAGGCTGCGCTTTGTGCGTGATTTCAAAACTTACCAACAAAAAAAACCAACTCATGCTTGAGGATGAGAATTAAAGAATAAAAAACATTCAATGCTAGATCAGAAAGCCATTATTTTGTCTAAAATTAAAGAGCTAAATTGAAGTTAGAAATTTTTGTCATAAGTGTGGAACAAGCAGAAAAAGAAAATATATCATAGATATATTGTTTTCTTTTTCAGTAGAGCGCTTGCCTCATAAGCGAGGCATTCCGAGTTTTATTTCCACCAAGCCCCTCGTAGTACTGCACTTAACTTGTTTCTCCCTGTAGCTACTTTTTTTGTCAAGGTTTGTGTCTCGGAGTTATAGAGTTGAGAGAGGGTTGTAATCACAACTGAAATAAGCCTCCTCGACTGTAGTGGCCTTCATAACCTTGCGGAGATGAATTAAAATATATTTTATATATATGTAATGTATAGGTTGCAGAGAACATTATTAATATTGGAGGAAAAGAGAAAATGAGTTAACAGTTGTTGCATTTTGACAATTTGTTTATTGATATAAAATATTATTTATGTTGATGTTTATTCAAATATGGCTAGTTGAAAAAACAACAACAAGTTTGAATGATGAACAAAACAAAAAAGATCAAAAGTTTTCCTTGCAGAGCCTTAAGTTGAATAAAAAATGGAATTAGCTAATAAAGTTCAATAAAAATTATATCGTAAAAGTGCATAAGATCTCCTACATATATTTTTTAAATCAACTTAGCGTTGCGTAATTTATGAACAATCCCTTAAATGTTCTTTGTATTTAATGGATCACATATGATGAAGCAGACCTTTTTTTATTATTTTCTTTAAAAGGTTTATGTCAAAAGTAATTTAAAAACTTGTCAATGTTTATTATATCCATTATGATTTTTGTATAGCAATTTTAAACAATTTTAACTAGAAAATTGCTTTGCACAATGACCTTCCTAAACAGACAATGCATTTTACTTATTATATTTGTTTGTTTTTGTTTATTCGATTTTAGCTCATTGATTCCTTGTCAGTTTCTGTTTCTAGGCCCTGTTTTAGTTTGTTTAAACAACATCTGTTTAAACCTCTGTATTTTCAGTTGATGATGTTTTTAATTAAAAGAACTAGATCGTGTGGAATTTAATAGGTTAGTCTGGCTATCTATGCTCAAAATATTTTGCAATGTTTATAAGCTATGTTTTGTTATACTGTGCTATTTTTATCTGAAGATATTGTTGGATTAGCAAGGTTACAACTACAAATAGTGATAACAAACGACTTACTCAAAGTAGTCTCTGTTATAGACCAACTATTGGAAACTTTGTTTTTCTTGAAAGATATTTGTGTTTTTATACAACTTTATAATTACATAAATATTTCAGTTAATTTTTGTTTCAGCAAAGGATGATTATTAAAATATTTTATGTGCATAATTTTTAGATTTTCTTGAAGATCATCTGAAACTTACGTTTTTTAAAACCTATATTTTTCTTAGTGTTTATGACTATGGAGTCATCCTTAATAATAAGATCCATTCTAACATTTATAATAAGATCCATACTAATATCCAACTTAACTAATAGCTAAATTTTATAAGTTTTGTCATTCGAAGCATGTACAATTTTAGCATTTCCATTACAGTAGATAGTAATTTTAAACATTTTATAAAAATCATTGCAAATGTTGAAAATGGTCAGGGAAATTTGTCTGATTTTTCATATAAATAATTGGCTACGAACCCTGTACTATACATTTTCTGGAAATGTTATTATACGCAGGCGCAGTTTTTAGAATAGACCAGTTTAATTTAAAATTAATATTTTTTTCTTTTTGTTGCCAAATATATTTTGACAGCATAGTCTCTTTTGAACATTTTTTGTTTAAAAGATTGTTTATGGTTGGCATAACATTTTTTCCATTTGCCCTCGGTTAAGTCAGTATATTGTTTATTAGGGTTGTTTTGCATTTGTAAATAATATTTTTTGATAAGCATTTGCCATCCATAGGGCATTTAAATTTTGGCTTGCATTTAAAATTTTCAGTACTTTTTTTCTTTTAGAAATTCATTTTTTTTAATGCATAATTATGGCCTTTTATGATTCTTTCAATATTTTTTGTACAGCTATAGCTTACTTTAATAGTGTTTCTGTTAAAAATTTTGTGCAATTTATTAGAGGGAGGAAAATGTTTGTCTATTAATTTTGAAAACACTTGTGCAATATTTGTTGAAACATTTTTGCTGTATGGAGGGTTGAACCAAATTATATTTCTATTTTGCTTTTTTGCAATTTTTGTTTCAAATTTTAGCTTGAAATTTTTAAATAAGCCATTATTTTGCATTGATTAAGACACAAGTATAAACTTCAATTTAATAAATTATTTTTTTATCTCTTACCTCTCTTAACATATATTTTATCCATTGCAAAGTTTGTATCTGCTATCTTTTAAAGGTGCCATTTTCTTATTCCTTATTTTCTACGCCAATAAATCTCTTATTTAATCTTGTATGGAATGCTGTAATCATATTTTGGCTAATTCTTCTAATGAGGCCCTTTTAGATCAGGTTCAAAATACATGTTTTTTTTTTTAATTTTATGTTAATTCACCTCCCCAATGCTGAGAAGGCCGCTACTTTTGAGGAGGCTACTTTAGTTGTGGTTACAACCCTCAACTCATTAACTCTGAAACACCAATCTTGACAAACAAGGCCACAGCGTGGTGAAACAAGTTGATCACATTACTGCCAGAGACATGGTGGAGATTATTCTCTGAACTTCTCTCTTATGAGGCAAGCGCTCTACCACTACACTACTACCATCTATATAGTTGAACCTGCTCTATCTGCCAAGCTTGAGTCTCTTGCATTTTTTTTTCTTTTTTACAAAAGTTAACATGGTTGCTGCTCAAGCTAGCTACCATTACTTGTTCCATCAACCAAACTTTAATCTTGCATGACTTGTTGTTCAGCAAGTTGCATTTTTTTCAAAAACACATAGAAACAGTTACATAACATTAATTCTCTTTTGTTTTTATGTCTCAAAGTTCTCTTTTGCCTTAATGCTTTCCTAACTCATACAGTTTATAGTTTTTTTTCTCCCAATAAAACTCATACAGTTTATAGTTTTTTATCTCCCAATAAAAAAAAAAAAAAGAGTAACCTCCTCGACTAGTAGTAATGTCCTCCACTAGAGAACTATAAAATTGCATCGTCTTTTTAACTGTAGTGGTCCCTCTGGGGGTGGTGAATGTATTTAAAAAAAGAAACATGGGTAGTTTTTAATACCCTAAATGATTATCTTTGCATACAAGGACTTCTGTAAAGCATTAGCCCCTAAGTAAAGAAGGTCTTATTTCTGAGTTGGCTTCTCCTAGCTTATGCTCAAAACAGGGATTCCTAAAAAGCAGAACATTCATTAAAGAACAGAATATTGTACACATTCTTTCTAAATATTACTTTAAATAAAAATGTTTAGAATATTCAAAATACATGCTAAATATTCTTTTCTCGTGTTTTTGTTTAACTTTATTAAATTTTTTTTTAGAACGACTCTACTTTGTTGCACTAAGGAACAAACCCAGAGAAACTTCTTTGCTTCATTATTTTTGTATTGATGACGAATTAATATATGAAAAGTAAGTAATTCAAATAATTAATTTAATGAAATAAAAGATAATAAATGACACCATCAGATTTATTTTTTTAAAGTTTTCTATATGAATAATAAAAAAGTTTATTATTTTAATGAGTTCATTTCTATATAGAATATAAAGTACGAAAAAAATTAATTTTTGTGTTTGATAAACAGGATGTTATAAGGAATAAAAAGGCTCTTGTTCTTTGAGATAAATGGTTAAAAATATATATTTGTAGCATTTTGTACTTCAAACTCATCCTTTAAAATAAATTTCTAAAGGATGAAGTATTAAATGTACTGTAAATAATTAAGTTAATAGTTAAAAGGAACTGGAGAGTTCCTTTTAACTACTAACTTAATTAAAAACTTTAGTGATATTATTGAATTTATTTATGACCTCTAATTAAGATATACAAATGTAGATATTCCATCATTTTTCAAAAGTATGTCAACCTGATACTCAAAATAAACAAAAAATTTTAAAAATTTTAAAAATAGTAATCACATTTTTTAAAAACAAAATTAAAAAAATTTATTAATAAAAACTGTAATCAATTAATAATTGTAATTAAGTTATTTTAAAAGTATCAAAAAACAATAGTTTTTATGCAATTAATCTAAAATATTTTTTTTTTTTATAAAATGATTATTATTTTTGAAATTTTTATATAATTTTGCTTCATTTGAGACCTAACATGGCATACTTTTTAAAAACTTTTTTTTTATTTGGAACCAATCAAATCTTTTTAAGCCATGTACATTATTTATTGATGGAATATTCCAAAGATTTTTTGCACACATCAATAGGATCATAATTAGTGGGTATCCCAAGAATTAACTGAAAAAAAGTTTTTTGAGAACCAGTTTAATACACATTAGTAATTGCACCTTAATACAATTGGTCATTGGTAAGTGTAGTTTTCTGTTTAGTCAGTGCTTTCGCGCTCAAACCTTTTTGTGCTTGAATGCCACATATGCAAATACTTTGGTGAGTGTTTAAATAAATGCTTACCAAAAATATACAAGCATTTTTTTAAATTGCAACATCTTTTTTGTTAATCAAATACTTTGATGAAATATCATAACACTTTTAAGTACAAATTATTTTATTTAGAATGAAACATTCATTTTGCTATTTTTGTAATAATTTTTACAATTTAGCATTTAAATGAAATGTTTATTTGCCATTTTTATTTTTATTTCTTTGTTTAGAATTTAGATAAAACGCTTTTTTACCGTTTTTATTTTAATTAGAATATTTCTAAAGTGTTTTTTTGTTGTAGTTTTTTAAATTTAAATAGCAAATAAAAATGAATTTTTATAGTTGCGTACGTTAGCCTAATAATAGCCATCTGGCCAGCTTTTTTGTACAATGGTAATACGTTTTAAACAGAGAAGACTGGTGTAGATCAGCTTATAGATATTAGGTGATGAATTGGAATATGTTCATTAAAAGCAATGATACACTATAAGGAAATGAAACAAGCTTTGTTTTCTAAATCTATCGATATCCAGCAACTGTTTTTATGGCTTTGATAGAACCAACACAATGAGTAGTGTACAATTGTTTAGAAACTAGGGTGAAAAATATTTCTCTTCATTCAAAGTATATTAACTGCAGATATCAATGTTTGAGGCTACAAATAAGTTTCTGTTTTTTTTTGTTTGTTTGTTTTTGTTTAAAATATGGCTTTATTTCAATTACAAAATAAGTTGATACATTATTCAAAGTATTGCCCATCTGAAGCTATAACATTTCTTCATAATCTTCCAAATAATTAATAGATTAAATTACCAAATAAATGGGAAAATTGAATAATATATTTAACAGGCATTGTTTAATGGCATTGCATTTTTAGAATGTTCTTCATTACTCTATAAACTATTTAAAAAGTTGATTTAAAAAAATTCTTAAATTTGCTAGAACTCCTCCGTCGTGCAGTCTTCTTACTGTTATTAGCAAAGTCTTTGAAAATTTAACAAACTTCTAATACCTCTACTTAGTAGTCTAACAACTTACTAACTGATGAGCGATGCAAATTTTGATCTTCTCGATCTATTTCTGACTTGTTGACAGTTTTAACAGAAAGATTCTATAAAGTTTGGCATGCTGGTCTTCTCTATAAATTGCTTCAAATGCTGTATTTTGCAAAGTTTTTATATTGTTGAATCACTCCTTTCCGTTATTTTAATTATTTCTTTCTATTATTTTTTGTCTCAGATTTTTAAAATGATCTCTCTACTGTGGCAACTTGAGTTTACAGTGACTGGTGAGTTATAGCTCAAACAAAAATTGTTTAATGCTAATTGCAGTGTTGTTAATATTCTATATTGATTGATAAATGACATCACTCTTACTGAATCCTCAACTCAGTCTTCTTGGGTTATCATTTGGTACTGACCTCTCTTGGAAACTATTTATACAATTGATTGGAAAGTCAGCATCTGTTAAGTTTACCTTTCATTATTCTTGATTCTGTTTTCTACCTTTATAAATATCTTATTTGACCTTGTATGGAATACTATTGCTGTTAATAGGCTTGTTTATCTAATAAAGCACTCACCCTTTTAGACAAAGTTTAGAAACACATTGTAAATGTTGTTGGACCTGCTCTAGCAGCCAATTTTAGTCTCTGTCCCAATTTCATAAGGTTGAATCTCTTTTTTTTTTCTTTATATACTTCTCAAGCAAGCTATCGTTTGTTTCATCAAATCAAACTCTTTGGTGACTTATTCTTGTCCTTGTCTCAATAAATATATTTTATTGGTGTTGCTTATGTTTATGCATTTGAGGTCATAGGTCATTCTGATTAGGTTCCATTTGATTATGGTAAAGTAGTTGGAAAAGTGTTTTTCCATTGTGATAATTCTCCTTTACACTTTGAAATAAACATTGAATGATCATCTTTTAGACCCAGGTATACTTCTGGTTCTTTGGTTAAAAATCTTATGCAGATTGGTCTCATTTATGACTATCTTTAGAGATCTCTATCCTACATCAGTTGAGATTTTTTGTAATATTTACGACATGGAGATTTTGAATACTTTTTGTTTGTTTTAAGGGTGTTAAATACCACAACCAACTATTTACAGCATTTTAAGCAAAAATTGATTTCTTTTTTTTTTTAAAGGAATCTTTTCAGTTTTAGCCAAGTTCAGGTGATTTCGGAAAGCTTAAGTTTACAACTACTTTAGTATCTTTTCAGTTAAAAGCACAAGACCAGGTGTTAGAGTTGGGTACAAAGTGACTGAGGCCCCGGTTAAAAATGGGACTTTTTACAAACCTGGATCCGGCAAAATTATTATAAGATTTAGCAAGGGTTGATAGCTGGGGCTAGCAAAAAGTTTATAATACTTCATATATTATATATTTATGCTTGCATTTACTATTTATTAAATACTGGCTTAAAAAAATATATATATTTTTTATTAATTCACTTTCAACAAGGTTGCAAGCAAACTTCTATTAAGTTATAAGTTACTAGAAAACAAATGGTTAAAAAACAAGGAAATGGTTCACTGAAGGCTTATAAACTTGTAGGTTGTATAAAACAAAGCATGAAGACAGGTGAGAGTTTTAAGGTTTTGTTGATGTGCAAAGAAAAAATCTAGATAAACAAAAAAATTTATAGCATGAAGGAAACAATACAGTAAAAAGATGCAACTTTGCTAAATGATAAGCCAAGCGAAAATGAGTTTTGGTTGATCGAACTAGAGATAATAACTTTTAACCATAATCATGGTTGATGCTCGTTTGAGCATCAACCATGATTATATTTGTAGAAAAGAGATGCAAACTTACAATGATGAGATAGTGTCTCAAACTTGGCAGATTAAACAGGACCAACTATGTTTATAGTGTGCTTTTGATGTTTGAAAGTGAGAGGATTGTTATTCTTCAATATAAGAATGTCAACAATATTGTACAATATTGTTATTTGCAGTAAATAACTGAGATTTTTGGAGTTAATATCCACAAGTCACTGCAATCCCTATTTGTTACAGAAGAGAGATCAGATTAAAAATCTGCTGCTTGTTCTAAGGGATCAAAAAGTAAAGACTTTTTGTCAAGACAAAAGTATAGAGCTGAGTTGTCAGCGAATGAGCCACTTTAGATGTAAGGTTGTCAGAAAAATTGTTATTGTAGATAAGAAACTCGAGCAGATAGGACCTTTTTTAAAGTTGCTGGAAGTCGAGGACTTCAAGAATGACCCGAAAACTGTGGAAAGAAATTAATAATTTCAAAAATAAAGAAACTAATCTTAGATAAAAAACTAATCGTAATATAATTAGAGAGGTCAGTGTATTTTCTAAAGTTTTTATTTAACACTTATTAATAGTTTAGTAAAAATTAAAGGGAGTTTTAAAGAACCCTTTTTTTGACTATGATTGAAAAAACCACAAGCCGTAGAACAGTTTAATTAAGAATTGACTTGAGCATCGGAAGCCGGAGTGATTTGATATCTAACGATGGGTTAATCTGTTTATCTTGAATGGTAGAAAGAGTATGGCCATTAGACTCAATTGTCAAATTAGAGGAAAAGTTCTTTGCAAATAGCTCGGCCTTATTCTGGGGAGAATTAATAAGATCAGAGGTATGAGTTAGAGATGGAATATTAGACTTTAGTTAATGACACTGTTGAAGATTTTCCAAAAGTCCCTAGAATCTAATATCTGAGATAAGACAAAATATTTAATAAACTGAGAATAATAGAGCTTAGCATCAGACAGGAACTTTTTCATTGACTTCTTGCAATAATAAAAAGACATTTGGATGACTTTTTATTATTGCATGGATTTTCTGGTTTGGCGCTAAACCATCCATTTGTTTTCAAGAGCAAATTTTTTATTGTAAAAAAGATTAAAAAATTAAATATGGTTTAATATATAGCAACTGCACAAGAAAGTGAAAAACTTGTTGTATCGAACAACATTTGTCTGAAAAGATTAAAGAGGCTTGTTTATCAGCATAGAGAGGTAGTAGCTTCAGGAGAAAATAGTAGAGATAGAAGTAAGAAAACTTGGAGAGATTGCATTACCTGCGGTATGTATGAGCTTTAGTTAAGGAAAGAAGATGCTCGATATATGTCAAGAGTTGTTTATATAAGAGAAACAGCATAAAAGGGGAAGGCTAAAGCTTCATTTAATGATGATGATGATGATGATGATGATGATGATGATGATGATGATGATGATGATGATGATGATGATCATGTTAATCATGGTAATCATTTTGATCATGATGATGTTTATATATAAATATACATGAGCATATATATATATATATATATATATATATATATATATATATATATATATATAAAGTATAACATGAATTTTTACTAGGGTTAAACTTACTAGGGTTGGATAGCATGCAGCAATTTTGTTGAATATTTAAAATTTTGTTGAATATTTTTGAATTTTGTTGAATTCGAATTAAAAGATTGGTTTCATAATTTCCAGCAGTTAATTTATGCAGAAATAAGATGTTAGAGTAAATCATTTATGCAGCCCTGCAATATTATAGATAAACTATTGTGGTAAATGTTTAGTGCATGTTTATATATTTATTAATTAGTGAAAGAATTTTTTAATTAAAAAGAAAAAAACTTTTAAGATGTAGACATAAAATGGGAAACACCCATATGTCTTCATCAAACACCATATGTCTTCATCAAACACCCATATGTCTTCATTAAACACCATATGTCTTCACAGGGTTCCCACTCCTCTTTAAAAACCTTAAATATCCTTAAAAAATAAAAACCTCCTTAAATGTTCTTAAATAACCTTTAAAAAAGTTAAAATCTGAATGCACTCCTTAATTTCTCCTTATTTTTTTGAATTTTTTTAATCGTTTAGGGAATTGATATAGTATAAATATAAATTCCCTAGATGATTAAAAAAATTCAAAAATATATATTTAATAAAAATATAGGTTTGAAAACTATCCTAGGATAGTTTGCAAACCTATAATTTTATTAAATATATATTTATATAAAGTAATATATTAATTTATAATAATTTCTCTGTTTATATATAAAATTTATTGAAAAAAATAAGATTCTGTTTTTAATATAATCGTTTTGTCCTTAATTCTCCTTATTTTTTCTTTCAAAAAATTGTTGTTCGCGACCGAATTTCCTTAAAAATTAGTAAAATATCTCCTTAAATCTCCTTAAAATTCTTACTTTTAGCCTCAGTTTTAATAGTGGGAACCTTGCTTCATCAAACACCATATGTCTTCATCAAACACCATATGTCTTCATCAAACACTATATGTCTTCATCAAACACCCATATGTCTTAATCAAACACCATATGTCTTCATCAAACACCATATGTCTTCATCAAACACCATATGTCTTCATCAAACACCATATGTCTTCATCAAACAAACCACTTATTTATTGAAAAAAAACTTATTTAACAAGTTTAAAAAAAGCACTCTCAAGACACACTTAAGAATAACAATTTTAAATATGTGTTCTTCATAACATTTTAAAGTATGACACTATATTTTGTTGTTTTTTAAGGAAACTCGAACAATCATCTTTTTTTTAGTTTTTATTCCGATTTTGGTCCTCTCAATATTTCAATGCTTTATCGTTATTGTGATAAAGTTAACAAGAAATTAAAGGTTAGTTATATATTTTTGAAAGTAATTTTGCCTGATAAAGTTCTGTATTACTTATTTAAATTATTTTTATTTTTATATATGCTCCAATTCTATTTTTTTAAATTATTTAGTGTTATAAATTTTTTTTGTTCACAAATCAAATTTACATGCGTGAGTCGGTCACCTCATGTTTGGTTAATGCCATTTGCAATTATTCATAGTCTGCATAATTTATCTATACCACTATTTGACACAATTTTACTCTTTGGATTTTAAGTGTTATATCTTATTTCTTCACATCTAAAGACTGTGGAAAAATGACATTGAGCACAAACTTTTATTTAATGACTACAGCATAAAGAACAAACTTTTATTCAATGACTACAGTATAAAGAATATTTATTTTTATTGAGACAACGACAAAAATTTTTTTACATTTTTGTTCATTCTGTCTAATAAGAAACAATGTTGTATTGAATAGACAAGGATAGTAAAACAATCACTCAATAAGAAATAATGTCATATTGAATAGACAATGACAATAAAACAATCGAAAACCTACAGAAATGAGTAGAATTTTTAGAACTGTGAGTATTGTAAATCACTTTTATGAAATAAGGGAACTATTTCATAAAAGTGTATACACATATACATAATGTAGTCCCTCATCATATTTTTTTTATGCAGTCCTTAATAATGACATTTAAAGTCCAATATATAAAATATTTATATTTGTATCAGGTTCAGGAATACTTTAGTTGTCTAAAAGTCTAGAAGTATGTAGTTTAAGAATATTCTAGAAGAATGCTCAGTATTCAATAATCGAAAACTTTCAAAAAAGTACAAATTTCAAAGTTTTACTGTCCCAGTTACAGAAACCTGACTTTACTTTGTAAAAAAATAGCTATTTTCTATTTGTTTTTGGTTAGGCAAGTTAGGAAAACACATTTTCAAACCAAGGACAAAAAAAAATGTTACATAGTGTTATCTGACTATTGACAAATTTTAGCTATCTATAATTAGTTGCAAAAATTTGCTATTGCTTGATTCTGTCCAATTGATTGAGTAATTATCAAAATGTTTATTATTATTATATATTAAAATAAACTATTAGCTGTTTAAAAAATATTTTTGAGTAACTATTTTATAAGAAAATTTATGTAAATGGTTTGTTCTGATTGGCTATAATTGGCCAGTGGTAATCAAAACTGAGTTTTCGATAAATTAAAAATAGTTTTAAATTAAATTTACTAAAAATGCTGTTTTTTTTTTTTTTTAAGTTTACATTTTTAAATATTTTATTATTATATGTAAAAAATGAAATATACGATTCCTAACCTCATCTAGCAGCTTTAAAACACCTACCCATCTCTTTATATACATACACAATCAAAGAAATTCTCTTCAGGGCTGTCCAAAAGAGATCTCTCATGGAGGTGGGGGGGGGGTGGAGGTATTGTGTGTATTTTTTGCCAACTAGAGACACAGCACAAAAAAAAGGTGCTCGATATTTGACATTTGCCAAATATACTTCAAAAGTTGCTAACTGAAATGGTAAATGTACAAATGTGCCAACTTAAATGCATATATAACAGCTTCTTTTTTTTGGGGGGGGGGGGGATGGAACACCCCTACACCCCCATCTCGGGGTGGCCCTGATTCTCTCTACGTCACATTGTAAGATTTATTTATGAAGAATAACTTAAAATTTTGGTGAGATGTGTCTTGAAAGTGTTGCAGTTGTTCTAAATTTAAATTTTTAATGCACTTTACAAGCTCTGAGAAGAAATGTTCTAATATGAAGAATGTTAAAATAAAGACAAGGATCATATAAATTAAAAATGAAAGGAAAAACACATTTCTACATTTTTGTTTTCAACAAAGATTTTTTATATATCAATTCAAAAAATTTAAGAATTTTTGATGAAAGTAAAAGTACTGACCAACACTCATTTGTGAATTGATCAACAAAAAACTTCAGCGATAATAAATGTAATTTATAATACAGCTTAAATTTCAAATTTACACTGTTAAAAGTTCAATTGTATCATTAGTGTACTTTAAAGTACTGTGTTGTACATAAATTTAATTTTAAACCGCATTAAAAATCATTTAAACTTAATATAACAAAAATTACTCATGAAATCTAAATTTGGTATTCGAAAAAGATTAAATTTCTTTATAATTTATTTCTTAAAACAATCTTATACTTAACATAGTCTTTTGTTTCTTTATCACAACTTTTTTTTTTTTTTTTTTTGTATTGAAATGTATTTAATGCAATATTTTTAAATAAAGGTTATAAATAAACCATAGATTTTATCAGTTACCAATAAGATATTTATAAACATAATTTATTTTCATAAATAAATTTGTTCAATATGTTAATAAATAATGTCAAAAGAACACAATACTGAACTAAAAGAAAACAAAAAATTTGTAAAAATCAAACAAACAATTCTCTCTTATTTAAAGAGAAAAAAATTTTTTATTTGGTTTTACATATTTTAATCTATGATAGAGAAATTTGTGTTTCACGTAATGAATTATTTAGCGGATGATAAAAAAATTTTTTTTTTTAAAATAGATATTGCAAAACTATTTTACATTCCTTTGAAACTAAATTTTACATTATACATTTTACTTAACTATTTTGCATTCCTTCAAAACTAAATTAAAATTTTTAGTTTTATAAATCATATTTAAATCTTTTAATATTTTTTAATTAAATTTTTAAATAAAAAAATATCTACATATATAAAATAATCAGTTTCTTTAACAAAAAAATTCACTGTTGTGGCTATATGCTTTTTTTACGACCTCTTATTTTCTGAATAAATGTCACATAAATGATATTAAAAAATAAATTAAGTGATATAAAATAAAAAAGTTTTTGCTTTATGTAAAACTGCTGAATGCGTATGCAAATCATCATTTCATACATAAAATTCGAGCTGGGTAACAAGGCCTGACTTTTTATAAAGATGCATAAATTTAAAAAATATAGATTAAAAAAAATTTGTCTACATTTAATTCCTTAGCTTCCTGAATGACCTGCTTGGTCATAATCTAGCCCTTTTTCTACAAACTACAAAATTGATAATTTGCAGAAAAGATGTTTTATTTATTTTACTACAATAGTTAATTATTTAATTAAACAGTTATTATTATATTTTTATATACCTTTTTAGAACACATCTCAATCAAGAAAAGTTGTTGTACACTATACATCATTTGATAATCGTAAACGAACTAATGCTGCATGTCTTATTGGTTGTTATGCTGTAAGATCATTTCCTAAAATATTATAGTTTTCATTATACCTAATTTGTTTTTTTCTTTGTTTAAAAGTTTTTTTTAATGATTATGCATTCAATACTTTTGCTTAAGACAAATCGGAGACTCCAAATACTCCTTTAGAACTTGTCTGTTAAAATCACAATTGTACTATACATATTTTAAATAAATTTTATGATTTTCGAAAAATAGATGGAGGTAATTGCACTTATAGCCCCCACTTTTAAACATGGGGTCCCATGCTGGAACCTTCTGCATGCCCCCTTCTAATGGTAGCGCAAACAAAAAATAAATTTTTTTTTCTTTGGCAAATAAAAAAAGGGAGAAAACCATTAAAAATTTTTTTTCTTATTTTTAAGTTTTCTCTTTTGAACTCCAGATTTATGTTTGTAATTTAAGCATGTTGTGTTTTAAATAATTGACAATCTGGTAAATCTTTCTTTTGAGACAGCATTTAAATCCTGAATAACAAATATAACTTTTAAGGAACAAAACTTTTTTCAGAACCATAGTATTTTCAAACTTTAAATACTATTTAAAAATTAACAAATAAATGTTAGAACTCAAATGATTTCGGAATTAATTATTTTTGATTCTAAATTAATTTTATAACAAAGTTAAATTAATGTAAATCAAATTATGTTTACCTATCTAATTACCAAGCAAAAACTGTGAGAAAAATGCGGGTAATGGTTTACGCAGTGGTCCAAAAATTCATACTTTTAAGAACCTAACTAAATACAAGTGTTAAGCTTTTGTGTGTATGTGTGTGTGTATTGATATATCTGCTGAGCCCCCTTCACCAATGCTAAAGTACCACCTGCCCCTCACCTTGTGAGGGACATAATTGCACTAGTATCGATATGAACTGCAAAGGTTTTACAAATGGGGAGTAAAAGACATTAGTTTCTATTGTCAGCTTTTCTGTGTTTATATTTATGTTTTGTTATTTATGACTTGTTGTTATTGAATTTGTTTTATAATTTTTTTAATTTGCTTTTTATAAGTTCTTAAAAAAAGATCCTTACAAACTCAATCATTTACTTTTTTTATCTGTTAAATATAAAAATTTTATTGGTTATTTTTGAGTGTGAGGTCATGTGATTTACTTAATTGTTTTTTTTCCTGTTTATTATATTTTTTGGTATTAATAATGTGTTTCTCCTACTTATAATAGTGTAACTTCTTTAGAATCATCAAAAATCTGGTCTTACTCCATTATAATAACTTATAATATGGTCTTACTTCATCATAATAACTTATAATATGGTCCAAATATGGTAAAATCATTAAACTCTTAAGTTTCAAACAAAAAAACACATTTTTAATTTTGCGGAATGAAAATTTCAAAACAATTTTGTACATTTATTCAAATGAATTTTACTTATTATTCTTAGCAGTTTTACTCCATTTTAATTTCTAGTAGCGTGTTCTTCCTCTTTTAAACTTTTAATGATTTTTTTAATAACAGGGATTAAGTGTAATTTATTAAGTGTAAATTAAGTGTTTTGAAATAATAGTAATAATAATATATTTAAATAAGTATTTTTAGATAACATGACAAATAATTAAAAAACAAACAAACAATACCAACAAATTTATGGTTTGTGAAATATAAACTTTAAGTAAAAAAAACATTTCATAGCAAGTAAGTTGATATCAAAATTGAGAAAAAGAGAAAGAAGGTTGCTTTCATTAAATTATGACATCTATGACAAATAGTATCTAAAAAGTAAATATTTGTAGCTGCTAAAGCGCGAATTAATTAATAAACGTGCAGCTCATCTTCAGTAAAAGATGTACTGTTTGCAGCTGTAGAAAAAAAATACTTGTCAATTCTATTCGTAAATGCATTAATCGTTATTGTTTTACAATAGTTTTTTTTTTAAGAATTTTTTTTTCTTGATTTCTTTAATAGTTTTTTTAATGTATTATTTATTATTATTTAATGTATTAAGTATTATTTTTTGTATTTTGTAACATATTAAAACATTAAATATACTAGAATTAAAATCTGTAAAATATTGATTATACTTGCTAGGGTGCATCGAACACCCCATACGTTCAAAAATTGATCTGTCCCTATTCTTAAAACTTTCTATTGGTTCTCACAAGACACTTTGTTAAATTTTTTTCAAAATTGAATGAGATTTAAGAGGGAAAAAGTTTTTCAAATATATGTCATGTTGGGTCTCAAAAGAAGCATTTTTTTATAAAGTTTTTTTTCTTCTGTTTAGGGTCTCATTGCAAGTTTCAGGCTTGAGGTGGCCCCCCTAAATCTCATTCAATTTTGAAAAAATTTAACAGAGTGTCTTGTGAGAACAAGACACTCTGTTAAATTTTTTTGTTAAATTTATTCTGAGAAATAGAAAGTTTTAAGAATAGGGACAGATCAATTTTTGAAAGTATGGGACGTTGGATGCACCCTAATACTTGCTATAAGAAGTTGTAAAACATTGAATATACTAGCATTAAGGTAAGCATAAATGTAGAAATAAATAACTAATTATCATCATCTCACAGAATTTAAGTACTATTATTGTTAATGTCATTAATTCTTGTAATTTTATAAAAGTTAGAACTTTAATAAAATAAAATTGTTAATTTTGATTCAAACTTAACTTTCTTTAACTTGCTTATGTTTATTTCTCTTGTTTACTTTATTGTTTATTTATGATTAAAAAAGTAAATTCAAGAAACTTACAAAATTAAACTTTTCACAAAAACCACTTTTCAGCAGTACACAATAATGTCATTATTAGCATGATTGAAGATTAAAGAAAAATGTTGATTGAACTTTTATAACAATCTCTATAAACTTCAATTCTATAGTTTGTTTAAAATACACAAAAAAGAAAAAAGAAAAAACATTGAATTCAAGATGCAAAAATTTAATTAATATAATAATCCAAATTTGTTTTTTTTTTGTATACAATATTTTTTTATAGTGTTGGAAAAAGTTACAAAACCATTATAAGGATAAACATAAACATAACGAATTAATATATAAATTTAAACAAAGCTAAATAAATTCAACTACTTATAATAATAAATATAATATCAGTTATATTAAATATTTATATTATAATATAATACAATCAGTTATTATATATTTATATGGATTACTTGACAGTTGTTTATTTCTCTAAAAATAATAAAACAAAAACAAAAAATCATGATGGTAGATGGTACAGTACTGCGTAAAATGCAGTTAAAAAAAATACTTTTCATAATATTTATTGTCAAAACTTTCATTATAAATGTGGGATTAAAAACAATTGCTACAAGTTGTCACTGTTGGTATCAACTTCTTAATAAAAAAGGTTCTTAGGATAAGCAATGAAAAATAGTTCAAATTCAAGGAATGTTTAAAAGTTTTTACTACACTCTAATCAAATTGATAAAAAAAGGTTTGTTTTATCTAAAAAATAGCAAATGTATTCAAAGTAATAAAAAACAAAACAACAACAGTAAAAAAAAAATGTAATAATTGAACAAAGCAAAACAAAAATAAAACAAAGAGTTAAAAAAAATTCAAGGAAATAAAAAATGTGAATTGAATGAATATAAAAATGTGAGTTTTTAGTTGAACTAAATTATTATTGATTTCTTTCAGTTGCTCTAAAAATAATTTTTTTGTTTTATTAGCAATTCAAACAAAACTGAAACTGAAAAATACAGAATACTATATAATAATACACTAGATACACTACTGTAATGTTTTAGATACATTACTGTAATGTTTTAGATACACTACTGTAATGTTTTAGATACACTACTGTAATGTTTTAGATACACTACTGTAATGTTTTAGGAAAAAAAAATATTGCTACCACAAAAACCTAAGAAAATAAGTGTCACCAGAAGATAGGGTTGCTATTGTTGATGCAGTTGTCACAAGTAGTAAATAAAAAAAAAAAAGAAATGTCAATTCAAAAAAATATTTTTATTAAATAGTATTTGCTTATAAGCAAATTTCAAAAAAGGAATCTTAATTATCTTATTTTAAATTTATTACTCTTGTCTTTTTCCAACATCTAAATAGACAAAATACAAAATAAACACAAAACTCTATTTATTTGATAATTACTTTTTATATTAAAAAGTTGTTAATGCATTTGCAAAAAAATAGTAATATTTTTTTAAAAGGCTAGAAATTTAAGAAAACTTGTTTTATGTTTTATTCAATTTTCGCAGTAGCATTCAATCAACTTATTCATTCATATTATTTTAATGGTGTTTAATAAAAATTCGTGAAAATTATAAATTTTCCCATATATTATGTATGTATACAATAATTGTATACATACATAATATACACACATATATATAGATTCATATATATATACGCACAAATATATGTATATACACACATGTACACATACATAGATACACATGCAAACATAAATTCATATACACGCATTTAATAATATTATATATGTGTATTATATATGTATATATTATATACACCTACACATGTATACGTATACACACGCATATATATATACACTACTCAAACACACACACACATATATATATACTTATATACACATACACATATATATACACACACATAAATATATACAAACATACACATACACACATACACATCCATACATACATATATACACTCACATTTATTCACATGCACTTGTCACAAACACTTATACACAGATACACAGATCTTTGGATTTATTAACTGGATTTGATTAGGAAGGAATGGAATAGGTTACTCTTAAAAACATAGATTGAATGAGAGCTTTTAGGTCATAGGGAAGGTTATTCCAAGATTTTATACTTTGGTTTTTTATGGACTTATATCCATAAGTGACAGAACGATGTTTTAAAACTGCAAGATTCAGATGATCAATCGATCAAAGATAGTATCAGTTATTTGCATTTTTGGGAAAGAAATTGTTGAGGGTAAGAGGTAGATTTTTTTGTTGGTGATTCCAGACAAACTGGCAATTCAAGAATTGAATAAGGTCACATAGTTTAAGGATCTTAGAAGTAAGATAAAGCACATTAGGATTGAATTTGTAATTCTGGAAATGTATTATTTTTAAAGCTTTGTTTTGAAGATAGGATATCCTTAAAACTGCTTACTGTTGAGATGTCCCCATATTTGACAAGCATACCGTATATGTGAGCCAAAAATTGCATGATATATATATATATATATATATATATATATATATTTAGCAGTGTTTCCAGATTGACATAATCAAAAACTTTAGTCAGCATTCCATTTGATCTGCTTAATTTTATGGCTAAGTCTTTAAGATGGGATACAAACGATAGGCTGGAATCAAATATAATTCCAAGATATTTGATTGAGTTTATGGGAATGATTTTCCGGGCACTTAATCTAAAGTTTAAATTTTTATTGATTTTTGTTTTATTAGATTTGAATATGACCAGTTCAGTTTTGCTAGAGTTGAGAGAAAGCTTATTTGAGCGAAGCCACTGAACTAGATTGGCAAGATCATGATTAATGTATTTGATTTTTTTTTTTTAAAAGATTTGTTGATAATGAGCAAGTTAGCATCATCAGCAAAATGGTAAGGAGTTGCATATTTAATGGAGTTATTAAGGTCATTTATGTAAAGAAGAAAAAGTAGTGGTCCTAATACTGAGCCTTGAGGGATACTATTGGAACAATTTATTTGAGTAGATTTTGAGTCATTGACTGAGACAAACTAAGATCTGTTGTGAAAATAGGAAGTAAACCATTTAAGAGGTATTCCTCTGATTCCATAATATTCTAATTTCTTGAGTAGGATAGAATGCATGTGTACTGTATCAAAAGCTTTTTGTAGATCTACAAAGACACCACATGCAAATTTTTTATCATCAAGAGCCTTCAAAAATTTTCAAAAATGAGCCTTTTATGCATAGCTTAGAGCCTTATATGAGGCTTAGTAGAGCCATAGTTTTTTGTATGGAGCATGCTGTTCTAGTATGTTTTCAAATGTCTTTAAAAGAAAACTGATAGATTGATTTACATCATCTTTTTTAATATAGAGATCCCAGTTAATGTTGGAAACATCTTCAATAAATATATTTTTGTTAAAGTTCTTGAAGCATCGCCTGGAAGATATACTTTTTTTAGGGTGGTTAGTTTTTCTAGGAATGCAGAGAAATTGAGCCATATAATCAGATATTGAAATAGTAAGATTGCCAGGGATTTAGTCAGGTGAGTTGAAGTTTATAAAAATGTTATTAATAAGTGTTTATGATTTAGCTGTTGGTAGTATTATAACAGGGTGTAATGAAAAAGAAAAAAGCGAGTCAAGGTAGCTAGATATAGGATTTGATTCATTATATTTTAGTATATCCATATTGAGTTTTAGTATATCCATATTGATTCATTATATTTTAGTATGTCCATATTGAGTAAAAAATATTATTGCCATTGATTTGTGCTGTGAGCCAAAGTGAAATAAGATTCATCAATGATGCACATTTTCCTTACAATTTCCGAATTTTTTTAATATTCAAGTCAGTGGCATGCTGGCTCCAAAAAACCCATGCGGAATTTTTCTAAAAAGGCAATAAAGCATAAAACAAGCAATAATTAAAACTAAATAGTTTTGATAATATTTAAAAAAAAAAATTGTTTAGCTTTTCTTTTTTTTAATACTTAAAAAGCAGCAATTTCAATAAGATTGATGTGCTAAATAAAATTTATAGATTTGTTTCCTTCTTAGTTTTTTTTATTTAAAAAACTAGTTTCTTGGTCTGTAGGCTATTAAGCAAAAAAGACATTCATTTTTAAGGGTTTCGTTAACAGCTGACCAACTGTGGGAAAGACTTATTGAAAGAACTATAATTCTTTAAAATGAAAAACTTGAAAGTTAATAATATGAACAATAAAAAATATTTTGATCACGTTTGGGATTTTTTACGGAGTGTAAAGCAACATCAATAAATTTGCTGAAAGTTATTAGTCTTTTGTTAAAAATTTTTACCAAATTTTTAATCATGGTTTTTGTTCTTTATAAAACTAGATCATCCTTTTGGTATTTTATTTATAAAATGATTCTAATTGTAAATTCTGTTTTAACTAGCTTTTTAAATAATTATTCAATATTGGTTATATATATAAATAAGAAAAATGAGGAAATTAGCAGATAATCATTTTATAGGTTTATTGATTTTTGAAAAAACAGCTTTTTTATTCATTTGATGCTCAAGAATTATTTTTAAACTTTATATGAAATTTTAATCATAGTTGCAGAATGTTGCATAAAAAGTCATGTTTATCTACATAATTCTCCTCAAAAAAATTTCCTATAATTTTGCTCTTCTACCAGTCCTGTGTGCTGTGCATAATTTTATGGAATATTTAACTTTTTTTTTTAGGTAATACATTTGAATATGAGCCCTGAAGATGCTCACAAGATACTTGTTGATGTTTATAATCCTCCATACTTACCTTTTAGGTTTGTTAAATATTTGTTTTCATGAATTCTGTTTTTAAAAATTATAATAGGTTTTTTTTGTCAATTGATAATGATTAGTTGATGAATGTTTATTAAAAATTAGATGTTAAGTTCCTAATATAAATGTTATAATATAAATTTTTAATTGTAGTAATAATGATAGTAATAATAAGCATAGTTGTCATAGCAATCTCGTTTTTTGTTTTAGTTTTTGAACTTACAAATTAGTTGCCAGTACTTTTCAATATTTTTGTTGTAGGCTATGTTTTCCTTTTTTATGTTCTTCCGACAGAAAACTGAACTTTTTATAAATGTTTGTATTCAATTATTTTTTCCAAAGTTTTTAAAGTTTTTATATATATATATATTTTTTGTTAGGGATGCTTCATTTGGTGGATGTACATATAACTTAACAATACTTGATGTTTTAAATGGTGTAAAAAAGGTTTTTTGTTTTCAAATTTTATTTTATTTTCAAAGAAATTTTCTAATGTCATCATAATTTTCTAATGTCATTCTAATGTCACATAGTTCTGATATGATTAAAAATGTTTTAAAATTGATATAACTTCAATGGAAATCATTTTTCTTAGAAGTTTATTTGAAGTTCACAAATACTTTAGGCTGGTGGAAAACCTTGATTATAAATTTTTCTAATCCAAAACATGGTAATAATTTTTGAACATTGGACGATATTTTGATTTCAAAATAAATTTAGATCTATTATAAGGAGGTTAAATTTTTTTTTTTAAAAAAAACAACAACTAATTTTCCTCGCATTTGAGTGGGTGAGATGTTTTGGATTTCTTTTGTTCAAACCTTAAACTATCAGATTACTATAAAATGTTATGCTCTTGATCAAGACCCATATAAAATAAACACCCTTATGTAAAAATAACTTCACAATTTAGAATTTATTTGCAAGTAGTTCCCAGTACTTACATACATTTTTATTAGGGTTTTATTAGTAGATTATTAAAAGAAGATTTATTGATTTTGATGTTATTCATAAACTAATTTTCCATTGGTGTTTTCTAGAAAGAGCAAATTAAATAAAATTAAAAGATTCTTTTAAGATTGTTATCTACCTGGTGACCAAACAAAAAAGCCACTTTTTTGAAGTTTGCACAAATTTTTCAAGTATATTTGTTATATTCCAGACTTAGGTTGATCTTTCACGCTGTTGTAATCTTTTTTCAGGCAGACTGAAATCCATTGTGGAAAAGCTCTTAAATTTTTGGTAGAAATATTTATAAAGTGCATATACATTAAAGCTACATACAGCAAAAGTATATGTCATCACAAAGAGTAAAAAAGGTTGCTTCATCCTGACTTTTAACATGTATTTTTTCCTTGACCAAGGAAGAAATGTATGTTATGGTATGTTGCTGCAGCTTTGATAAAAATGAATTTGTCAAAATAAAATAAAAATAAAACCAATCAGATTGATCAATGCTTTAAAAAAAAAAAGAAGAATGAAATTTGATCTTGGGTAGATCCTTGGTAAATCACCCTTAATAAAGTTTAATAAAATGTTATTGGATATTTAATTAGAAAAGCAATGGTCTTACTTATATCAGGAAATAAAATATTAACATAGATATAAATGAAATTTTTCTAAAAGGTTCAATACTTATATGATTCATATTTTGTATTGATTTTTTTTTAGAGATTTCAACATGGTTTTCTTAATTTTGTATTGATTTTTTAGGGAAGCAAACATGGTTAATTTAATTTTGTGTTAATTTTCTAGGGAATCCAACATGGTTTTCTTGATTTTGAACACTTTGATCCCATGGAGTATGAACATTATGAGGTTTTTTTTTGTTTTGTTTTTGCTTTAAGCGAATATTTTTATTTTTAGCTTTTCAGTTTTTTTTTTTTTATAGAGAGTGGAGAATGGTGATTTTAATTGGATACTTCCTGGTAATTTTTTATTATGTAAAAACTGCTTTTATTTAGGTTTTTCAATACAATAAAATTTTGTTTTATATGCATGCATATGTGTGTATGTGTATTTGTGTACCTTAACCCCCTCCATCTAAATAAAAAATCATAACTTAGTGTTTTTTGTGTGCTGTGGTTATCTTTTGCGATTAATTTAAGCCTAATTTAAGCTCAATTGTCCAATATTTAGTATATGCTTAAATCTGTTTTCTATTTAGTGAGTGTTTAATATTGTAAAAAAAAAGTTATTTGAAAATAGATCAGCCTGGTAAAAAAGACATCAAAAAGCTTATAAAGATCCTTGATTTTTAATAAAAAAAAGAAGTGAATTTTTATAAATATTCTGCATTAAAATTGAAAACAATATGCTGGTTGGTCTATTTACGGTGGTGGTGTAGTGGTAGAGCGCTCACTTCATAAGTGAGAAGTTCCGAATATTAAATGCAGTGTTTAAAGATAAGTAACAAAAAGTGACGGATTCAAACTCTGTAACAAATTCATCCTTTATTACTCTGGCTTCATGCTGTGTTGATAAAACACTTTCATTTGTGTACTATTTAAATGCAGTCTATTTTGCTGTGTCTATGTTTTTGCTGTGTTTTTTATACTAGTTGTTTATAAAAATGTTGTTGATAAAAATATAAATTCAAAATTTAGCTATGAGACACCTTCACGCTGCCAAAACTCGGAAATTTATTAAAAATTAATTGCTTTAAATTAAATAATTACTTTATTGCTTTATTTTTTATTTTTACTTTGTAAAAGCATCTTCGATGTTTTCATAATTTATCTCAAAAATAGTTTAAATATTTTTAACGAAGCTCTGAAATATTTTTGAAATATGTTAGGAAAATTCCTTGCACTTGCTGGACCCCATGAAGAAACCAAGATTTTTAATGGTATATTTTAACCTTTGTTTATTTGTTAAAAGTAAATTTTTTAAATAAATTTTTTAAATAAATTTTTTGAATAAAATAAATTTTTTTTTTTTTTGCTCTTATTTTTATTTTCAATATTTTCAGGTCCCAGCATGCTCCTGAATCATACTTTTATTTTCAATATTTTCAGGTCCCAGCATGCTCCTGAATCATACTTTTATTTTCAATATTTTCAGGTCCCAGCATGCTCCTGAATCATACTTTTATTTTCAATATTTTCAGGTCCCAGCATGCTCCTGAATCATACTTTTATTTTCAATATTTTCAGGTTATCCCCAGCATGCTCCTGAATCATACTTTTATTTTCAATATTTTCAGGTTATCCCCAGCATGCTCCTGAATCATACTTTTATTTTCAATATTTTCAGGTTATCCCCAGCATGCTCCTGAATCATACTTTTATTTTCAATATTTTCAGGTTATCCCCAGCATGCTCCTGAATCATACTTTTATTTTCAATATTTTCAGGTTATCCCCAGCATGCTCCTGAATCATACTTTTATTTTCAATATTTTCAGGTTATCCCCAGCATGCTCCTGAATCATACTTTTATTTTCAATATTTTCAGGTTATCCCCAGCATGCTCCTGAATCATACTTTTATTTTCAATATTTTCAGGTTATCCCCAGCATGCTCCTGAATCATACTTTGCATACTTCCGCAAACATAATGTTAAAGCGATAGTTCGGTTAAATAAAAAAGTTTATGATGCTAAAAGATTTCAAAATGCTGGTTTTGATCACTATGATTTATTTTTTGTTGATGGGAGTATTCCAGATGATAGTATTGTCAGGTTATCCTTTATATTTATTTTTTGTTAATGGGAGTCTTCCAGATGATAGTATTGTCAGGTTACACTTATTTCATTATCGAATTAAATTAATTTGTTCTATATTTTGTAATTTACTTCTTAATGATCATAATTATTTTATATTTATTCCATATTTCATAATTTATTCCATATTTCATAGTTTATTTTTGATGATTTTTGTTTCAAAATTAAATGA